>NC_041394.2:52868211-53202211 GCF_900747795.2 Erpetoichthys calabaricus
GTGGATGGAAAGAGAGGCTGTGTTAGCAAGGGTGTCCCACCTCAAACAGGAGTGTTATTGCTTACCTGCATAGAGGCTTGAGGATGCCTCCTTCTCACATGTGCCTGACAGCTGTATTGTTCAAACCAAGAGAGATGGTCTTTCCCCAGGCTGCCTATAATGCAAGACTTAGAGCAAACTGAGGATATGTCGGCAGCAATCCTGGATCGGGATTCCAATGTAGCATAGGCATTGGACTTTAAACCTGAGGATGATAGTTCAGCCCCTATCTCTGACTAAGAACTTTAGTGTTCACTTAGGTAGTCTGTGCTCCCTTTGTAAAAAGCGCATAGAAACAATTTTACAGATCTTGTCCAGTGCCCCACAAATAGATGTCTAGTTTGAATGTTCTCTCTAGTCTGTGTGAGGTTTTCATCCAGGTGCTCTGGTTTTCCTCCCACATCCACAGAGGAAGCTAACTGACCCAGTGTAAGTACGAGAGGGTGTGTGGGTGAGTCCCACTATGGACTGGTTATACAACCTTTCATGGTTTCTCCAAAATAAGCATTGGCTTCCTGAATTAGAGCAATAACTAGTAATAGTCTCTGTGGGTTAATATACAGTAGTTGCTATGAATATTAACAAAGATTGAATATTTGCCTGTAATTCACTTTTGCATTTCAAATTTCTTGTGCTGCACCTTGTTGCTTTAGTGCTTGGTAAACATTCTTTTTATGTCAGTGCCTAGGCCACCTTTTGTGAAAGGTCCCATATAAAAATAAAGGTTGACCGATTGCCTTAATGTCGTAGTACATTCTGGAAATGTTAGAAGCACTAATGTCAGCACAGTAATGTCTCCTGTATACTGTCCACGCAATCTTCTGTGCAAACAGTCTGTGGATCATCCTGAAGCTCCTTGTAAGAATGCTCCCTGTTTCTATTTCTATAAAATTTCATTTGAACTGTCTGTCAGGAGACAGGTTAAAACAATAAAAACCATAGATAAGAAAACAAACAAAATTTAATTCAGCTGCCATTTCATCAATTCAGTGCTGAGCAGTGCCACAGATTTCACGCCCCTGCTGACTCAAAGTGTTTGCACAGGGGATTGTGTCCGCTGAATCTTTTTTCAATGACAAAGTGGAGTGGATCTGATCTTTCTGGCAGATAAGAGGCACTGCATTTGATTCAGCCCGCCTAAGAGAGAGAGATAGAGACAGAGACCTCTTCAATTTACAGCTGTCAAGTGGAAAGGCCCTTTGACACACACCAGTGTCCACTCTTGAATTGGAAAAGTCAGCTTGTGAGTTGGGTTCAAATCCCACCAATGTTCCCTATGATTTTACTTATGTTGTTTAGCATCTAATTTGCTTTGTGAATATTTTGTTGCTGTTGCTAATGATGATTTCCACATAAGATGCTGTATATTTTAAAGATACATGGACTGACAAGAGAATGGTGAAGAATTGGAATTTTCTGGAAGATTTATATTGTCTAAAAGCCAGCTGTTAGCCAACTGAGCCAATAAGATAAGAGTTTGATCTGTTTGTTCACCTGACATGTCACAGGAACTCTGTATGCCTAAGGATTGAGCTCATCCTTTCAGCAGCCTGTTACACCCTGCTTTGTAAATGACACCATTGTTTGCATAGTCAAATGGTCTGTAGACTGAAATACAAAAGCATCACAAAAAAAGTACAAAGTAACATGGCGTGCAGCTTTAGATACCTCTATATCATTACTATTTTTCTGTTAACAGAAAGAGGCCACCCAGGCAGGCAGGATTTGTAAAGTTACGCAGTTTTCTATGGTTAAAAAAAGTACGATCAAATTCTCAAAGTCACATAAAGCTAACACTGCTACACTCACATGCATACCCACCTATACAAACACAATTCTGCTGTTAATCAATCCACTTTACTTTCCAAGCTAACTTAATTCAGGGCCATAGTGAGATAGAGGGCATCCCAGCAGCAAGTTTGAGCCCACTCTGGACATAGCACATCCCCATCAAAGGGCACATTCCAATTTAAAGCCACACCACCCTGGACATAGTTAAGTCACTAACCTAATACATTCATCTATCTATTTAATCCAACAGTCTGTAATATGGTTATAAAAGAACAAGAATTTGAGTCTGCCAGAGAATCGTTCATTTATAATGCATCATGTATCTTATTGGTTCTTCCCAAATGAAAGTCATCTTTATTTTTTTCTTCTTCAGTTGTTTGAGTTCATAATGTCATAATAAAGATCACAAGACACTCTTGCGTTCTTTCTATTCTTACAATCTCCTGCTGTGAAGAGCGAACTTTAACAGCACAAGTGACATGTATTAGACTAGTATTGTCACTGCAGCTCTAAGAGGTTCACACGGTGAGCACATTCACCCTCTCCCACAGTTAAATGTACAGTCCTTGGAGACGGTCATTTTTGCTCTCTTAACTGAGACTGCCTGTGACCTCTTAAAGATTGCTTCAGAATGACTGAGTATATGATGATGATGATTAGGCTCTAATTAGGTCCTTTGCCCTTTCTTGCCCACTCACATGATAATGAGCAGCATTTGTTGATACCACCTTCACGTGGCATCAAACATTCATCTGGACTCTTTTCCTGTAAAGCCCCTATAAGGAAAATCATTTTTATAATACTTTAGCATCTTGGACTCTTAGTCTCATAAAGTGCTTTAAAATATTTTTTCTGAAGGATGTGGCTGGCTTGAACTTATCCTTGAGTGGGTGTCACAAGATTACTGTGTAACAATGGCACTTTACACTGACTTTTGTCTATCTGCTGTCACAAAAACGAGACATACTCAGATAAAGGGTTGGGGCAGCCACCCGTATATTCTGGTATCCTGGCTGCAAAAATCGTTTTATCAAAATAAACAGCACTGATGTGCATACAATTGAGTCCGAGACAAGACTGAGGAATTAGGACAAAGGGCAGGGTTTTAAAGGGGAAGACAGGAAGTGAGGTCATAAGGATCAGGGACGTGTTCGTTCTCCATTGGTTCGGGCTCGGACGTGACGTCAGAGGGGCCGGAGCCAGTAAAGTCTCCTTCCATTGGCTCGGTCCCGAAAATGATGTCACAAGAGCCAGGTGGAATCTCCCGGGAATGGTCTGCAGGCAAGAGAGAAAAAGAGTCAGTGCACTCTGCCACCTCCCGGCATATCTCAGAACTGCCGTCACTCAAGCCCTTTGGCTGCCTCCCATGCGCACATGTGTGACACTGCTTTAAAGTACGCTGGCACTTCCTTAGATTGCAGCCTCGGACCTTGAATCTAAACACCAAGAATATATCCGTTTATTAAGGTTTAGATCATCTTACCCTGATGAAAGGTAAATGTGCTCATCAAAGGTCTGCATGCCATATCTCTATATTCTCTATACACCTTCACCCTATTGGAGCGATTTTTAGGAAATTTAACATTTCTTTTCACTGCTATGCTGATGATACTCAGGTTTATATTCCTGTCTGCAACTCTGCAACAAATCAACTCCACAACTGTATGTCTGAAATAAGATCCTGGATGGCTAATAATTTTCTTGATCTGAATCAAAATAAAACGGAGGTGTTTATAGTGGGGCCGGCACGGTGGCGCAGTGGGTAGCGCTGCTGCCTCGCAGTTGGGAGATCTGGGGACCTGGGTTCGATTCCCGGGTCCTCCCTGCGTGGGGTTTGCATGTTCTCCCCGTGTCTGCGTGGGTTTCCTCCGGGCACTCCGGTTTCCTCCCACATTCCAAAGACATGCAGGTTAGGTGGATTGGCGATTCTAAATTGGCCCTAGTGTGTGCTTGGTGTGTGGGTGTGTTTGTGTGTGTCCTGCGGTGGGTTGGCACCCTGCCCGGGATTGGTCCCTGCCTTGTGCCCTGTGTTGGCTGGGATTGGCTCCAGCAGACCCCCGTGACCCTGTGTTAGGATTCAGCGGGTTGGAAGATGGATGGATGGATGTTTATAGTGGGTCTATCAGCTGAAGCCCAAATTGGTCTTGGACTTCTCGGCTCTTTCTCTGTCTTTTCCAAACCTCAAGTCCACAATCTTGGTGTAATCTTTGACAGTAACCTCTCTTTTGAGAAACAAGTAAATTCTGTAGTCAAGAGTTGCTTTTTCTAACTTCGTCTATTAGGTAAGATCAAGCCTTTTTTATCTTCTAGGGATCTTGAGAAAGCTACTCATGCTTTTATTTTTTCTCGCCTCGATTACTGCAACTCGCTGTATTCTGCGATTAACAAATCTCTCATACACAGGTTACAGTTGGTCCAGAATGCTGCTGCTTTCTTTCTGGTTGGGGCAAGAAAGTATGACTCTGTTTCTCCTATTTTAGCTTCTTTACACTTGCTGCCTGTCAGTTTTAGAATTGATTTTAAAATCTTGCTGCTAGTTTTTAAATCTTTACATGGGCTTGCTCCTGCCTATTTATCTGAACTGTGTGTCTTACACCAGCCATCCAGAGTGCTTAGATCTTCTGATCAGTTGTCTCTTGTTGTCCCTCGTACCAAGTGTAAAACCAAGGGGGACAGGGCCTTTGCAGCTGCTGCTCCTCGCCTGTGGAACTCTTTACCTTATCATATAAAAGAGTCGTCTACAATTGAACTGTTCAAAACAAGATTAAAAACTCATTTCTATTCACTTGCATTCCGTGACCTTCAGTAATACTGATGGTTTCCTCTTTGTGATTATATAACATTACTTCTATTTATTATGTATCTTATTTTATGTTCATATATTTTATTTCTATTATGTTTTTATGTTAATTGTTTTGTTTTTCTTTTATTCTGTTATTGTAAAGCACTTTGGCCACAGCATTACTATGTTGTTTTAAATGTGCTATATAAATAAATTGACATTGACATTGACGTATCAGCTATATACTAAAGATACTCTTGTATATTCACTATTCATCTATAAAAACTTTGTCCATACAAGGAACTGTTAATATATCCATGATTACAATGCAGGATTAACTTTTGCATGATAGGTGTCTTTGTTAAATAAACTTTTATATACTTACTGAAGTCTGAAAAGCCTTTGTATACTAGTGCCAAAGTGAACCAGGGATCAAGAAGAAGAATTTGGGATCAACATTTTTCCTAAAACCCCTCACTGGTAGAATGAAGCTGCACACCTTCATATAAACAGCTGCCTCCCTCAGGTTGTTTAAGAAGCACTTGAAGACTCTCCTGTTGTGTGAATGAATATCTTCTTAACTGCTAATGGCTTTCATGTTGGAACTGGTATAGTTAAAGTAATGTTAACTAGTGTTGTGCTTTGATTAGTTTAATGGTTACTTACTTATAAGATTTAGAGAATTTTCCCTTTGTTTTGGCAAATTTTAGGAACCCATTCTTATAACATTTGTTTGAAAACTGCCCCCAAACTGAAGTTGATTTAAAGATGACCTCAGTTGCAAATCATTTTAAGTAAGTGCATCTGCTAAGTGAATGAATGTTCATTATTTTATTATGTATGTATTTTTTTAATAATTGGTGGATGGCGTCTCCACATGTCTTGACTGCTGGCCCTGGTCATACAAGCCTAAAAGGTGACCATCTTAAGCTTGTAGAAATAATGCAGCTTTGTTCTGAATTTAAAGAGATACAGATGATCACAATTTCACATTAATCTTCACTAATCGACTTTGCATGTATTTTTGATCACTAACATTAAGAATGTAAAACTGACTGGTTTGTAAAGAAGCCATATTGAGTAACACTTTAAATGTACTTTTACATTTGGATGCTTGGCTCAGTGTTATTTTAAAATGGCTCTTATGAATCATAATATAACATTATAATATTTCATTAGACTGCTTGTGAAAAACTTTATGGATGTGGGCACAATGTTAGGAATTATTTAAAATAATGTAAGGCCCTATATAAAATGATGATTTACTCTAATACAATTCGTGATTGTTTAATTGTTATTGTGTACCTTGCTTTTATACAGTAAAGACTTGGGCTATCTTCAACTGCATCAGTGTAGCTTTCAGGTTTCCGGCTATCATTTTAATAATAATAACAATAATAAGAAGAAGAACAACAACAACAACAAAAAGAACAACAGCAACAACAACAACAACAACAACAACAACAAGAAGATCCACAAAATACTGTGCCTGCAATCCTAAGAGCACTAACAGAATTTCAAAAGATTTCTGGTCTCATCAATCAATTTGAATAAACGTGTGCTCTTCCCAGTGAATTCTCAAGCATACAATATTAGATTGGACACCTTCCCTTTTATCATCGCAGATCAGTTTAAATACCTAGAGGCAAATATCACAAGTAAACATAGAATTGCATAGATGGCCAACCCTCACTTTAACTGGAAGAATTCACATTGTTAAGATGAATATCCTTCCTAAGCTTCTCTTTTTATTTCAGAACATTCCAATATACATCAATAAATCATTTTTAAGAAATTAGATTTAACCATAACCTCATTTATTTGGAATTCAAAACATCCACGTTTCCAAAGGGCAACCCTACAAAGATCTAAGGCAGAAGGTGGCATAGCTCTACCTAACTTTCAGTTTTATTACCGGGCAGCAAATATACGTGTACAAGCTATAAAAACCTGGACACAAATAGATGAACATACACAGACTTGGTCAGCAATAGAAATAAAATCCTGCAGTGCTTCTTTATATTCCTTGCTTTGCACCCCAATAAAAACAAGTTATCGCCAATAGAGTAAACACCCAATTGTGTTTCACTCACTCACAATATGGAACCAATGTAGAAGGTACTACAAGACAGAGAAGCTTTTATCTCTGGCACCTCTGCATGAGAACCACCTTTTTCCACCCTCTCAAATGTACACAGTTTTTAACATCTGGAAAACATTTGGGATTAAATCACTTAAAGATCAGTACATAGACAATGTCTTTGCAACCTATGAACAATTACATTCCACATTTAATTTTCCAGCAACACATTTCTTTCACTACCTTCAAATTAGAAACTTTGTTAAACAAAACCTTCCCAATTCTCCTCACTTCCCATCTCCCTCTGTGCTGGAAAAAATATTGCTCAGTCTCGAGGACTCAGACAGCATCTCTGCAATATATAAAACCATTTTACAGTCCCTCCCTTTCAAAGATCCCAGAGTACAGTGGGAAAAGGATCTCTCACTCAACATCTCAGAAAAGGAGTGGAAAGTAGCAATGCACAGAATTCACTTGAGCTCCATATGAGCAAAGCATAGAATTATTCAACTCAAAATTATATATCGAGCGCATCTGTCTCGCTTAAAATTGTCCAAAATGTTTCCAGGGCAAGATCCAACCTGCGAACGCTGCAATCAAGTTCCAGCCTCACTGGGTCACATGTTTTTGTTTTGCATCAAATTAACATCATTCTGGACTTATCTTTATCTTTAGATGCCTTTCAGACAGCTTGGATGTCACAATCCTTCCTAACTCATTAACAGCTGTGGTGGACTCCCAGATGGGCTTAAAGCGGAGAAGGATGAACAAATTGTAATTGCCTTTACTACACTATTGGCACGTAGACTTATCTCAGTCAACTGGAAGAATCCTAACTCTCCTGTTCTAAGTCAGAGGGTAACTGATGTTTTATACTATTTGAAATTGGAAAATTTCAATAATTGGAAAAAATTTTCAAAACCTTGCAGGATCTAATCAATAACATTTTAGAATAAGCTTTTAAATTGAGGAAGCAGGTTCTCTCCCCTCTTTTCTTTTTATTTTTTACTCCATTTATTTTTATTCATTTATCTATTTATTTATTTTTACTAGCTTAAAGTTTTACTCTGCTGGCCTAGCTCTCTTTCTCAGGGGTGGGGGTTGATTTGTTTTGAACCTATTTTTTTAAAACTTCAGTTATTTGTATGGAATGTTATTTGATTTTAATAAAATCAATAAAATCCAAAAAAAAAGAAGAAACTGATGGTGATGATGATGGAGAAGTTACATTCATAGAGTACTTTTCTATCAACTCAAAATGCTTTACATAGGCAGTGTGCTGTCGCTTCAGCCACCACCATTTTAGTTTCTTGTTTTACTTTATATAGTATTTCTTTTCACAGTTACATTTAAAGTCAAATTTATATATATTGGGAATGTTGTCTGTAACAGAAATTAATGTTATTGCTGCTTCTTTTTTTAAGTCCCTGTCAATTACCATTGGAGCACAAACAACACTATCCAATGTGTGCTCATACATTCGCTCTCTGACTAAAATAATCTCAAAATCCTTTCCACTCCATTGGACGAGTAGGAATATCAGCTGCTCCTGAAACCGTCCAGTTAAATATCATGATCCCAGACAGCCAATAACAGCACACTTTGGGTTTTATTTAAGAACATCTACAGCCACAATGGCCTGGCTGGGTCAAGATTTACCACAAGGGCAAATTTATTTTATAGTCTTTATAAATACGTTTGGTGGGAGTGGTGTATGCCACATGCTTTGTGAAAGGTGATATATGAAAACGTAAAAGGTGAGTGTGTTCAAATAAGGGACACATGAAGGAGTTACACATATAATCAGGAAAGTATCTCCATCTATTTGTTTGTGCAGATTTTTGAAAAAAAGATCTAAAAATAGTTGATCCAAAACCAACTAGGCAAAGCCCCCGTCTTATTACAGGGATGCATCAAAAGTCTTTCCCTTTCTCAAACCTGCTTAATCCAATTCATGCTTGGAGAGACAGAGAAAACCCAGAGGGGTCAGCAGTCCATCACAGGGTCCATGCAAGCACACTTGCACTTGGGATAAATTTAGAATCAGTAGCTGACCTAATACTCACATCTACACTAAAGTCAGAGCAATTAGAATATAAAAAAATCCATGCTGACATTGCACAAACAGGCAAATATATACTAACAACAACCCAGGCATGAGATTCAAAGCCAGGATGTTGGATTAATGAGGTAGCAACGCTAACCAATGTGTGATCGTGTTGAACCTTGATAAAGTAATTTACCATAAAAAAGCAGTGTAGGGAATGAAGAGCATACGAAGAGGCCAACCAACAGTCCACCTTTACATATAAGGATACAACTTTACTCTCCCCTCAGATTACCTTGTGCCAGTATTCATTATGAAATAGTGACATATTATATAGCGCATGGCGTGGTGGCACCAGGGCTAATGCTGCTTCCTCAAACTTCCTAGTCGAGGGTTCAAACCTTGATCTAGGTACTGTCTATTTGGAATCTCAATGTTCCCCCATGTCTCAGTAAGTTCTTATGTGAGCACTCTGGGTTTCCTCCTGTATCCCAGCAATGACCAGCAATGAGCAGAGTTGTGAGCTGGAAAATAAAATCATATGTTTTACCAGGACTCCAAAAGGCAGTCATCATGGCAGATGCTGGGGATGTAAAGTGACACTGAGGGCACAGAGGATTTATGAAGTATACAATATCACCTGACTATATGTAGGTGATAACACATCATCTCAAGACTGCCACTCTTGAACTGTGGAAGTCCTGAGAGGACTGGAAGGTAACCGGTTATAACCCTCAAGTTGTTTTGTGGCAGCTTACGGGAAAGAAGTTGTTTGAGAGACCAGAATGCTTGGAGTTTTGGAATGGCTCAGAGTGGCATGGACACAAGGGATGACTAAAGCACATAATAGAGGAAGGACCACTACAGACCCTGGAAGTAATTATGGTTTATGGATGTTAATGACCATGAAAGGAAACTTAATGCTATGTCTATAACCAGTGAGAATGTTTTTAAGTAAATGAGAGTGAACAATTGTTAGTTTTACTTATTCATTTACTTGAATTGCAGCAGTTTGGACACAAATGGGAATAATAATTAAAGTAGAAAAGGGCATTGACCAATCAAATAACTTTGGGTTGGAGGCAAAAATAGAAATTCTAGTGACACATGCTGGATTATTAACCTGCACATCTTCATCAACGCCATACTTAATAGCTTGTTTATGGAAAGAGTCCTCTGTTTAATTTTTACGTAAAGCTCCAACAAGACTTTATTCCAACCCTTCAAATAATATAGCATGAGATCAAAGCAGAAGCTAAGCACATTTAAGCCTGGCCAATACTTAGATGGAGATCCGTTCTTGGGTTTCTACTGGAAGAGGTGCTGGTGAGCACAACAGGGGTATGTGTGTGGATCCCATTGTCCCAGTGCAGTGGTGGGTACACTGTGCTGTGTAAATTGGCACTGTCCTTTAGCTGAGATACAAAACTGAGGTCCTGACTTTCTGTGGTTGTAAAAGGTAAATGGCATCTCTCAAAAAGAGTAAGATGTTCCGATGTCCTGGCTAAATTGCCCACCATAGCCTTATCATTCTAGCTCCTTAATGTGCAAAAGCTCGCTGACGACACTGCTATCGTGGGCTGCATTAGGAGTGGGCAGGAGGAGGAGGGCAGGAGTCCTAATCAAGGACTTTGTTAAATGGTGCAACTCAAACTACCTACAACTGAACACCAGCAAAACCAAGGAGCTGGTGGTGGATTTTAGGAGGCCCAGACCCCTCTTGGACCCCGTGATTATCAGAGATGACTGTGTGCAGAGGGTGCAGACCTATAAATACCTGGGAGTGCAGCTGGGTGATAAATTGGACTGGACTGCCAATACTGATGCTCTGTGCAAGAAAGGACAGAGTTGACTATACTTCCTTAGAAGACTGGCGTCCTTCAACATCTGCAATAAGATGCTGCAGATGTTTTATCAGACGGTTGTGACGAGCTCCCTCTTCTACGCGGTGGTGTGCTGAGGAGGCAGCATAAAGAAGAGGGACGCCTCACGCCTGGACAAACTGGTGAGGAAGGCAGGCTCTGTTGTTGGCATGGAGCTGGACAGTTTGACATCTGTGGCGGAGTGACGGGCACTGAACAGACTCCTGTCAATGATGGAGAATCCGATGCATCCACTGAACAGTATCATCTCCAGACAGAGGAGCAGCTTCAGCGACAGACTGCTGTCACTGTCCTGTTCCACTGACAGACTGAGGAGATCGTTCCTCCCCCACACTATGCGACTCTTCAATTCCAACGTTAACACTATACAAGATTATTGACTGTTATACCTGCCTCGTACTCTCCACCTTGCAGTTTTTCTTTTTGTTTAACTTGCATTGCGTTTTTATTGCTCTTTAATTAATATTGATTTTATCAGTATGTTGCTGCCGGAGTATGTGAATTTCCCCTTGGGGATTAATAAAGTATCTATCTATCTATCTATCTATCTATCTATCTATCTATCTATCTATCTATCTATCTATCTATCTATCTATCTATCTATCTATCTATCTATCTATCTATCTATCTATCTATCTATCTATCTATCTATCTATCTATCTATCTATCTATCTATCTATCTATCTATCTATCTATCTATCTAATCATCCCCTACCCCTAACCGGCTGTCTCTTTTACCCCTTCATCTCCAAATAGCTAGTGTATGGATAGTATACTGATGGAAAAAATGGCTGGTATCACATCATCTGGGTGCATGCTGATCATTGGTGGTGGCTAAAGAGGTTCCTCATTGTCTTTGTAAAGTGCCTTGGGTAGGTTAGAAAAGATCTATATAAATGTAATAGATTATTATTATTATAGGTCAAACTCTCTTCCTACGTCTGTTTAATCCACATCAGGTTGATTGGTGATTCTAAACTGGCTAGTTGGAGTGTTAGTAAGTCCAGTTGGACCAGCACCTTATCCAAAGCTGGTTCCTGTCTTGTGACTGATGTTTTTGACCCCATGCGCCTTTCACTCTGGATTAAGGGTGTCCATTAAATGGACTCTTTATTTGCAGCTGCTACTTTTGCCGGTGTGTTTCTCTGCAAGTTGATCACAAGTTTAAAAACAACAACCAAAAAAGCTGCAGCCACCTGATAGCAGTGAAGTTACTTTTTGCTAGTTTTTACACACTGGCACCCCAGGTTATTTACATTTATTTATTTATTTTTTTAACTGCAGCTGTGATTTTAATTAATTTCACCAAACCATTTTGTTTGACTCATCAGAAAAAATAGTGTATGCTGCAAGTAACCAAAAGCTTAATAATAATGCAATTTGAGTTAAGGTCACTTGTATTAATCACTAAAGAAGATGCAGAGCGCTGTATACACTGATGAAATTAAACTAGAAAGCAGTGAGAATAAATAAGAGAGTGTGGTGGACTGAAAGCCTGAAGATACCATGTCCTTGACCAATGAAGAGCCTTGAAGTAGAGAGATGGAGTGACAGGTAGTGTAAATTATGTGATAAGAGGCAGTTGTCCTATTTTGGAGCAGCCTTCCAGAGGCTCTGACACCCTGATCTAGGGACAGGTGACTTGGTAATAAGGTGCTGGGCTACTGATGTGATACAAAATTTGCTTCTTGGCTTGCTTTCGGATTGAGGAAAAAAACAGAAGTTGACTAGAGGTACAGAGCAGGAAACATAAGTATTAGTATCCATAGTTCTGGGGAAACATCCTCTGCGCGGTAGTCACATTTGAAGGACCAGAAATCCAGCTTACCTCAATGTGCTTGCTTGTCTGGACTCCAGCTTTCACGCCTCTCTGGTGGGTGTGTGGCGAAGTAGACTACTTAAAAATCACTAAGTAGCCTAAGTAAAAATGTTTTATTTGTTTAAAAATATCTGTTTTTCTTTAGGGGATTTTTTATATCAGAGATCATTTCTGTATGTTTGGGTTTTAGATGAATTCTGGAATTAAATACATTTTGTTATTAACAGGTGTTGCACTATTGAATTTTGATGGCCCCGTTGTTGGCACGCAGATCCTGATTTTTTTAGGGATGCATCACATGATGTCATAGATAGGACACTTTATAAATCAGAGTAATGCATCATTCTGCATCTAAGATTGTTGAGATCAATTTGAATTAGTTTGGTGCTTCTGATTGATTTATGGCTTTTGACGTCCTTTCTTGCTTCACTAATATGAGTGATTTCAGTTTTGGTACCTGATACTTTGTCCTCTTGATTTTGATGCTAGCTTCATTTGGAATCTGTTCTATTTCCTGATCCTTTCCCCAGTGTTTTGCAGCAGGGAATCATGGGTTTAAAATCATTGGTGAGCTTGCCTATGCTGTGACTGAGCTGAACTGCTAGCTCTTCTATTTAACATTTTTTCTCCTTTCTGGCAGTACTGGTTGAACTGTTTGACTTCCATTTTGTGGGTCCAGCTATGAAAGCAATTCTTATTGATGTAAACACTTAGTTCATTTGTAGCCAGTTTTATGCCTATGGGTAGGTATGGTGTTGCCAACAACCTCACATAACAATAATCAAAGAGCACCCATATGACCACAGATCTTCTTCTTCTTCTTCTTTTGGCTGCTCCCGTTAGGGGTCGCCACAGCAGATCATCTTCTTCCATATCTTTCTGTCCTCTGCATCTTGTTCTGTTACACCCATCACCTGCATGTCCTCTCTCACATTATCCATAAACCTTCTTTTAGGCCTTCCTCTTTTTCTCTTCCCTGGAAGCTCTATCCTTAGCATCCTTCTCCTAATATACTCAGCATCTCTCCTCTGCACATGTCCAAACCAAAGCAATCTCGCCTCTCTGACTTTGTCTCCCAACCGTCCAACTTGAGCTGACCCTCTAATGTACTCATTTCTTATCCTGTCCATCCTCGTCACACCCAGTGCAAATCTTAGCATCTTTAACTCTGCTACCTCCAGCTCTGTCTCCTGCTTTCTGGTCAGTGCCACTGTCTCCAGCCCATATACCATAGCTGGTCTCACTGCCATCCTGTAGACCTTCCCTTTCACTCTTGCTGATATCCGTTTGTCACAAATCACTCCTGACACTCTTCTCCACCCATTCCACCCTGCCTGCACTCTCTTTTTCACCTCTCTTCCACAATCCCCATTACTCTGTACTGTTGATCCCAAGTATTTAAACTCATCCACCTTTGCCAACTCTACTACTTGCATCCCCATCGTTCCACTGACCTCCCTTTCATTCACACACATGTATTCTGTCTTGTTCCTACTGACCTTCATTCCTCTCCTCTCTAGAACATATCTCCACCTCTCCAGGGTCTCCACAACCTGCTCCCTACTATATCGCTACAGATCACAATGTCATCAGCAAACATCATAGTCCACGGGGACTCCTGTCTAATCTCGTCTGTCAACCTGTCCATCACCATTGCAAATAAGAAAGGACTCAGAGCCGATCCCTGATGTGATCCCACCTCCAACTTGAATGCATCCGTCACTCCTACCACAGACCTCACCACTGTCACACTTTCCTCGTACATATCCTGTACAACTCTTATATACTTCTCTGCCACTCTCGACTTCCTCATACAATACCACAACTCCTCTCGAGGCACCCTGTCATATGCTTTCTCCAGGTCCACAAAGACACAATGCAACTCCTTCTGGCCTTCTCTATACTTCTCCATCAACACCCTCAGAGCAAACATCGCATCTGTGGTGCTCTTTCTTGGCATGAAACCATACTGCTGCTCACCAATCACTAATCTCACTTTGGAAAACATCTTGCATCACCCCATTCCCAAAGGTATCATGTCCTAGTGAGCTGAATGACTTTCGGCCTGTTGCTCTGACATCACATGTGATGAAGACCATGGAGAGGCTGCTGCTTCACCACCTTAGGCCACAGGTTCAACATGCCCTTGACCCTCTGCAGTTTGCATATCAGGAGAAGGTGGGAGCGGAGGATGCCATCATCTATATGCTACACCGATCCCTCTCCCACTTAGACAGAAGCAGTGGTGCTGTAAGAATTATGTTTCTAGACTTCTCTAGCACCTTCAACACAATCCAACCTCTGCTCCTTAGGGACAAGCTGACAGAGATGGGAGTAGATTCATACCTAGTGGCATGGATCGTGGACTATCTTAAAGACAGACCTCAGTATGTACGTCTTGGGAACTGCACGTCTGACATTGTGGTCAGCAACACAGGAACGCCACAAGGGACTGTACTTTCTCCGGTCCTGTTCAGCCTATATACATCGGACTTCCAATACAACCCGGAGTCCTGTTGTTGATCGTTCCTCCCCCAAACTATGCGACTCTTTAATTCTACCCGGGGGGGTAAACGTTAACATTTAATATTATTTATTATATGTCTGTTTTTCACCTGCATTATTATCAATCTTTAATTTAATATTATTTATTATATCAGTATGCTGCTGCTGGAGAATGTGAATTTCCCATTGGGATTAATAAAGTATCTATCTATCTATCTATCTATCTATCTATCTATCTATCTATCTATCTATCTATCTATCTATCTATCTATCTATCTATCTATCTATCTATCTATCTATCTATCTATCTATCTATCTATCTATCTATCTATCTATCTATCTATCTATCTATCTATCTATCTATCTATCTAATCATCACCTCACTTCTTAACCTAGCTTCCACTACTCTTTCCCATAACTTCATGCTATGGCTCATCAATTTTATCCCCCTGTAGTTACTGCAGTCCTGCACATCCCCTTTATTCTTAAATATCGGCACCAGTACACTTCTTCTCCACTCCTCAGGCATCCTCTCACTTTCCAAGATTCCATTAAACAAACAATCTGGTTAAAAACTCCACTGCCATCTCTCCTAAACACTTCCATGCTTCCACAGGTATGTCATCTGGACCAACGGTTTTTCCATTCTACATCCTCTTCATAGCTGTCCTTACATCCTCCTTGGTAATCCGTTGCACATCCTGATTCAGTATCTCCACATCATCCAACCTCTTCTCTCTCTCGTTCTCTTCATTCATCAGCCTCTCAGAGTACTCTTTCCATCTGCTCAACAAACTCTCCTCGCTTGTGAGTATGTTTCCATCTTTATCCTTTATTACCGTAACCTGCTGCACATACAGTTTTAGGCAGGTGTGAAAAAATGCTGTAAACAAAGAATGCTTTCAAAAATGGAAGTGTTAATCATTTATTTTCATCATTCAACAAAATGCAGTGAATGAACAAAAGAGAAATCTAAATCAAATCAATATTTGGTGTGACCACTCTTTGCCTTCAAAACAGCATCAGTTCTTCTAGGTACACTTGCACACAGTTTTTGAAGGAACTCGGCTGGTAGGTTTTTCCAAACATCTTGGAGAACTAACCACAGATCTTCTGTGGATGTAGGCTTCCTCACATCCTTCTGTCTCTTCATTTAATCCCAAACACAATCGATGATGTTGAGATCAGGGCTTTGTGGGGGCCATACCATCACTTCCAGGACTTCTTGTTCTTCTTTACGCTGAAAATAGTTCTTAATGACTTTCGCTGTATGTTTGGGGTCGTTGTCCTGCTGCAGAATAAATTTGGGGGCAATCATACGCCTCCCTGATGGTATTGCATGATGGATAAGTATCTGCCTGTATTTCTCAGCATTGAGAACACCATTAATCCTGACCAAATCTCCAACTCCATTTGCAGAAATGCAGCCCCAAACGTTCAAGGAACCTCCTCCATGCTTCACTATTGCCTGCAGACACTCATTATTGTACAGCTCTCCAGCCCTTCGATGAACAAACTGCCTTCTGCCTACAGCCAAATATTTCAAATTTTGACTCATCAGTCCAGAGCACCTGCTGCCATTTTTCTGCACCCCAGTTCCTATGTTTTCGAGTCGCTTGGCCTTGTTTCCACGTCGGAGGTAAGGCTTTTTGGCTGCAACTCTTCCATGAAGACCACTTCTGGCCAGACTTCTCCGGAAAGTAGATGGGTGTACCTGGGTCCCACTGGTTTCTGCCAGTTCTGAGCTGATGGCACTGCTGGACATCTTCCGATTTCGAAGGGTAATAAGCTTGATGTGTCTTTCATCTGCTGCACTAAGTTTTCTTGGCCGACCACTGCGTCTACAATCCTCAACGTTGCCCGTTTCTTTGTGCTTCTTCAAAAGAGCTTGAACAGCACATCTTGAAACCCCAGTCTGCTTTGAAATCTTTTTCTGGGAGAGACCTTGCTGATGCAGCATAACTACCTTGTGTCTTGTTGCTGTTCTCAGTCTTGCCATGACATGAAACTGTCTTCCACAACCTCACCTTGGTAGCAGAGTTTGGCTGTTCCTCACCCAGTTTTAAGCCTCCTACACAGCTGTTTCTGTTTCAGTTAATGACTGTGTTTCAACCTACGTGTGACACTGATGATCATTAGCACCTGTTTGGTATAATTGGTTGATCATACACCTGACTAGAATCCTACAAAATCCCTGACTTTGTGCAAGTGTACCTACTGTATAAGAATTCATGCTGGTTTGAAGGCAAAAGGTAGTAACACCAAATATTGATTTGATTTAGATTTTTCTTTTGTTCGCTCACTTTTCATTTTGTAAATTGATAACAATAAACAATCATTATTTATATTTCTAACAGCATTCTTTGTTTACAGCATTTTTTCACACCTGCCTAAAACTAAATACAGTACTGTATTTCCCAGCTCGGTCCCTCTGTCTAGCCAATCGGTACAGGTCCTTTTCTCCCTCCTTAGTGTCCAACCTCTCATACAACTCATCATACACCTTTTCTTTAGCCTTCGCTTTATCTCCTTTACTCTTGTCTACTTTCTGCATCTCTCTGACTATCCCACTTCTTCTTTGCCATCCTCTTCCTCTGTATACTCTCCTGTACTTCCCCATTCCATCACCAGATTTCCTATTCCTCTTTCCTCTGTCCAGATTTCATGTTAAGCACCCTTCTTGCTGTCACCCTTACTACATCTGCTGTAGTTTCCCAGCTGTCTGGTAGCTCTTCACTACCACCCAGTGCCTATCTCACCTCCTCCCTAAACTCAACCTTGCAGTCTTCCTTTTTCAAATTCCACCATTTGATCCTTGGCTCTGCCCTCACTCTCTTCCTCTTCTTGAACTCCAACGTCATCCTACAGACCACCATCCTATGCTACTTAACTACACTTTCCCCTGCCACCACTTTGCAGTCTTCAATCTCCTTCAGATTAACTCTTCTGCATAGGATGTAATCTACCTGTGTGCATCTTCCTCCATTCTTGTATGTTACCCTATGTTCCTCCCTCTTCTTAAAATACGTATTCACCATGGCCATGTCCATCCTTTTGGCAAAATCCACTATCCTCTGACGTTTTTCATTTCTCTCCTTGACACCATACCTACCCGTCACCTCCTCGTCTCCTTTGTTCCCTTCACCAACATGTTCATTGAAATCTGTTCTAATCACCACTTTCTGTCCCTTGGGTACACTGTTCATCACTTCATCCAACTCATTCCAAAAATCTTCTTTCTCATCCATTGCACACCCAACTTATGGGGCATATGCACTAACAACATACATCATCACACCTGCAATTTCCAGCTTCACAATCATTACTCTGTCTGACACTGTTTTCACCTCCAAAACACTCTTGACATACTATTCCTTCAGAAAAACCCTAACTCCATTTCTCCTCCTATCCGCACCATAATAGAACAATTTGAATCCACCTCCGATCCACCTTACTCCCCTTCCATTTAGTCTCTTGTACGCACAATATATCAGCCTACCTTCTCTCCATCATATCAGTTAACTCTCTCCCCTTACAAGTCATACTGCCAACATTCAAAGTACCTACCCTCAGTTCCACTCTCTTTACCTTCCTCCTCTCCTCCTGCCTCCGGACACATCTCCCACCTCTTCTTCTCCTTCTTCTTCTTTGGCCAACAGTAGCCCAATTTCTGGCAGCACCCTGTTGACTAACAGTACTGGTGGCGGTCGTTGTTAAACCGGGGCTCGACCGATCCGGTATGGAAATTTGTATTGTTTTCCGCATATGACCCCAGTTTGTAAATTATGTTATACTGTACATATTTTGGGAGATTTCATACAGAAAGAATCAATTTCTGTGATAAGTTTCTGGATTAGAAATGTTATTTGAAAGTTTATGATTTTTTTAGTGTCAGTCTTGAAACTGTTTTGTTTTACTGATTAGCACCGCTGTTTTGGGGTGCTTGCATCACCTGTTTCTATGTAAGCAACCCCATTATGCATTGGAATGGTGTAACAATGACTTCACTGGCAAACCATTATATAGGTCACCCAAGTCATTCCTCGATATCCAAGATTGGATAAAAACTATTACTTTTTCCATGTAGTCTTTGCGTTTCTTTTAGTACTTTTTGCATATTCAATTTTGACTTTGACTTTTGGTTAGAGTTTTGGGCTCTTTCGATTGCATTTTGAGTTATGCATCATTTCTTGTACTACATCCTTTCTCTCAATCTTTTCTCATTTAAAAACTTTAACTCACTTTCTCTAGTCAGCACAGGAAAATTTCCACTGCTATTGTTTGAGCTCTAGTTTTAGGGTTGTCTCATCTGTGGTTGTCAACCACCAATTATGACAGCGGTTCTCAAACTGTGGGGCGAAATAACAAAAAAGGGGGCGCGAATGTTGCCGTATGTGGCATAATTTTGCTATTCGTAGGGAAATTTTAAACTTCTACAAGTGTATCAGCAGCAAAAAATATAGGAATAAATTTTATTAGGGTTTCAAAAAAACGTTAGGGGGGTGCGATTAAAACTGTTATGAAAACTCGGGTTGCAAATACTTAAAGGTTGAGAAACGCTGAATTATGATGTGATGGGATAAACATTCATCACAAGTGTAACAGGGTTAATCTGATTTTCTATGTTTTATTTGTGCTTTGGGGTTTGTTTGTTTTTTTTTGTATTTCCCCAAAATTATTATGTTTATATACTATAGTATGTACATAATGTTTAGTGAGAACTAATCATTGGGAGAGCATGTGTTGCAGGCTCTCAATTAGGGTGCTTTTATAGTATTCATGTTTTTATTTCAGCAGGCGCGTATTTGGCTCACTAGAGAGAAATTAAAAATGGAAAAGAAGTATCCCAGAAAGTTGTTCAAGAACCTCGCTTAATGTTACGATTGCTTTCTTTTTTTTCATTTGCTCTCTCAGAGGGTGTACTTCGCTTGAGGGAGTAAATAAAATGGTTAAGATTCTCAAAAACAATGGGCATATGGTCTATTACTGTCTGCCATGGAAAGAAGAAAGGAGGAAGTAAAAAGGTTACACAAAGCCATATCCATATGCAAGATCTCGAATTCCTAAAACAAGTCTTTCCTATTACCTTTGTTAATGATCTGCCAGATAAATATGTTGGTTTTCAATTTTTTTGACTAATTTTTGACTTGTGTTTTTCTTTAGTTGCTATAAGTCTTGATCTTCCGGTATTAGACATTTTCCTGTATTTCAACTGTGTCTGTTCTCCTGGTTTCCTTTAAAAATTATTTACGCTTTCCTGAAAAGCATGATAGCTACGTTGATGTGCCAAAATGTGAAAAGGTAACCAGAAAGGACTTATTATTTTCATAAATAAAGGAGTGAGAAAGGAATTTTGCTTTTGGGAAAGACAAAGCAATATTCTTAAGTGAAGTAGGGGTCTCCTGATATATCCTAAAAATATATAAAAAAAACTTGCTTGAACTCTGACACTATTTAACTCAAACTGTCCTAAAGGGCTTACACATTTACTTTTCTTTGAAGATGGTAGTGTGGAGCCCTGTTATATGCATTGGCATGTCATTTTAAAAATTTACTGTGGCTCAGGACTGATGCAACGCCCTGGTCTTTCTAGAAGGAGCTCCTGAAGGAAGGTCTTAGGGCTCTAAAAGACCAACTTTGAACCCAGGAGTAATTTCTGACTGGAGCTTAAAAGTACATTCTTATTAGGCTTTCAGTGGCCTTGGAGTGTGGTGGGGAGCCAGGGCAAGGGAACTAGTGGTAGTACTTGGGAGGTCCCCCTGCTCAAGAAGGAACTTGCGGGCGCTGCAAGATTTCAGTCCATTGCAGAGTAGTGTGCTACCAATGGTGTTCTTGGTGACTGTGGTCCTAACTGCCTTCAGATCATTAACAATCTCCTCCCATGTAGATCACTCACCTTTCTCATGATCATCCAAACCCCATGAGGCAAGATCTTGCATGGAGCTCCAGACTGAGGGTGATTGATGGTCATTTTATATTTCTTCCATCTCCAAAAAATCACACCAACAATTCTCACCAAGCTTCTTGCTGAAGGTCTTGTAGCCTAATCCAACCTTGTGCAGGCCTACAATCTTGTCCCTGACGTCCTTTGACAGCTCTTGCCCATGGTGGTGGAGAGGTTGGAATGGAAGAAATTGATTCTGTGGACACATGTGCTTTGTACACATAATGGGTAGAAATCAGGAGTATCTGTAACTGATCAATTGACTGATTGATTACAATCTGTGTGCCACATGGGCACACAGCCAATGTGTGGGAGCCAGAATTCTGGCTGGGTTGTAGGGGATCAAATACTTATTTCACTCAATGATATGCAAATCAATTTATAACTTTTATGTAATGTGTTTTTTCTGGGTTTTTGGTTGATATTCTGTCTATCTCTATTATCTAAAACTATTATGTAGTTTTACATAATACATCATTTTCCCTTATGTGATGTAGTTATGTAGGAAGCTTTAGTATTCTCCCAATTGAGCAGAAATAATTAACACGTTAACAATGTAGAGTAGAAACAAATGCTGAAAGATTGTCTAAGCTTATCTAAAATTACCTCAATGATCATAAATCCCACACTATCTGATAGATAAGGTAAAAAAAATCCCAGTATGGCTGTAATTTTGGACACTCCCAAAACATATACGCAACCAAGGCTGGAGCTACCTGGCATCATCCACAATGAGTTCAATCCCTAATATATTTTAGAACATTTTAATTTGGAGACATACGTTCAGTGTATGATCTTCATCTAAACTACAGCATGTTTTGCACAAATTGAAGAAGAATGAAAGTTGCAAATTATCCAATTAATAATTATTAATAATATATTTTATTTATATAGTGCCTTTCCCATGCTCAAGGCACTTCACAGAGTTTAAGAAAGAACGGCAGGGTATACAGTATATAGCATTGTACAAACCAGATAAATAAATAAAGAAGAGTAAGGTAGTAAGTTCAGAGAAAAAGCCTAACAGACAGCATAATTGATGGTCTCGCACACACACATACAGGTTACATGAGCATCTTGACATTGAGGTGAACTGAGAGAAGGGTAATAAAGTCTGGTAGAGCTAAAAGCCTTCCTGAACAGATGAGTTTGAGTTGTTTTTTAAAAGAATTCATGGACTCAGCTGATCTGATTAATTTTGGTAGGTCATTCCAGAGTCTGGGGGCTATACAGCTGAAGGCCCTGTCACCCATGGAGCGTAGATTAGTGTGGGGTACGACAAGATTGCCAGAATCAGAGGACCTTAGTGGGCGGACAGGCACATAGTGAAGGAGAAGGTCACTTATGTAGTATGGTGCAAGGTCGTTTAAGGCTTTGTAGGTTTATTAGTAGAATTTTATATTCAATTCTGTAAGACACAGGGAGCCAGTGAAGGCAAAGCAGGATGGGTGTTATGTGCTCGCTGCTGCTGGTCCGTGTAAGGACTCTTGCAGCCGAGTTTTAAATAAGATGGAGCTGTGATTAGAAGGGGCACCTGCCAGTAAGGAATTACAATAATCGATGCGGGATGTGATAAAAGCATGGACAAGTTTATCAGTGTTAGAAAAGGAGAGGAAGGAGTGAACATGGGATATGTTATGGAGGTGAAAGTAAGAAAGTTCTTAATGTGGTTTATGTGGGCGGAATAAGAAAGAGAGGAATCAAAAATGACACCAAGATTCTTTGCAGTAGAAGCAGGTCTGATGAGATCACCGCAAAGATGGACTGGGAAGGAGCTCATTTTATTAAGTTGCACTTTAGTCCAGATTTGCAAGAGTTCAGTTTTGTTGCAATTTAATTTTAAAGAGTTCTGCTCCATCCAGGTTTTAATTTCACTGAGGCAAGTTGTGATCTGAGAAAGCTCTGATGAAGTTCCACTTTTAACATTGAAATAGAGATCAGTATCATCTGCATACAAATGATAACCAGTCCATAGCTATGAATAATATGGCCAAGAGGAAGCATATAAATACAGAAAAGCAGAGGACCAAGTACAGAGCCCTGAGGAGCTCCTTGTATGACTGGCACTGAAAATATTGCCTGAAATATTGAGTGAAAGGCCTCTTTCCCAGCACTGCTGAAGATGGTCTAGTGGTGAGCACTGTAACACTATTTGATAAAGTCTGGAAATGTTGCAAATATTCTTCTCATTAATAGTTAAAATATTTTCAGGTATGAGAATTGGTGATGGGTTAGTGAACAGACTGGATGATTGACAACCTTAACATCTCTGGTGTCACTTCTGGTGTCCATCCACCTGGATCCGCCTGTTCCTGCCTGGCCTGTACTGCCCCAAGATGGAAGAGTTGCCATCTTGGGGCAGTCACTCTTGAGGCTTGCATGCGTGAAGACTATTCTTTCCTTCTTTATGTGTTTATACGTCACGTTTTGCTTTCAATTATACAGAGTTTGACTGCAGGTACTCTAACTCTTTATGATTGCTTATGATTTACTTACAATCTCTAAAATTAAATTCCAAGACTGTGAGGGCACAAATACTGGGTCATGTAGAAGCAGAACAGCACCACCAGGTTTATTGAATTTCAGTGTCTGCTGATTGGCACAGATTAAACAGCCAACAAAGGAAGAAGAAAACCTCCAGGATCCAATTATTGCAGGATATCAACAGTTTAGTCTGGCAGAGGCATTGTAATGGGGTCTATTTTGTGAAACAGAGTGAAGGGCTTGATATGAGCAGGGCAATGTTCTTCTCTGCAAATTGGTATTTTCACCACAAGGCTAAGACAATAATTTGTTTAGCTTTATTGCCAGGTAACATAGTTGCTAGGAATTTCTCTTGGTATTCCATCCATACACATAACAAGGTAAACACAATTAAGCAACACGATATACAACATATGACAGCATCACAGCATTACATACATTAATAATGAAAAAAATATTGCACAAAACATAAATATATAAAATGTTATAATAAAGTATTATTGTGCTCCCACTCAGCAATATATCAAGCAAATCATTATAATATAAACAGAAAATAAACAGAGAACAAAAACATAATTTGGATCAAATGGAGGAGTTTAGAAATCGGGAAAAGACAGAAACAAATCAGAGACTGTTTTTAATCAGAGTGACGGCCTTAAGAAAGAAACTATTTCTATGTCGAGTAATTCTTGCCTTTAGTGACTGGTAACGCTTCCTCCGTGGTATTCACTGAGAGATGGGTGCAGTGAGTGTAGCCTTTGTCGTAGTATAGATCTAAGATCATAACCATGAATTAATCTTAATTTAATGTCCTTTCCAGGCACTTGGTATAAGTCCTATTCAGCATCTGTGGAATGAAATGAAGCAAGATATTCAGAGTTGAATTAAATCAGCAGTTTAATTGCAAGGACTATGAATCCAAATTGTGTCAACATAATCCATAATTTCAGTACCACACTTTTAACACCTTGAGGTAACATGGGGGACCAACTCACCGTTAAGTAGGTAGATCTAATGAAACAGCCACTGAATAGTGAACACATCAGTTTAAGCAAAAGCATAGATTGAGTAGAATGGCAATCTCAATTAATAATCCAGCCATCAATGGCAATTCTTTTGCCCAATTTCAGCATGGAAGTGATTATACTTTAAAATCCCCTATTTTAATATTTGGATTTAGCCTTTAGATGTAGGCAACATATCTCTGCTGATACAATTTTTAACACAACTCACCTTTAGCTTAGAATCTTTCATGTATTACTGGGGAAAGGTCATACAGTAATTATGAGCAGGATAATCAGCAACCTATCAATGTGAAAAGAAACCAAGTGCTTCATGAATAATAAACATTGCATGTATTCACTAGTTTGTCCACAATTCAGTTACATTCCATATCAATAAATAAATTGATTTAAAATCACAATGACTCATGCCAGCTCTTCAATGCAGACAAATTTCACTAAAACTCAAAATGAGCAATCAAGCCTCAATATGCAATAGCTCAAAACTCATTCTGCTTGCAATAACAATAAACAAGAAAAGACAAAAATCTTTAAATATCAGGCCAGTTATCTGCTACATTATCAGTGTGCCTTGTTCTGTGTACAACTGAGGCTTCTCATCCAATGTCTGTATTTATTTATTTCTGAAACCGTATGAGTGGCACCTTTGCAACATCCAGGACTGGCACTGTTTAATTTACAAATTTATCTAATCACCACAGGTTTACGTCTGTCATCAATTCATTGCATGTACTTACACTTTGTTTCTTTGGCTGGGCAATGTAGGACCCAGCTGGCACTGACTTTTTCTTGTGCATGGGAGGCTGGATAAGGCTGGATAAACAAGCTTATAATTGATCAACAGGTCTGCAGAAGAGACAATTTACATTTTATACAGTGTAGCTAGCCCATCACAGCCAGGGTTTGATGAACATGACTTGTGTCATAGTAACCCTCAACCATCTTTCAAATATATTGCTTGAGTCAAGGGTTTGAATTCTTCAGAATTGTAAAGTTTAAAGTTTAAACTTATTGCCATGTGTATTCAAAACAGAGCAATGAAATTCTTGTTTATCCAAAGGCTAGCAGAAATGACTACAATACGAAGAGAACACATTGTCTATAAGTGACTATAGTATATACAGTACAGTACATGCATATATAGTGCAGTCATTAAACCATTACTTAAAATGTCAGACCTAGACCCACACATACTTAATAATTATAGACCTATTTCAAATTTACCCTTTCTCTCTAAAATACTAGAAAAAGTAGTCGCCAATCAGCTTCAGACACACCTTACATATTACAATTTATTTGAAAAATTCCAGTCTGGTTTTTTCACTGGTCATAGTACAGAAACGGGACTAACGCAGGTTGTAAACAACATTCTGATATCCTCTGATGAAGGAAACTCCAGTGTAATTATGCTGTTAGCTTAAACGCAGCATTTGACACCATTGACCATTCTGTCTTACTGCACAGAGTAGAAAATGATGTTGGGCATACAGGCACTGTGCTCGCTTGGTTTAGTTCTTATTTATCAAATCGATTCCAATATGTACAGAAATGTGCTGACAGTACTCCATCATTATACACAGAACTGAAATATGGTGTCCCGCAGGGCTCAGTACTGGGACCTTTACTGTTTTCACTTTATATGCTTCCACTGGGATCTCTCATTAGAAAACATAATGTTAATTTTCACTCGTATGCAGATGACACCCAGTTATACCTTTCTTTTAGATAAAATGAAGTTTCTCCAATGTTGTGTTTAATTAGTTGTGTTAGTGAATTAAAGGAGTGGATGGATGAGAACTACTTGTCTTTAAACACAGATAAAACAGAGATGTTAATTGTTGGAGGGAATGACGCTGATCACAGCAATATTTTGTCACCATTTACTGTAACTCAGTTGGAATCCACATTAATTATACTGAATCAGCCTAATCTATAAGTTATCTTTGACTGTAGCATGTCATTTAAAGCGCACATTACAAAGTTGTCCAAATCATGTTTCTTCCATCTTAAAAATGTTGGGACATTAAGGTGCATTCTAAATAAACAGGATTCTGAGAAATTAATTAATGCATTTATTTCTAGTAGGATTGATTACTGCAATGTGGTGTTCAATGGATGTTCAAACTGTTCTTTATACAGCCTCCAGTTAATGCAAAATGATGCTGCAAGAATTATTACAAGAACAAGAAAATATAAGCACATAACTCCAGTTCGTAAATCCTTACACTGGCTCCAAGTTAAGTTTAGGGCAAATTTCAAAATCATCCTTTTAACATATAAAACATTAAATGGCCAAGGTCCGGCTTACTTGTCTGAACTTATCATGATTTACAAACCAGAACACACATTAAGATCTCAAGATACTGGTCTGCTTATGATTCCAAGGATTAATAAAATAACAGTGGGAGGTCGAGCTTTTAGTTACAGGGCCCCTAAACTGTGGAATGGTCTGCCTGCTACTATAAGAGATGCCCCTTTGGTCTTAGCTTTCAAATCCAAGAAAAAAGTATGGAGAAGACGTTGAACAGCTCATTATCCAAAGCATACCACATCATCTGTAAAACACGGTGGAGGCAGTGTGATGGCTTGGGCATGCATGGCTGTCAGTGGCACTGGGACATTAGTGTTTATTGATGATGTGACACAGGACAGAAGCAGCCAAATGAATTATGAGGTGTTCAGAGACATGATGTTTGCTCAAATCCAGTTAAATGCAGTCAAATTGACTTCATGATACAGATGGACAATGACCCAAAACATACAGCCAAAGCAACTCAGGAGTTTATTAAAGCAAAGAAGTGGAATATTCTTGAATGGCCAAGTCAATCACCTGATTTTAACCCAACTAGGCATGCATTTCACTTGATGAAGACTAAACTTCAAACAGAAAGGCCCACATATAAAAAGCAACTGAAAGCCACTACAGTAAATGCCTGGCAGAGCATTAAAAAGGAGGAAACCCAGCATCTGGTGATGTCCATGAGTTCAAGACTTCAGGGTGTCATTGCCAGCAAAGGGTTTTCAACCAATTATAAGAAATGAACATTTTATTTCCAGTTATTTAATTTGTCCAATTATTTTTGAACCCCTGAAATGAAGGGATTGTGTTAAAAAAATTCTTTAGTTGCCTCACATTTTTATGCAATCATTTTGTTCACCCCACTGAATTAAAGCTGAAAGTCTTCACTTCAACTGCATCTGAGTTGTTCCATTTAAAATTCATTGTGGTAATGTACAGAACCAAAATTAGAAAAAGTTGTCTCTGTCCAAATATTTATGGACCTAACTGTACATAACACAGTCGCAGGTTCAAATAATGGATTTTTTTAATCCACCAAGCACTTTGTACAACAAAAATCAGCCAATAATCATAAAAACAAAGAAATGATCCTTCTGCCTCCAGATTGTTGCCCACTGTCTCCCAACTCTGACTCCCTGAGGAAAAGCAGCCGGCCCCTATAATACTGAACCCAAAACAGCTTCTGGTGACCTGGCATGACTTGTGGGGAGTACTTCCAGGTTGTCTGGGAACCAGGGTAGTTCCATAATAGCCACCTTGTGACACCAATAGGGCTGCATTTCTGGACTCCAGTTCCCATGAATTCCTGTGGGAGTCCAAGCTGCGATGCCTCTAGTGGAGCATGGACATATCGGGGATAGAACTGTTCCTAGTCTCCATATTTTGCTTGTCCATCCCCTGGCACTTTCTGTTTTGTCCTGAGGTCATGCCATCATCATGCCTAGATGCCCATCTGTCCTCTGTGGCACTCACAATATAAATATAGATGTAGATATAGATACAGATATAGATTTTCAGTACAAGGGATGGCACTAAGCAAAGAGAATCCCAAGAGAAGATTCAGAAGAGACCAAAGGACTCATACAATTATCTGCTTCTACCATAATTACAAAGGCGGACAGAGGTCTGTGACCCTTGACTAACTCCACCTACCTCTCTGCCATCTGCCACTCCCACTTTGTCTTAAGAGTCATACTCAATTGTGATGAGTAGAAGAGCTCTAGTCAATAATTTATTGTGCCATTGGCAATGCCTGCAGTGTCTTAGAACACTTCAGCATGTACTTTTCTGCATTAAACAGGATTTTTCCACATGGGATCACAACCCTTCTTCAACTCTTTTATGCTCTTACTTTACTATATATATATATATATATATATATATATATATATATATATATATATATATATATATATATATACTGTACTATATATATATATATATATATATATATATATATATATATATATATATATATATATATATATATATATATATATATATATATATGATTCTTTCCTATTATCCCATTTTATTGATCATCAGCGAGATGTTTCTACCCCTTGATTGGAGCCCACCTGTGGTTAATTCAATTGATTCAATTGATTGGACAGGGTCAGAAGGCAAAGACATTTGTATAGAAGGTCCCACAGATGACAATGTGTATCAAAGCAAAAAATGAGACATAAGGTTGCCTTCAGAGTCTGGAGACAGGACAGTGTTGAGGCATAGATCAGGGAAAGGCTGCAAAACAAAAGAAAAACAACTCTAAGCATTGAAGGTTCACAAAAGCAGAGTTACTTTCATAATTCTTAAATGGAAGAGGTCTGGTAAAACCACAAGTCTTCCTAGAGCAGGATACTCAGTCAAACTGAGCAATCATGGGAGAAGGACCATGGTAAGAGAGGTGACCAAGAACCTTATGGTCACTCTGGCCATGCTGCAGAGAACCTGTGTGAAAATGGAAAAAAACTTCCATTAGGACAGTCATCACTGCAACCCTCTACTGATCTGGGCTTTATTATAGGATGGTCAGACAGAAGCCTCTGCTCAGTAAAAGACACATGAAAGCCTCTTAGACTTTGATAAAATGCACTCAAATGTCACTGACTGTGAGAAACAAGATGCTCTGGTATGATATAACAAAGATAAGTGTCTTGTCTCGAGGAAAGCAGGCACCGCTTTGTGTAATGCAACTCCAACAGTGAAGTATGGTGGCAGCATGATGTTGTGGGGCAGTTTTCAGCAGGAGGGACTGGAAGACTAGTCAGGAAAAGCTGAACAGAGTAAATGCTTAATGAAATTCTGCCTCAGAACACCCTGGACCTTCTAACATGACAATGACACTAAGTATAAAGCAAAGACAACACTGGAGTGGCTTAAATTGCTCAGCCATAGCCTGGAGTTGAACCTAATTGAATATATCTGGCAAGACCTGGAAACAGCTGTTCCATATTTGTTTCAAAGCAGTAGAAATTAGTCCATATTTTATGTGATGATATTTTGTTTTTTGATGGTTGCTGCCAGTTTTGTGGCCATTTGTTTATCATTTCTGTGGTGCTTTCAGGTAAAGTAAAGTGTGCCGTTCATGATATCATCAGGTCAAAGATATAAAGGCCAGCACTTCCTGGTTGTCCAAGACTGTGGATTTCCAAAATAATGTTCTTGTACATTTTTTGTTCTTTGACTTCCTATCTTTAGACAATTAATCCACTTGACTATGAGATCTGGTAGGGACTTTGACTTTTCACTTGAAGCAATTTCTTAATCATAAACCATTTATTTGCTACTAAAGCAATATGATTTTTGGGACTAATTTTAGTTAACTCCCTTGTTACAATTCAGAACCCTTAATTGTGTGTTTTAGTGTTGAACTTCTGCCTTTAGGTTTTTTATTATTTCCTTGACCAGCCACAGTGAGTGCAAATAAAAATGAAACCACCAGTTCAACGGCTAACTTTGTTAAATTTACAATGGTGAATGTGTATCATGAAGTATCTCTGTTAATCAAATATTTAGAAATAAATGAGAGAGAAGGGACAGATCATCTAAATATGTTCCTGTCCACAAAACATATGGATAATGTTCTTAGAAGAAGAAACTCAACAGTTTACAGTAATTTAATTTGTCTTGGGGGGAATGAAAACATTAACGAACAATTTAGTTAAAATCTGCGGTGGATTGGCACCCTGCCCGGGATTGGTTCCTGCCTTGTGCCCTGTGTTGGCTGGGATTGGCTCCAGCAGACCCCCGTGACCCTGTAGTTAGGAATATAGCGGGTTGGAAAATGGATGGATGGATGGATTTAGTTAAAATGCAAGTTTAATTATCAACAAGGACTGTCTTCTAAATAGTTGTAATGAAAACCTGCAGCTACTGTGACCCTCCAGGACTACAAATTGTTACAATCTGTTTCATTCCCCACAATAAATAATATTTCTATTTTGTTCTCTATTTAGAAATAAGTACATAAGTTTAATTTACTAACACAATCAATCAAGACACTTTAGGAGAAGTAACATTTGGCCTGAAAGAAAGATGCAGCTGAGGCCTAGTTCACACTACTAAGTTTTTATCTAAAAACGCATATATTTGTGTACATTTTCCCCTTTCATCCACACTACCCTGTTGTTTCCAACCCCTGAAAATGGAGACTTTTAAATACTTTCTCCAGAACCAGTTACTTAGCATCAGCATTGTGGTGTGAATGACTGAAAACAGAGTTTATCCGTAATCAGTCACAGATTGATTCGCGTTTACTTTGTGGGCCTTCCCTGATTGGATCCTGCTCATTACAACATCACATTCCCTGACCGGTCACCTTTCACAGGAGAAAAACATTTTCCAACATAGTGGAACTATGAAGAGATGCTTTAAATTGTGCATTTTGTGCTGCTTACCTGAATACATCTAAATTGCATTTTGTAAAGTCTGAATGCTGCATACATGTGCAAAAGACAAATCATTTACAGGTCTACCACAATTTCGCAATAAATCCCATGGCCGGTGGCATTATCATTGTAGTGAAAAATTCAGAGCCCCATGCAAATCAGAGTGTAAATAACTTTAGTTGACAGCCTCTAATCAACATTTTATTATTTCTATTTAATCTGAACAGTAAGGGGGAGCACATTCCGCAGCTAAATTAATGATAAGGTGCTTAACAAAGTGGATGGGTGTAGAATGCAGCCGAGCTCGCAATATTATGGGATGGAGACAAAAGCACAATGCAGTAAAATGAATCCATACATTACTTATTTTCTCTATTGAGTTAATTTTATAATTATTTGGTACAAGAATGAACATAGAGCAAAAACACTTCTTTTTTTGAAGTCTCACTTTAACATTAACTTTGTTTATATTTAATGATAAGATGACCATCGGTAGTTCTGAAGACTGTTACTTTCAACTGTAATCATTGCATTAATGTGACATGGGGGCAATTAGTTGCAGCTCCTTAAAGAATTTATTTCTTTTTCTATGCTGTGAATATGCTGATACTTTTGAAAAATAGTAATCTGAATTTTCAGGATTCTGAATTGTTCACTATACAATCCCTTCATGGAATTGCCACAGATGTGCATCTGTGGTCCATGTGAAGGTCCATGTGATACGTGTTGGCAGACATCTCAGTGTGTACAGAAATCATTTTGCAAATTATGTGAAAACTTCAGTGTGGAACCAAGATCAGTTTTCAATTAAAAATTCTTTATAAACAACATTTGGAGGTCACTCCATTTGGAAGTGTTTATGTCAACTGAACTGAACAACAGACAACTGTTACAACCTTGTAAGTCTACAACTCTCTTTGATGAGGTATGATGATCTGTGACCAGTCTAAGAGTAAACTGTTTCTGTTCCTCGTCCTTTGTCAGTATGTCATTCGAGTTTTCAATGAGACTTATTGCTCTTTCAGGTGCGTCATTCCCTAACATCAAGGTTGCTGACAGTTTACAAAATTCCTTGAAGATTTGATCATCTGTCCACTGATCAGTTGGCTTCTTTGAGAAACAATTCAGGCTTTTCTTTGACTTTTTCCATAGGGACGTCAAAGAAGGATGCTGTATCTTACTAGATCCTCCAACTTCAGCTGTCCAAATTCATTTGTCAACTTATGGCATCAAAGAATGTCTGGTAAGCTTTGCACCATCTGTTCCTTTGTTTATGCAGAGAGTCTGTCGTCAAGAAGGGCTAAAGTAGAAACTTCTACTTAATACTAGAATGTTCTTGAACTTCCAAACACTACTGGAATGTTCTGGGAACTCCACCTTAGTACTAGAGTTTTCTCAATTTCATTTTTAATAGCTTTCTTGTTTACTAATTATTTGGCCAGTTAAAAACCTCTTGCAAGAGTACAAACATAGTAACAATACAAATGAAATGTTCAGAATGGAGTGACCTCTAAATGTTTCACAATCAGGCCAAAATTTTACAGATAACTAAGCTTTCCCTAATGGACAAATGTACAACAATGTGCAAAAAACAGAAGTGGACCACCCGTTTTATATTTATATACACAGGGGGCCAAAAAAACATACAGTATACACCTCCCACCTATTTCTATTCCAGAAGAAATATTGATCAGTCTTGAGGACTCATATGGCACTTCTATAATACATAAGAACATTTTAAAGTCCCTTCCTTTTAAAGATTCCAGAGTACAGTGGGAAAAGGATTTCTTACTCAACATTTCAGAAACAGAGTGAAAGGCAGCCATGTACAGAATTCACTTGCACTCCATAGGCGCAAAGCTTACAATTACTCAACTTAAAATCATTTATCGAGCACATCTGTTTCAATTAAAATTGCCCAAAATGTTTCCATGGCAAGATCCAACCTGAGAACTTTGGAATCAGGGGAGCATGGAAGAAACTCAACTGCACCTGTACATCCTATGCATTGTCCAATGTCCAGGCAAACTCTCATCAAGGTAAGCTCACACGTCTCTGCGGTAGTGTGGTGGTGTGCCATCTTGGTATCTGATTTAACATCGCCTGACTTTTATCCATGGGAAATCCTAAAGGATGTTGTGTATTGTGGAAAACCAGCTACACAGGCCGTGCTTCGAGAAGAAATTGAAACGGCATGCGCATCAATCTCACTGGACACTTTGGCCAACGATATTCGAGCAGTAGTTCGTTGTAATCAGAAGTGTCTGGATACTCATGGTAGCCATTTTGAGCACCTGTTGTAAATATAGAAATCAAAAGTGACTTAAATTCATCCATTGATATCTGTATAAATTTAATATCACAACTTTAATACAGGATTTTCTTTTTTTGAAGTGTGTATACATTTTTGGTCCCCCGTGCAAATATATTTAGCAGCATTAGACCTTCAATATGGAAGGTGTTTCAAAAACACTTTTATATATCAGACTGATAGGTACTGACAGGGAGTCTTGTTGTGTTATACATGGCTCCCTACTACCTATGATAATGGACAAATGATGTGGGGCACATGAGGGAGATGAAGGATGGTGATCTCAGGAGTTCCAGAGGCTGGTAATGACCCCAGACGTTATTTAAGAAACACATCTAGATATAGTCACTGGCCAGGGCTTAATACTCACTGGCTATGACCCCTTTCAGTCACAGAGTAGTGAGTTTGGAGTTGGGAGGATTGATGTTGGCAAAAAAATTAACTGGTGAAGGAGGAAAGAGGGGCCAGTGGTGCTGGAAGGTTTGGAAGAGTTTTTTTGCTGTTTAAAGTTGGGAAAGTGAATAAAGCACCCTGCCAGGTGGTAAATACCTTATATTAGGCTCAGTGGAGCAGCTAAGGATTTTATTTTGTGTATTTCTTTTACTTTAATCCTCCATATTTTTGTCCCCTTACTGTCCAAGTGGTACTTGGTTCTTTAATTTGTCCCACAGCCTAATATCTGCATGCAAGGCCCTGACATGTCCAATGGTCAGGAGGGCTTCCAAGATGTCTGTGACAGGGAGAAGTGTGGCACCCTTTTCACTTTGCTAATCTTTTTTTTTGTATCACACTATCCAGTCCACTCTTGGAGTTCTGACCTACAGGAGGGAATGCTGGGTGTTATAGCACTAGCCTGCTGCCATCATCGTGACTTGGCTTTTTTTTTTCTAGGCCGATACAACATGCAGTCTGAATCAGTTAGTAGCTCAGGCTGTAATTTACTGATCTCCTGCATTAAATGGCACCACACAACATGATGCTGCTTTAGCTCTACATCAGAAATGTCCACTGTGGATTAGCAGGACAAGCTCAAGATGAGCTGCACATTGATCTGCAAGCTGGCCTGTGATTGACTGACCATGATGCTCTTTAGAGAGTGGTACAACATACTCGCTGACATGGACGTGAGTGCTTGCCATCATTCAGATACTCTTGCTGTCTGCACTCTGTCTCGGTTGGGCAGCCATCCCCTAATCTTGGCTTTCATCCAAGTGCCCAATATGCTGTGTTTTTGGCAGAAAGGGACCGCAAAGATTTTTTATGCAGGGCTATGCAGATCACACGCTCTTCTATGACAACTTTTAATAATCAACAGTTAATTTGGGACGCAGCTGGGATTCTCAGCGGAGTAATTGAATGGCAAGCCTGTCAAGGTCAGTCACCTGGCGGCTGTCCGAGTTTCATTACTCACTCTTGGAGATGCTGCAAGCCCTGCTGGTGTCGATTCAGCAGCTCTCTGGATTTCACTGTCGGAAGGTGAAATTGAAACCGGCGTGCATTTCTTTAATTAAACGGCTACTACTGATATTTTCCCTTTAATGAAGTTGAATGGTTGTGGGCGAGAAGGGTGGTTAGGTTATTTGAAATGGATGCCTAATTGAGGGGAACACAGAATATTTGAAAGCTGATCTTAGGGCAGAGAGCACAAATGGAGACAATGTGCATCTTAATCAACAAATCTTCCTTTTTTGTTATTAAGAGGTATGAGTTTATGAATTTAGGGCAAGAAGTGTTGGGGAAATTCAAACAAATAAATCAAATAAAAATATCAATTAATAAATAGAAAAAAATCATGACTATAATTGTTTATCCATTTTATAGCCAATACCTATGGTGAGGATTGCAGGAGGCTGTTCAGAGCAGTGACAAATGAAAGTCAAAAATCCAACCTTGATGGGGTGTCTTCACAGGTCAAACTCACCAGCAACTGTTCACTTACAGGCCACCCTCACTGATGACTGTCCACTTAATACACACCATTCTCACTGACGATTGTCCATTTTAGCACAGGCCACTCTCACCAGCAACTGTTTACTTAGGCTATGTAAACACCACTACATTATTGTTTAAAATTTTAAAAGGAAATAATGCCCATCCACAGTAGCATTTTCACATTGTAAAAGAAGCCCGGACACAGACAGACATTGAGACAGCCAGATGTCCAAAAAGCACTCTGTTTATTATTTTCCTTCAGCACAGCACAGAGTGCACAAATTACCCACAAGGCTCAGTCCTTTTTATTTCTCTTCTTAAGTTTTCTCCAAAGTCTTCCGCCACCTCTACTCCTCCACTCTCAAGCTCCATCCTCTTCCACCCGAATGGAGTGAGGCGGCCCCTTTTATAATGCACCCAGATGTGCTCCAGGTGCTCCCTGTTGACCTTCCTGCAGAACTTCCTGGTGTGGCGGAAGTGTGGCATGGGCACCCGGAAGCACTCCGGGTGTATCTGCTTCCTGGTCCGGTAGCGCTTCCTGGTGTGGCAAAAGTGCTGCATACCATGGCTTCTGAACCATCCCGGCGTCCCCTGGTGATGGCCACGGGTCCTCATGAGGTTGAGCTTCCAAGCTCTGTTCTCGTGGCCCCAACACCCCCCTGGGAGGCTTCCTTCTTGTGTTCCAGGGAAGGTACTGCTCCTCTCCCGGTCCTTCCATCTCCCAGGCATCCCGACTGGGCATGAGCCCCAGTCATCTGCCACAAAATCATATGTAAAAGCGTCTCTGTCCACACCACTTCTTCTTTCGGCTGCTCCAGTCAGGGGTTGCCACAGTGGATCATCTTCTTCCATATCTTTCTGTCCTCTGCATCTTGCTCTGTTACACCCATCACCTGCATGTCCTCTCTCACCACATCCATAGTTCCACTTTCTTTACTTTCCTCCTCTCCTCCTGCCTCCGGACATGTCTCCCCCCTCTTCTTCTCCTTCTTCGGCCAACAGTAGTCCAATTTTCACCAGCACCCTGTTGGCTAACAGTACTGGTGGCGGTCTTTGTTAACCTGGGGCTCGACCGATCCGGTATGGAAATTTGTATTGTTGTCCATTTATTGATTTGTCAAAATTTTACACCGGATGCCCTTCCTGACGTAACCCTCACCATTTATCTGGGCTTGGGACCAGCGTGAAGAAACACACTGGTTTGTACATCCCCTGTGGCTGGGTTTGTCTCTGTCCACACTAAAATGACCAAAGTCACACATGATGTAGACCAGTGGTTTTTAAATCATTTTGCCTCTGGATGCAGCGTTATCAATTTTTGTTCAGTGACGATCCTACACAACATTTTCCAATGCAATATTTAATAACAGTGTACATTGATGGAATAATGTACTGTCTGCATCTGTCGGCTTCAATGTGTTCTTCGCGATGAGGTACAAAATTGAAAAGGGGCAGGTTATCCACATTTTTAAGTGCATTGGTATACATATGTTACCTCAAAAAGAGAGCGGTGTGGTGGTGCCATTGGTATAAGGAGCGCGATAATAAACTTATTTAATTTCGATCAACTAGTTGGTGAGGAAAATACGTGAGGTCCTCAGCTTCTGAAGCCACCTTTTTTGATACAGTATATTAACTTAAGCTGGCAATCCACCAACAGCAACTCCTGACCCACTGGTTAAGAAACAGTGGTAAAGATGTTCACCTACACTGGGCCTGTGTGCATTTGCAGAAAAATCCTTGAAATGATAGCAACATAGCAGGATTTATCAGAAAATTGTAGCCACTGGTAAATTATTTACTTTTCATGTGCATATTTAGCATTCAAACTGTAAAAAACATACAGGTAAACAACACATCAGACGCCATGGAAAGCAACTTCTCTATGTCTGCTATGTTGGAGTATGGTTTTCTTCCATGAAGGGCGACAAATTATGGAATGAGGCTTTGTAATGAGCAGAATCCAATCTGTGAAGAGCCACATAATAAACACAAACAAATCAGAGTGCCATTTAAGTCTGTGTTTTGAAAAGTCTACATTTTCACCTATGCACGTCGCAATGCTGAGCCGGCATTTTCAGAAGAATAAATCTCTGGGGAGTGTTTTCAAAAGTCTCAATTCTGAAGTCTCAGAATGCCAAGGAAGTGTGGAAGAAAAGGGAAAATGGAAACTAATGTCTGTGTTTTCAAACAAAAACAGAGTAGTGTGGACATAGCCTGAATCAATCTGATTCAATTCAGAGTCACAAAATTGGACAGTGAGAGAAAACATGGGGAAACTCAGGCAAAGCACAACAGATCTGGGAATTGAACCCAAATTGATTCCAGCCAGGCAGTAACTCTACCTACCGGTTTGTCCAAAAGATGCATAATAATCTATCCATTTTCTGAACCCAGTACCCCTCAAACCAAACTTGCTTAATTTACTTACTGATACCAGAGCCTATCCTGACAATATCTTGAGCAAGGCAGGAACTGACCCTGGACGGGGCTCAAGTCCATTAGTATGCACAGTCATGCACACAGCTACATTCACTCATAAGGAGCAACATCAGAGTACAAAGATAGGTTTAAAGGGTCATTCTTGTCATACGTACAGTGAAATTCTTATCTGCATGTGCCAATTAACATGCAACACATTACCATTCTCAGGCACCATGATTAATGGGTATAACAAACCTGTTCTTGAAACATTTGACTTCCTTACCTGAAGAATCTCAAAAAATTAATATTAGAATATTTTGATTTTGTTAATACTACAAAAACTCTAAATTTGATTATATTTGTTTTGTTATGTGAGGAGAAAGTGTTGGAAAGACACACAGACATAGAGAGAACATTCCATGTCCATACTGACAGTGACATCAGTGACAATGTTGAGATTTGGATCTTCTAGAGTTGTACGGCAGCAACACTGAACACTGCACCACTATAATGCGCTGTCAAAAACATATTTAGTGCAATTGGAGTTATGGTGACCAAATCTTACCTTTATGACAATGGTATCAAACTCCGGTCGTGGAGGGCCGCAGCGGCTTCAGGTTTTCCTTCTTACTGTTTTCTTAATTAGTGACCTGTTTTTGTTGCTAGTTAACTTTTGAATTAATTTTAATTGACTTATTCTTGAAGACTCAGACCACTCAATTGTTTATTTTTCCGTAATTAGCAGTCAAACAATAATGAGATATAAAATGAGCCAAAACATATATCACACAATATCTGAAAATAAAGAAAGATGAAGGAATGCTGATCTGCTCAGGACCCCAAAACATTTTAGCAGTGCTCTTAGAAAAGAGAAAATCAACAATTTCAGAAATATCTGCTATTGTACAACGAGAGCAGCAACAAGCCATGGAATTAAAGAACGGGTTTAATTAACAACAAGAATCGTTCCTACTTTAGCTACTGGTTGGAGTGAAATTGGTTGGAGTTTGAGGCCCTGACTTAGTTGGTCTTCTGTCATTTCTGTTTGGGTGCCATTTAAGGAAAGAAATGAAGCAATTCAGAGGAACAATGAAGAAATTCAGGGAAACAAATCTTTAAAAAAAAGTCAATGAAAATGAAAGGAAGAGGAATTAATTAGCAGCAAAAACAGGTCACTAATTAAGAAAAGGGTTCGAATGAAAACCTGCAGCCACTGCGGCCCTCCAGGACTTGGGTTTGAGACCACTGCTTTATGACAATGGGCGCAATGCAGAAGCCAACTCTGGATGTAGCCCCTGTCCACCACTGGATCCACACATGCACACATTAGAACATTAGACAAAATTTTAGAAGAACAGGCTATTGAGCCCAACAAAGCCCCAAATCCTATTCACCTAATTTCTTCAAAATAACATTAAGTTGATTTCTGAATATTTCTAAAGTCTTACGCTCCACTAATTGGTAATGTAGCCCATGTGTTTGTGGTTCTCTTTATGAAGGACACCTTCTGTTTGTGTAAACTTTACCCTGAAATAGTTTCCAACTGTGTTCTTGTTGAACTCATTTTAAAGTAACAGTCTCGATCCACCATACTAATTCCCATCATAATTTTAAATACTTCAATCGTGCCATCTCTTAATGTCCATATACTTCAACTGATAAGGTTAATCTGTTTTAATATTTCCTCATAGCTTATCCCCTGCACTCCAGGAATCAGCCCAGTCATTTTTTCTGGACTTTCAGAGTCACTGGCACAGGGCCTATTAACTCACCTGCACACCTTCAAACGTGGAAGGAAGGAAAACCACAATAGACCTGCATGTGTCCTGGAGGAAAATCTGCATATACACAACAACAACAAGAAATGGGATTTAAACCCAGGACACCGGATCTGTGAGGCAGCATCACTAACCACTATGTCAGCATGCTGCCCAGCATTAAAATAATTATTTGTCAAATGTAAGAAGTTTTGACATCTGCAGGCAATGCAGCCCTGCACAGCTCATCAAGTTCTAATCGCCACACGAGCCCAGGAAAATATGAAGTCAGAATTTGCAAGTCCCCAAGGTGATCCTGTCGACTGTGTCATTTGGTATGTTGTTCCTTGTATTCCCACTCCTCGGTATGAAGAAAAATTTTCTAAATGTTGTGTGAAATGTATTCTTTATCAGCTCCCATCTGTGCTTGCATGTCCTTGCTGAACAATTCATTTTCAACTAACAGCTGTCATCCACCCTACTACCTCTCTTCATGATTTAAATCACTCAATCAGGTCACTTCTTAATTTCTTTTTGCTTAAAATGACAACATATAAACTGTTGAGAATTTTTAGTAACTCATACCCTGCAGTTCGTATTCAGTTAAATGGCTCTTATTTTTCTTGGTGGCACTGGGCACAAACACACTGGGACAGGGTGCCAGTCCCTTGGGGCCACATATGCTCACACAATTGAGCCACCAATATTAAATTACCTGCATGTCTTCTGAGATGTGAGAGAGAAACCAGTGCAGACAGAAGAAGAACTTACAATCTCCACTTGGAAGCTGATCAGATGTATGGTTCAAGCCCAGGGGGAATGAAACCATGAGACAGCAGGAATAGCCAATGTGCCACCCCTTTTTAATACTGATATTGAAATTTCAAACATCTGTTATCAGTCCTACTCAATCCTTTTCAGGGTGCAAGGGCCTGAGCCCATCCTAGCAGCCTTAGATTCAAAGTGGGAACCAACTCTAAATATAACAGCAGCCTCCTCTCATGCTCACCACCACACTCACTCATACAGGGTCAATATACAGTCAAGGAACTAATCACCCTAATATGCATGTCTGTGGGAGGAAAACCGGAACATTCACCAAATTCCACAAGGAACTTGAAGAGAATATGAAAACGCTACCCAGACAGTCAACAGGACAGAGTTCACATCAAACACTCTGGAGCAGTGCTATCCCAAGACCAAAACAGATTGCATTTTCTTCACACATAAACTCTCAAATGCCATCAACAGCTCAGGCATAACCCAACTGAGGGCACCATATTACCCAACACATGCACAGCGATAATCCCAATTGCTACAGGTTTTTTTTAAAAGACTTACCTTCCTAGCTTTTCTGAGATACTTAAATTATATTGTAGAAGCTAATGGTTAAAGTAGTAAAGAGGTTTAAAGTATTGCATTAGGAAGCATTTGCTTTTAATCATTTATCTTTGAATTTTATTGTTGTGCTTTAATAAATAAGATAAAATAGTTTAAATATTAATTTAGTTCAGATTCTTACAATTTTCTGGTTTCATTGTTTCAGGCGAGGAAGGGGGATGTCAATCTAGGAGTTTCATTAACGAGTTAGGTAGGATTAGAAATGTTAAATGTGAGGCAATAGCCTGTACCAGGTTACCAAACCTGTTAACTTCACATCACCTGGGGCCTCATGTATAACGCCGTGTGTAGAACTCACACTATAACATGACATAAGCACAAAAAGCGGGAATGTGCGTACGCAGAGAAAAAAAATCCAGATGCAGGAATCTGTGCGCATGCAAACTTTCACGTTCTTCAACTACATAAATTAACTGCATTATCATTTACAAATTTAATTCACTTCATTGTAATCATTCTGTAATAATATAATTGTGCACAGAATGGCCAAACTATTCTGACTACCATAGCTGCTTTAGTGATGTTAGAAGACATTGCAAATGGAAGAATTAGAAGTGAGCTTTATTTTCAGATGATGATGACTGGCTTCTAAATCGATTTCAATTTCTATGATATATCCTCTTGGAGCTGTATGCTGAACTGACACCGGCTTTACAAAGGCAGACCTTGTGGAATTGTGCTCTATCTGATCCTTTGCAAGTTCTGTCCTGTGCATTTTCTTCACACATAGACTCTCAAATGCCATCAACAGCTCAGGCATAACCCAACTGAGGGCACCATATTACCCAACACGTGCACAGAGATAATCTCAACTGCTACAGGTTTTTATATAAGACTTACCTTCCTAGCCAAATGTATAATACTATTAAAAATGACTACTCTCTCTAAATAAGTTAGATTTAGTGGAACCACAACATGAAAATAGCAGGCACAGTTTGGTTCCTCATGCAGTCACATTTGATTGCACACTTCAACTTTCCTTACACTTTCCACATTAAACACTTTGTTGTTATAATTGTTTTGTTCATTTCTTTCTTACCCTGTAAACCTATTTGATTTATTCAGTTTTTTTTTTGTTCTGGTTTCAATCACTACAGAATCTACTCTCCTGGGCATCTCACCATGTCTGTTTCTGGCCCTTGTAATGTTATTTTTCCTGTGCTTAATCTTCTTATTAGTTATTGGTATTTTCTTTCTGTGTTGTGTCAAGTCTCCTTACTCTTGATTGGGTCTTTTAATGCATTGCCATTCTTCATGCTGCTGAAGTATTACTATTTGTGCTGTCTGAAGGCTTCATTGGCTTCTTCATTCAATTATTCCTTTGTTTTTTTGTATCTGTTATGTATCAACTTGAGTTTTATTGTCATTTTTTGATATTGTATGTATTTTCTGTTATTTTTGTAATTATATTTAAAATATAAATGTGCCTGCATTCCATGTGTTTTGAGGGTGGACCCTTGTGCATTTGTTTTGTTTGAACTCAGAAGTAAATAGGGATGGCTGGGTTGGCACCTCAAAAAATTTTCTCTTTCAAGAACTGTTGTTCCCTTGATATAATGACTTCTTTTTGCTTGTTTTTCACATACAGATTAGAACATTAGAAAAATGTTGACAGGAACAAGCCATTCAGCCCAACAAAGCTCACCAATCCTCTACACCTAATTCCTCCAAAACAACATCAAGTGAAATCAGTTGCCCTCACTTGGTGTCTTCTCAGAGCTGTGGAGGTAGAAGCAGATGATAATGTTAGTGACAGCTCCCCCTCTCATTCTGGAGCGGTATTACATACTTTTGATGAGTCCAGAAGGTGATCCTCCAACATATGTGCATGACAACATATTAACAGAAATCTGTAATTAATGTTATATTTTAACCTTCTTAGTGTTAGAGCCGAGCATCACTCGGGCTGTAAAAACAGTACTAGAAGTGTTAGTCCCGAGTGTCACTTGGGCAGCAGTATAGACACATCTTATGTAGAACCTGAGGATTACTCGGGCTGTAAAAGTGCTAACAGCTTTAGTGCCAGGTGTTACTCAGGCAATGTTATAGGCGAGTCTTGCATAAGCCTAAGGCCCGAGTATCACATGGGCAACAGTGTAGCCTCATAATGGTGTCTCGTAAGAAACGCCTCTCATCAGCAGTGATGTTGATGTGAATCTGTCTTCAGTCAGTGAAATTGAAATGGTCAGTGAAACCGAAAGTGACACTTGCATTGCACTCACATGTATACTGTGCTGTTCATATTATGATTATTATTCATTATTATTATAATTATTATTACATTTTTTTATATTTTCTATACTTCTGACTTTGCACTTTTAGTGTTTTGCACATTTTACAGCAGAAAGATGAGATTTAATTAAAGTGTCATTTTTCAAACCAAAAAATGCAATGCTTTTTACATTTCTTTGAGAAAAAATGTAACGCTAAGGAAGTTAAGCTATGTCTAAATGTTAACTCTGCTTGCCACTGCATATGGCAAATTTGCTTTAGTAGGCTGTTCCTGAGGAGAAAATCAAAATTCTGACTCCTGTGGTGAACTAATGTAACAAATTAAAGGGTTGGTGTCATAATTTGTTAAAATTAGGCATTTTCTTTCATGTGATCATGCAATGGACTTGATCTTAACATTCCATTCTCTCTCTTTGACAAGTTTATGTAAAACAGCAGGCTATTCCTGTAATTTGCTCATGATTTATGTCCACACGGTGTAGTACATAGTTTAGTATGCCTAAGTATATTTTATTCAAAACTCTATTAATTATAAAATGTAATTAATGATCTCACAAATTTACTGTCTTTTGGCAACACTCCCTCCTTAAAACATCTATCCATGTTGTGCAGGAATGTCATTTAACACTAGAAAGAAGTGATTTCACGGCTTGGCTAAAAGTAACCCAAAAATGGATTTTAAAACAACGTAAGGCCAGAGGCACAAAGAGTTTGAGTTTGATAGAAGAAGGGGACAAACAGTCACAGGTGAGAGGAAGTTGCCAGTACCCTAAATGGGGGTAAGACTAGACATGAGAGAAAGAGTATGTAAGAGGTGGACAAGTAGACAAGCCAGTTCAGTGGTGAGATGGATAACTACCAACTCAAGTGGCATCAGAGGGGCAACAGGATTTTTATTTGTGCTTTGAGGTGTCTTTTGTAAAACCCATTGCTTCAAGTAAGTATGCACATGATCAGAGTAGCTCTGTTTCTTACTTTATTAACATTATTTTGGGGCTGGAGAAAATCACACAAACCCTCACCAGATGTGATTATCCTTTTTGTCATCATCCAATCAGCAGTAAAAGAAAGCCCCACACTCTTTAGATTCAAATCCATTTCAGTTGTTACAGCTCCTCCCTTTAAACCCCTGAAGAGCCACATGTTAGGTTTAGCTTATGTGCATTTTCATTTTTAAGGGTATTTGTATTAACTTTGACTTATTAGTCTTCATATATTTTTATGTTATTTATGTTAATTTTGCTTATTATTTGTTATTTATGTTCTATGATTTTGAATGTGCTGCTATTTTCTGTGCATTGTGAGCGGAGTCACAGGAGGTGAGGTAATTCTAACATCACATCTGTATGGGTTCACCGTCTGGCTTTAAATTACTCGCCAGAAGGGTCAAGAAAACAGACCACCCTGGCCCACCAGTGAAAACTCTGTCTATGAATTAGATTGGGTCAGAAATGAACTGGAGGAACTCACATATCAAGCAATTTAAATTGAAATATCAAGACATAAATGTTAACATGGAGAATTTGAAAGCCAAATAATAAGCTAAACATGAGGATAAGGGTATCAGTTGACACCACAAAAGACAATTCCTTTTTTAAGTGTTGCACGGATAAATGAACTTTTGAACTTAGTGATTTTTATTACTCAAGTATTCTATTCTGAGATACTTGAAAAATTGAACTTTTGAACTTCTACGCTTTGGAATAATTATCTGGTTCTTTAATCATGATAATGTATTTAAATAATATTAAGTATGAAACTTCTGACAAATGGAAGTGAAAATAGAAATAAAAATGAAGAAATTGTTGTTTATTCAAAGAAATGAATCATGTGTGTTATGGGCTATTACACATAAAAATAAACTGTTAAAATGATCATTAGACCATCTCAGCAGGGAAAGTCCTGGGTGGGACAAAACTTAAGTAGGAACGTCCAGACACTTCTGAGCAAAAATTCTCAATAAAAAAGGAATAATATTAAAAAAGAAACAGAGTTCATCCTGAAGATAGAGAGAAAGGTCTGTATCTGTGTCTTTGCTACAGAATGTTTGTAAGAAAATTATTTCCTTTGCTACTTATACTTAAATTATATTGTAGAAGCTAATGGTTAAAGTAGTAAAGAGGTTTAAAGTATTGTATTAGGAAGCATTTGCTTTTAATCATTTATCTTTGAATTTTATTGTTGTGCTTTAATAAATAAGATAAAATAGTTTAAATATTAATTTAGTTCAGATTCTTACAATTTTCTGGTTTCAGAGTTTCAGGCGAGGAAGGGAGATGTCAATCTAGGAGTTTCATTAACGAGTTAGGTAGGATTAGAAATATTAAATGTGAGGCAATAGCCTGTACCAGGTTACCAAACCTGTTAACTTCTCATCACCTGGGGCCTCATGTATAACGCCGTGCGTAGAACTCACACTATAACATGGCGTAAGCACAAAAGCGGGAATGTGCGTACGCAGAGAAAAAAATCCAGATGCAGGAATCTGTGTGCATGCAAACTTTCACGTTCTTCCACTACATAAATTAACTGCATTATCATTTACAAATTTAATTCACTTCATTGTAATCATTCTGTAATAATATAATTGTGCACAGAATGGCCAAACTATTCTGACTACCATAGCTGCTTTAGTGATGTTAGAAGACATTGCAAATGGAAGAATTAGAAGTGAGCTTTATTTACAGATGATGATGACTGGCTTCTAAGTCGATTTCAATTTCTATGATATATCCTCTTGGAGCTGTATGCTGAACTGACACTGGCTTTACAAAGGCAGACTTGTGGAGTTGTGCTCTATCTGATCCTTTGCAAGTTCTGTCCTGTGGTCTAAATTTAACATCTTATTAAAGAAAGAAACATCCTCTAACAGGACAATTCAGTAATCAGGCAGGAGAAAAGCTGTTCATTGTATCTGTTAACTACTCCTCAACAAAATGCCTTGGAGGGGACATTCTTCAAAAGCAGTCTGTTACAGCCTGGTCAGCATGGTCAGAATTGTCAGAGAAACAGGATAGAGGTTCATTTTAAAAACTGTTGAATTTACAGACAGTGTCAATCAATGTATACATTTTACTCTTGTTGGTTCGTTGGTTTACACCCAAATGATTTATATAAAATAAAAGTATATTATATTATATTATATTCTGGTTCTTATTATACCTTTGAGTTGCGCCACCACCCTTGAAATTTCTGTGCATATAACAACTGCCCATTCTCGTTTATCGGCCATCTGCTGATTTCTTAGTCATCTCTTTGTCATCCTTCAGTACATTTTGTATATTACATCAACCTTTCTTCTGGTACATTCTTTATTTACTTGACCATCTCAGTATTTTTCCTAAACCAATTCTTGTATTTCAGTGTATATTTTGTTGTTCACTTGACCTTTATCTGGTTTCTGACATTTATTAACCCTTTATGCTATTTCTTAAAGATGAATGTTATGTTATCCTAAAATTATTCTTCCACAGTCCACACTCGGGTTTTTAGCCATAGAAGCTTTTCAACATAAACTTGGTGACTGATCGGGTTTTTCACAACAAGCAATGAGTTGCGCCATGACAGCTGTATGGGATGGTATTATCCACTTGTCATCCAGATATATAAGATTTCCTTACACTGTGATTGAACTTGGAAACATCAAAGCACAATTAGTAGCAACATCCATTTTTCCAAATGTAAATGGAGCAGTCAAAATGCACACACATTGCACGCACAACGGCGCTGGACAAGTTACATCAGCCAGGGATGAATCACCACAAGAATGAGCTGGTATTGCATCATCTATAGCAGGAGAACATATAAAAACAGCAACTCTGAACAATTGCAGGTGCTTTTTCCAACTAGTGTGGCAAAAAGCAAGCAGTCCTTTTAAGGATAGCAAGTCACCTCAAAGAGCCAATATAAAAAGCAGAGAGTCGATCCGTTGTGGCACTTAGTGTAGATGCTACACTATAAAGGCGCCTTCAGAGAATGAATTTGCTTATGTAAATAGAAAGCATTTCCACTCTATTAATGTGCTGCTCTATAGTCCACAGAGAGTGTGCCACATTGTGCAAGCATGTAGCATGCTGCATAATGTTTTGTACTGGAACTGTGCTGACATGTTGCATCAGTCAACAGAATGAGTTGGCATTCCATCATGTGAATGGGCAGCTCCAAAGTCAGCTGCAGGAGAGCCGAAAGAAACAACAAGTTGGCAAAGTCGCAAAAGAATTCCAACTAGTATGGCTACACTGACTGAAAGAGCAATGTAAAAAGAGAAAGGATCCATTAGCCCTTGGCACTTGCAAGCACCACAGCAGCACAGCACTATAGTATTTTTGGCTTTCTCAGTCAATTGTAAAACCCAGACAGTAAAGTAATTTCACAATTTCTAGTCAATAAGGTGAAATATAATTAAAATTCTGAATGAACCAATCATCCAAAAGTAAATCTCTCCCTGTGAGATAAAAGTGGCGCATTTACCTGCTCCTGGACACTACTTGAATGAAAACTTACTTGTGAACCCGGTCCAAAGCTACTCCCAGGAGACATAGGAGTTTTAATTAAATTTAAAGCATGGGCATCTATTTATTTATATATTTTACATTCTCTCCTGCTGACTATAATGCGTGTTCATTTTACAGACAGTTGACAGCAATTTGAAAGCTGTGGAAATAATTTAGCTATTACCATTTTTATTGAATTTCAGTCAGAGTGTTCAATACGAGTCTGCTGTTGACAAAGGGTGCATTTTGAAGTTTGTTTCACATGATATGAACAGCAAATTAAACTGGCTCTTAATTCCAGGTGGGGGTGATGGGCCATGCATTGTGGGCTACTGACAAAGGGTGGTTTTTACAGGTTGAACAAACACTTTGATGCTGATTTGTTTGTTTTCGGTTCTCTGACAGATTCATTGCCTTTATGATAAAATTCATGTGTGGGGGCTCCACAGCTCAGTCCACCGAGAGTCATAGTGGGTAAAGTGTTTCATTGTAACCACACTTTAAATCAGAGGCTAATTTCTGATTTAATTGTACACCATTGATTGAAAATCAGAAATGAGATATACAGATATCTCTGTTTTTTGATAACCAAATGGGCATGATGGACTGAACGGCCTCCTCTGTTTTTGCAAAGTATGAGCATTATGAAATGGAGTGTCTCACATGTGCGATTGGGAGACAGCTGAAGGGCCTAAATGACAGCAATTCCACAAGAGGACCATTCTGCTCTCTCAGATTGCGAGGCTGGCATGGAAGTTTCTAAGAGCTGTATTAGCTCCTCCATGGAGTGGAGACCGGCTGGGTAAAATGGTTGGGAAGACCGTTTTTTAATATAAAACAGACTACCTGCTGTACTATTTGGCAGGTGGTCAGTTCAAATGGCCGTAGCCATTGTGCCACCAGTTTCCAGAGGGCAAAAGCTTGCTCTTGGGTCAACCTCTCTGGATTGACTTCTCAAGTTATTAATTTTTCTATCTGCTGGCCTGGGTATAACTCATATTTATCTGGGATCTTGACCCCAGTGGGTGGCTCAGCTGTCTCCTCCAAGAGAACATAATAAGCCCCTTTCGTTTTCCCCCCAGGAACCAGCCCACACCTGTATGTCTCTTCCACACTTTCCTTTGGTTAACTATTAACCCAGTTTTATGTTGCGGGAGCGTAGCATGTACTGGGTCACTCCAGACCACTGGACAAACCCCCATCCCGGAATCTCGGCCCCAGTACACTCCCACCTGGTTTGACTTTAGGTTCCAGCCTGGTCTCTTCTGGAAATCATGTATCCTGCTGACTATGCCACAAGAATGAGTCACAGACATCATGAAGGTTTGGGGCAGCCACTTGTATATTGTTCCAAGGCTGCAAAATTTAGTTAAATTGAACAGAGATGATCACAGATTCGAGTCCAAAACAAAACAGATTTTATTGAGGTAAGATGGTAGCTTAAAAGGCAAGTAAAGGAAATGATGTCATCTGGGCCGGAGCCGGAAGTGACAGGGCCAGAACCGGAAGTGACACCGTCGGGCCCAGAACCGGAAGTGACACCATCAGGACCGGAAGTGATGTCATCATCGGGGGCCCAGAATTGGAAAGCAACATCATCAGTGGCACCAGTACCCTGCAGGATTTCCCATGGATGGTCTGCAAGAGATTGAGAGAGACAGTCAGTGCACCCTGCCACCACCTGGTCTGGCGTGGAATTGCTATCATTTAGGCCCTTCAGCTGTCTCCCAGTCGCACATGTGTGACAGGAGCCATGTCCCATTTTGTCACCCACCACTCACTAAAATTGTTAAAACAGATTAGGCAGAGAGCATCAAATGCAAGCTTTAATTCAGGAATCAAAATAGTGGCTGATAAAAAACAATGATCCTGCTGTGAGCACATTCTGAATATTCAGTCTGAATCTGGAAAATTGAGAAATAACAAGCCTTATTAAGCAATTAGTTTAATAACAGCCTCAAGTAAATACTGGCAGAAAGGAAGACTTTTGCTTGCTGTGGCCCTGCATGGTCTAAGCCGAGCATCCAGGGTTTGCCTCAGGTGTGGAATTCTTTTATGAAGCAGTTTATTGCTGTGTTTTAGCAAGGATCTCAACCATGGCTTAAATGTGGTTTCTTTAATTGTGTTATTTTTTGTTATTAAATTAAATCAAATTTTATTTGTCAGATGAAATTATACATACAGTACAATAATGAAATCTGAAGTTGTTCAACTCCAATGACTGTGCCTTTAAGAAGAATTTAAAGTGACAATCTATATATATAATTCACTAAGCCAGAAGACAAGTAGCCGACCATGGAAAGCACGCCGGAAGGGGCGTGGATTCACTAAACCGCCGACAAGTAAGACGCCAAAACGCACGCAGGAAGGAGCCACACCCACCAACTCTTAGACCATTGGATACGACGAAAGAATCACAGAGCCACGCCCACCAACTCGGACGCGACACCAAGGGAAACATGCCGTCATTTCTGTTTGTCTGTGCCACAGTACACTTGCAGCTCTGAGCCACGTTGACTTTTCATTAGTCAACCTCAGTGGAACCTTGGTTCACACAGAGGCAGCGCCAGAGAGAGACAGAGGCACACACAGGCAGCGCGATACAGAGAGCCGCGCACACACAGGCAGCGCCAGAGAGACAGAGGGGCGCACACACACACACACAGAGAGGCAACGCCAGAGAGAGACAGAGGCACACACAGGCAGCGCAAGAGAGAGCCGCGCAATCCTTTAAAACTGAAGTTAAAACACAATGAAGGAAGCAGTCTTTAAAAACCAATAAGCCCTGTGCCTCTTTTTCATTAGCGTCTCACCTGCTTCACCGCCCTGCAACAGTCGAGACGCTCTCTCTGCAGCTGACCTTCTCTGAGCCTGACTCCACTACTGTCAGTCGCCTGATTAAAAATGGCCTTTTGAAGGGGAGCTATGGACCCGCTATACCACAGGAACACATTGCCTTCGAGCCTGCTCTCGCTCACTGTAACATACTGGCTTGCTCTCGCTCTCTCTCCTCACTCGCTCACACACTACACAGGGGAGAAATGCCCGAAGCAGAGAGACAGAGGGGGTGGGGGCTCACGTGCTGCTGAGAGAGAGAGAGGGGGGGGGCTGGGGAGGCTTGCGTGCTGCTGAGAGAGGGGGGGGGGGCTCACGTGCTGCTGAGAGAGAGAGAGAGAGGGGGGGGGCTGGGGAGGCTCGTGTGCTGCTGAGAGAGGGGGGGGCTGGGGAGGCTCCCGTGCTGCTGAGAGAGAGAGAGGGGGGTGCTGGGGAGGCTCGTGTGCTGCTGAGAGAGAGAGAGAGGGGGGTGCTGGGGAGGCTTGCATGCTGCTGAGAGAGAGAGGGAGAGGGGGGGCTGGGGAGGCTCGCGTGCTGCTGAGAGAGAGGGGGGGCTGGGGAGGCTCGCGTGCTGCTGAGAGAGAGAGAGAGAGAGGGGGGGGCTGGGGAGGCTTGCGGGCTGCTGAGAGAGAGAGAGGGGGGGGGCTGGGAAGGCTCGTGTGCTGCTGAGAGAGGGGGAGGGGGCTCGCGTGCTGCTGAGAGAGAGAGAGAGAGAGGGGGGGCTGGGGAGGCTCGCGTGCTGCTTAGAGAGAGAGAGAGAGAGAGAGAGGGGGCTCGCCTGCTGCTGAGAGAGAGAGCCTGCACATGCACTGCACATGCCATGCAGCTGAGCAGGGAGCCTGGGTGTTTATGTCAGTGTTATTCAATGTTTTTACTATTACACTGTGCATTCTATGGTGTAATAATTAACTATATTTGTGCTTAAAAATCTTTAAAAAAATATATTTACATACAGTTCGTATGGTCTGGAATGGATTAATTGTATTTACATGCAATCCTATGGGGGAAATTGCTTCGGTTCACGACCAAATCGGTTTACGACCAGAGGTTTGGAACGAATTATGGTTGTGAACCGAGGTTCCACTGTATATTGAGTCTAGAAAACATGATCAGCAAGTCTTTGATAGGCTGCAACAAAATGATGAAAGAACGGGCACATTTTTTTCTCACAAGCTGGGTGGGTGTTAGTTAGTTAATTAGTTACTTGAAGGATTTCAAGATTTAATATGCACAAGCGGTAACACTGCAAAAGCAGCCCAAACCAGAAAAGACTGCTGGCAAAAAGTGGCTGACAAATTAAACGCGTGTGCATTGTACTTACTGAAAGCGGCGTTACGGATTTTGCAAATGTTCATTTTTTCCCTCTGCTTAAAAAACATTAAAAAAGCGGCGTGATTATGCGGCGTATACTACGCCGCGGGTTGGTATGCAGCGTGTAAAACAGTTTGTCGCGGATAATTTGCCTTTTACTTTAACACGAAGAAAATTTTCTTGTTAGATTTGCCTTTGCGATGACAATTGATAAGGCACAGGGCCAAACTTTCAAAACGATGTGCATGTATCTGCCAAAACCAGTTTTCAGTCACGGACAGTTATATGTTGCTCTCTCCAGAGTTCCATCTTTTCATTCACTTACTGGTATGCCTGCAGGAACACGTGCAGCGAGCGAGAGAGAGCGAGCGACACACACACGCATACAGGCGCGCGAGAGAGAGAGCGCTGGACGCATAAGAATAATAATACTTCATTACATTGATATACCGGTGTTTTCGTATTCAAAGCGCTATCCACACAGGGAGAAACCGGGAAGCGAACCCAAAATCTTCCACAGTCTCCTTACTGCAAAACAGCAGCACTACCATTGCGCTACAAGGCAGTTAAAGAATGCACCGGCCTCGATTTTGTTTTCACTTCTGTTTACAGTGATCAGATCGTAGCGTGCATTGTTGCAATGTTACTTTTCATGTTAATTTTTTCCCCTGTGCTTAAAAGACATTAAAAAAGTGTTTCTCAACTGTGACTCCGGAACAACTCAGTACGCAAGCTATATTAAGCGTCAACAACGAAGACTCGCTACACCTTAATGAACAAGTGTTGAAACTTATCCCTACCGACGAAGTAACTTTCATCAGCGTGGCCTCCATCGTCACAGATGATCCCGCTTTCAGTCACGGACAATTGTATGTTGCTTTCTCCAGAGGTCCATCTTTTCATTCACTCACAGTGGTATCCACAAACCCACCCCATTTGGACAACTGTGTCGTTCAGCAAGTGTTCACCCATCATTACATAATTATGCGGCGTATGTTACGCCGCGGGTTGGCTAGTAACAATAAATTTCTTTATACATATTCTAAAACAGTAAACAGAATTATAAATATTGTCCCACATGCACATCAGTGAATTATCAGCAGAGACCAGGGATGCAATTCCACTCCTGGGCGAGAGGGGGCGCTGTTACTAACAGTCTTGTCTCTTCCCTCCTCAGCTCTGAGAACAACAGATGCCACCCATAGAACTACAAGATGTCCCTCCCCTTTTAGTTCAAAATATATGCAGGCAGCCATTTCCAGAAGGAGGTGTCTCAGTCTTGACCTGAGCTGCTACAGAATGGACCACCACAGACAGACAGACCCTTTGTGGAAGGCCACCTCAGGCTAACACTCTTTTTGTGTTTGTTTTGTTGCTTGCACCAATGAGTTCCATGTTTAATTAGTTGCTAAGTTTTTGTTGTTCACAATTAAATGGGGTGGCTGGGTTAGAACCGCAACTATTCTTTGGACTTTGTGAGTCACTTGTGTTCCACAATATGTAATAATAATAAACAAAAACTAAATAAATCAATTAATAACTTAATGTTAGAGAGTTTACAATAAGGCATCACATAGACACTTTCCTTATTCAGTATGTGGAAGGACTGGAAAATAGTTATTTAAAACATTATTATTTAAATATCTTTATTGTGTGTCTGTTTTTTGTATTTTTGAATATTGTTTATTTATTATCTATATATTTTCAATTTTGTAGAAATTTAATTAGTTTTATATCTTGAACTCTTAAGATAGTATTATAACGCTGACTGGTGCATCTGGGACTACAGCCTGTCAGAGACAGGACAAGGTGACAAAAGAGTGGGGACGGAGCCCTCGGGACATAAAAAGTCAAGTTGGAAAGAGCACAGGACAATCAGGAGGATAAGACAAATGGAATTGTGGGAGACACAGTGCGGAGAACAGTACTGGCTAGAGCAGTAAGTAAGGCCACAAGCAGATGTGATTTGTTTGGTTTTTATGGTGTGAAATCAGGTTGATGAAAATAAAACTGTGGTAAGGACTGCACTGAATTAATAAAGCAAGGTGCTCTAGCTATTAACAAAAGACTCATCAGGTCCTTCAGATCGACGTTGAGAATTGTAGTGAAATAACTTTTTCTGAGTACCTTTGTGAATTTTCTTTTGTGGGATTTTTTTTTACTGTATTTTGGGGACTTTTAAAATTTGGTTTTGTGGATAAGATATTGTTGCTTGGGCTGCTTTTTAGACAAACCATGTGTTTTGTCTTCTTATTTGCTCTTGTTTTCCTTTTTATAATAAATCCTATTCTCAATGGACCAGTGTTTTATTATTTTGAGCACAGAAGATTATTATTGTTGTTTGGTTGTTAGCTTTCCAATTTTGTTGTTTTCCACCTGACCTTAACTTAGATTTTAGGAGGCTTGGCCTGATTTTGGTGTTTGATGGCAGGACTTCACAACATTTATTCAAAAGATGGGTTTTCCTGCAGCACTGAGCACAAGGCAGAGAACTGCACTCTTGTACAGATCCCCACTAGGTCAGTTTTGATTTATAAATTAATCTAAATATCTTGGGCAGGAGACCAAAGGAAAACCACACAGTTATGGGGAGAACATTTTTTAGTGGTAGTCTGAATTTTTCTGACATTTTCTTGTGTACCATTCTCAGCTCTGTTTTGTTTAGCATTTGTTTTGGCTCACTTTAGGAGCTCATTTTCATAAGCCAGGTCTTCTGTTGCAAAGATGAATATGTTAGGTTAATTGGTGAAAGTGTGAGTATGAGTGTGAGGCTTGTGCCCTGACCAGGGTTGGTTGCTGCCCTGGTTCCAATAATGTCCGGCCAACCACTATTGAGACCAAAGTGCTGAATGGCGTGTCAAAAAAAAATCATAATCAAAAGAAATGAATATTTTGCGAAGGCCAGAAGATAAAATGAATTTAGATGTATTCAAACAGAGAGTCAATATTCCACGCAGAGTTTAGCAGTCAGGAAAAAATGAAACAGTGACCAAAATGAACACAAAAGAGTCAAATACTATTAAAAAATGTCTTAACTGTAACTAAAAGGTCTGGGAAGAGATTTGTTTGTTACTTTTTTCCAAAAGCTTGGACAATGTGGGTTGTGCATTACCCTCCTAAATAATTTATGCATTATGATGTTGTGTATCATGTCGATGTTCAAACACATGACATAGTGTCCAACAACAATATGGCTGTAACCATTGTCACTTAAAATGGTGACAGAAGCATCACATCTTGATGACATAAACAAAATATATGATACCAGTAACGGCACACTGCAGTGAATACACTTGACTTGAGCATTCATAGCTTTCAGACTTTTTCTCTGTACATTTAGTATTTGTTTGCTCAGATGTTGATGTGCTTGCTGCTTCTTGAGCAGCTCTTCTTTTCTCCACCCTAGCGGCCTGCTTCTTCTCTTCTTTCATTGACATCTTTTCGCGTTAAAACTGATTAAGTCAGTGTTTGTGTTGCAATTACTTAGTACGTTTTCATTAATTTTTCACTTAAGCTGGCACTTAAGTCTTCAATCTGTCTCAAGAATGATTAAAGATATGACAAGGTAGGGGAAGTGACAGTGAAGGTGGTGGGGATGAGAACGGTGCCCGTATGTATGCGCCACACGGCTGGCCGCTGCCGAGAGTTGATTCTACAATAAAATAAAAATAAAAAGAGGAATAACCTTGGAGGTCAATCATTAGCCTGAATGCGGATAGTAGACGTCACGTAGTATATGTGTACCAAATTTCTGGTCAATAGTTCAAACAGTTTGCGAGATACAGGTGATCTAAAATCCTGGACAGACAAACAAACAGCCGCGGTAGAGTATTATATAGAAAGAAACATCAACAAAACAAAAAGAACCACAACAAAAAAATGATGCAAAACTTAAAGAAATATTTCCGACAACTAGAATGAATTTTTAACACCTTTTTAATGACCCCAAGTTGCATTTCACTAGTTTGAGAATATTTTGTTTTTTTTATACTCATATCTGGCTACCCAAGGCCAGGCAGGTGAAGCGAGCCCTTATGGGCTCAAGTTTAAGGCCTAAGTCATTAGCCCTTTCCCTCTCAAAGACCTTTTGGGGTTTTACAACATATATACTGTTTTCTTTGTCCTTGTCTCACAGTGTTATATTTAGACTATTTTGCCATTAGATTTTAAAGCATATGTAAAACAATGTGTAAGAACTGTCTCCCAACTCTTTTTCTGCCTCTTTGTCCTCGTTATTTGTAAATGTTCTACCCCCATTTTCCACTTCAGATTGAACGAGAAGGGACAGGTCCTGTGGTTGTGAATGATTACTCAAGGGTGCTGTCAATGGAGGATCTAATATAAAACCTGTGTGTTCAGCCCTGCCTATTGCTGGGCCATTGAGTTTGCAATGCCCTACTTACGGGTCCTCTCTCTTCAATGTTGTATCCAAGGGACGGATAGTATTGTAATATAATTTAGTTTGTCATTTTTTCCTTTAAATGTTCTATGTTTAATATGGTAAATACATTTCTGTTCCTGTCCAGCCTCAGACAGGAAGAGGGTAAGGAGAAGTGATTTATAAAGGAAAAGAAGATGGGAGTAGTGAATAATGTGGTAAAAAGACAAAGCAATGGTCAGTAAAGTCAGAAAGTCAAAAACTGAAACATAACCAAAAACTTAAGTCAAAATTCGGCAAACATGCAAAAGTATTTTAGCCCAGAAAAACTATTTATGTAAACCAAATGTAACACCAGAAGAGCCTTGTTAGAGATATCCATAATGTTCAACACCTGATGGTACATGCCACAGCCTTAAATACCTTCCACTTAATGAGGTCATGATGTGCATCCTCCTGGTGTCACACACTGGCAATGAGATCGCCTTGTCATGCACAAAATGGCCACCAATAGCAAAAAGCAAAATGGTAGTTGAAAAGTAATAATGAATAGTAGAATTGATTTCAAATCACAAAATAAACAATCATAATGTACTATAACAGTCCCAAAACTAATTATTCTTTAAAACAATGGAGAAAATCATTACAATCCCGTTTTCTTTGTTTTTTATAGATTTCTTCTCTTAAAGATTATTATTTATTTTTTTTTCTTTCTTGCTTCTGTTAATTGGGTTCATTATTGTTAACTACTTTTTATGGGTAATTTAGTAAGTGCTAATTACACTATTCCTAAATAAATATTATCAAACTTAAAAAAAATAAGTGTAGGTTTTAAGGATGAGTTTTAAGTTTTGGGCCTTCCTTCCAGGGTTACATCCTGTGTTCTCTGCTACATAGTTGGAGGGACTGAAAATCTCAGTTATCAGTTAAAGCTCCACTGCTGTGTGACCCCCTGAGGCAGTTACACATCCCTGTGAAAAAGTAAGTGCTTTTATTTATTTATAAGTGGTGGGATGAATATTTGAGCTTTCTTTACACAAACTCTTAATATAAATTTAATGATGCAATTGGAAAACAATGAAAATTTGACTTTGCATTAATTTATTCAATGAAAAGTGATCAGTTATGCCATTTCTGTCAGTAGAAGAAGTACAGTAAATCCACCCTTGGCTCTAATAGCTGGTATTGCCCCTTCAAGTAAATTTTTACTATAACTGTCTAACAGACTCTGACATCAATTGGGAGAAAGCTTTCCCCACTTTTCCACGTAGAATTCTTTCAACGGTGCAATGTTTTAGAGATGTCTAACATTCAAAGACCTCCCACAGCATCTCAATGGGATTCAGATCCAAAATAACGCAATTAATTTTTTTTTGAAGTGGTGAATACTGTATAATCTTCCATAGTTACATAACAACAAGTATGTTTTTTTTAAGTAACATTAATTCAAGAAAATAAGCATTGTGTTATTTTACTCGTTACTATAAAAAAGTAGACTATGCAATGCTTGTTACTTTTAGCAAGTTACTCTCAACACTCATAAGATTGCTCTTTCAAGATAAAGAAGCTACAGTCTGAACGCTATATGGAGATGCAGATTACTTCAAGATCGGAAAGGGCACATGCCAAGGATGCATTCTGTCACAAGCAGTTTTCGACATGTACATAGCAGCTGCCATGCAGCGAGCAGACCTGAATGACTGGTGTGAAAATAAGCAGCAGAAACATCAGCAACTTTTGATATGCTAATGATACTACCCTGCTGGCTGAAAACAAGAAGAATCTCAAACATCTGGTCATGAAAGTCAAAGAATAAATTGAGAAGGCTGGACTGCGCCTAAATATCAAAAACACAAAGATCATAACAACAGCAAAAAATGTGAATGTCAATATCAAGATAAAAAGTGAAGAAATTGAAGTGGTTGTAGATTTAAATTTTTCTGGGCTCTAAAATTGATTGCAATGGCGACTGGACCCATTAAATCAAGAGATGGCTGGCACATTTAAGAAATGTGATGGTCAGTATGATCAACATATGGAAGAACAAAGACATCAGCCTGGCAACTAAATGTAGACTGGTCAGTGTGATTGTTTTTCCAATATCAAGATATGTTTGCGAAACCTGAATGCTGAGAAAGGCAGACAGGCGAAGGATTGAATCATTTGAGCTGTGGTGCTGGAGATGTCTGCTAAGCATTCTGTGGATAACCAGAATAATGAACCTAGCAGTTCTGGAATGGATCAAACCAAAATTCTCACTGGAGGCCAAGATAACAAAGCAAAAACTCTCCTACTTTAGCCACATCAAGCAAAGCAAGCCACTTGAGAAGAATGTTATGGTTGGAATGATCAGATTCAAAAGAGGAAGAGGCCACCCAAGAACTGGCTAGATGTCATCAAGAAAGATACTGGACTGAACACAGCAGAATTGAAAGAAGCCATGAGAGAACTGAAGACATGGAGAACATTGATTCATAGAGTCGTACTCGACTGAGGGGATTAACAAACTCCCAGCACTGGCTTTCACACTTGGGTCAGAGTTGTTCTGATTATTATCAAGATGCCGCACTATGAGGTTAAATGCAGTAGTGATTCAGTTTTTGTACAGCCATGTTAAAAGGGCAGAAAAAAAGTATTTTTTTTTAACATTAAGGACACAAGTTAGTGATCTTCATCCAAAAGAGGCCAAGCCCAAAACAAAATAAGAAACCAAACCCAAAAATCACAAAAAAAAACTAATATTGACTAGAGTTGATATCAAAATAAACTTATTATTCTGAGAAAGGGACTAACTAAACCTACAAAAAATGTTTTCTTTTTATCCAGAAACTTGAAGAATAGCCAACAGTGTACTGCCATCTGGAAGAGTAAAGCTAGATGACACCATACATCATGACAGGAGATACGTAATGGCAAAGAGCATTGATGCTGAAAACAGTATAATGATAACAAATACCAACAAATCAAAAACAAAAAAAAAATACATCAACACAAAATATGATAGAAATTGAGTTTTACAAATTGCAAAACAGTATTAATTTGATGTTATGTTGGCTGAGGTGGACAGTTATAAAGCTGAAAATAAAGTATAAAACTGACACCAAAAGTTAGAATAGTTTGTTTTCATTTTGTGGGAAGTTAAGGAAGATGGAAGAACGAATCAATATGGGAGAAGAAGTGGGAACAAAAGTGAGAGGGAAAGGTGGGGAGGCAGCAGGCCCCTCAAGCTCTGGAGTCCTTAAGTTAAATCCTAGCATGGTTACCATCTGTGTGCATTTTGTACAAAAGTGTCTCACCGAAAGGTTTTTCATTGAATTCGTTCTTGCTGGTTTGTGAGGCTGGGGTGTCAGGGTGTTAGGGGTTTGCATGCCTTAATTGGTGAGCACATGCTCGGAAATTTAGAAGACAATTTCCGCAAGGCAAGATAAGTTGTTGCTCTTCTCGCTCTGCTTTGAAACTTACACACGGAAAGCATCCAGTCTGAGAGGGGCAGCTCACATGGAATTAATGATGCTCAGAAGTCTGCTTTGACAGACACCACACTCTTTGTGTTGAGACAAATTGCTGATGAAAGGCAGTGGAACTCTCACTTCTGAAAAGAGCATCAGGATGGTGGAAAGAAAGCACAATGCCTGGGTGTTATGCGGCTTGGGGATGCTTTTTTTTATTTTATTAAAAGAAAGCTGGCCTCTGAAGAAAAGCATAGTGTCTGTGCCACCTGCCTGTTTGTTGTCGTTTGTGTTTGATGGCTAAAGGGTCTTCTTTTATATTGCAAGCACCTGAACCTTGCATCATAGAAAAGTAATTTCTTTTTATTTTTTATTTATTAACAGTATGTCACCCAGCGGCAGCTGTCTTCACAAGCAGAATCTGTCTCCTGCCACTTTCAACTTCTTCACAAAGCTCAGCTTTAAAGATGAGTGCAAAAAAGTGTGAAGCAGCTGACAATGAATGAATGCAACAGCTCAGCTAGCAGTAAGAGTCTAAAGAAAAGCAGCATGATGGCTGTTTGAAAACAATTATGAGAATTCTGCATTAGCCGGTGCTTTTTAGTTTAGTTACACACAGGCATTCCACATAACACCCATCTAGAGAATGGTATGCTGAGATCCTGCAAGGACATTTTTGGAGGGTGTCGTATGTGCTGTATACTGATACTGCTCTAATAGAAACATGAGGCCATTGTTAAAGCATAAAATTTGGTCAGTTTATCAGTAGAATAATGAGTCCATTGGTTACAATCTGATGAGCTACACAGAGCTGTGGTTTTAGCAGTAATATTCTGCCCTCGCAGAAAAGTATGCCCTATCTTCAACTAGACAGACAGACAACTCCTTCCAGATTTATTTAGAAATGAATGACGACTAATCGCATCCCGTCTAAAGCATACAATATGGCTGAAACAGAGTAAAACTGAAATAAAGAAAGTAAACATCTAAGTTTTTTATGCTACAAGCTCCTTGAAATAACTAGTTATATATACAGTACATTAACAAAACAAACATCATTCATACTATGTAGAAATTGCAGAAGTATCCCATCATGATGCCTACTAAAACAAAGACAGCACTGTTTTCAATGAGGTCTGAACTGTTTCAGACTAAACTTTAGTTTTATTAATTAAAATTAATTTATATTAACTTTTGCAGCAATATTAAGAAAAGAGAAAATATAAACATATTATTAGTATTTCTACTGTAACCACTAGGGTGCACCACTGAGCCACAAACCCCAGGCCCAATAATATCCAGCACAGTCATGGGTACAAATAATGGATTTTTTTTTTATCCAACAAGCACACAAACAGTGAAACACGACCCAAAAACCATACAAACAATAAAGCCTTTTGTCTTCTTCCTCCTCTAGTTCAGTAGTGCCTCCCAACTCTGACTCACCTAGATAAGGCAGTGGGCTCCTTTTATACCAGACCCGGAACAGCTTCTGGTGACCCGGCATAAGTTGCAGGGGGTACTTCTGGGTTGTTTAAGAACCAGGGTAGTCCTCTACCAACAGGCACCCATGGAACCAGACAAGGCTACACTTTCAGGCTCCAGTTCCCAGGAACCCCTGTGGGTGTCCAAGCTGAGATGCCTCCAGCGGACCACTGCCTCCTAACATGTGGGGGATGGAACTGCTTCTGGTCTACAGCTTCTGCTTGTCCATCCCCTGGTGTCTTCCATTTTATCCCGAAGTCATGCCATCATCCAGCCTTGATGCCCACCTGTCCTCTGTGGCACTCACACTACTTACAGGCTACTTCTGAAAATGATTGGAAAGATGTGTTGTCAGGCCATGCACAGTTGTACAGCTCTGATCTACATGCTCAGTTCAACTAATGTGTGCTGATAAAGCAAAAATAGCCACCATTGGTCAGAGGGCAGTCGTCATAACAACTAAACATAAACATGACGGACTAAAGGCTTGATTAATCGCTCACAGAAGACGTGCACTCTGGCCTGTTTATAGTTCAAGCGATTGGTGCATGACTGTGTACGACTCTGCACATTCTAGAATCCCCTGACTTTTCTCACAAAGTATTTTCTTTGCCTTTACATGTTGACCCATGGAAATTTTTCCACCATTTTTCTGCCTGAACAATCTTTCATCTTTGCCCAGATCTGGGCAATTTCTAGCCATTAATATATGGATGTTTGGCTATTGCTGTGTGCTTTTAATGTTGGGTTATGTAGGTGTGGGTAGGTGACACTTCACACAATTGTTCCTCCAATGAGTACATACTATCTTGTCTAAGGTATGTGCAGCTGGCATGCACAAGTGCACACAGAGCCACATGGTAACTTCTTTAGGAGGCACACGGATACATACGATGAGGATCCATGCCAGTACTGATGATAAAATTGACGTCTTGCAAACACCACTAGATGGCAGTCAGCAAAACATTCATATAAAAGAATAATCCCACCATTAGATGGCACCAGGATTAATTAACTTACACTTTAACCTGGTGAGGCAGAACAAGTAAAACGTTGCTGCCTAATATGTTATTATAAAAGAATCATACCTTGTAAAAATGTACAGTATATCCTTTCAATTTCATTGTAGCAGTGGAAAACCTACTGCGGAGATTTTTTTTCAAATCTCTAGACTTCAGATATTTCATAATGCTAATAAGTTGTCAAAGGTTTCATTAAAACAGAGTTGGTTGCTTTTGAGTCATATTGTCTCCATATTTCTGACACAAACACACACACACAGACACCACTCTGAAAGTTGTCAAATCATGTTCAGGGATATCTAAAAATGCAAATATGTTGAAAATTTAAAAGTGAAAATTTTAATGCCATTAAAATATTGAAGCAAAACATAAATGTTGATTAAGGGATTGTTAGCAAAAAGCTGACTACACAGAAGCATTAAAATACAAATAGGATTAGAAACAGAAGTCATCAAACTCTTTTTTTTATTGATTTAAAAGATTTAAATAATTGGTCATATTATTTGTTCAAATTACTGTTTATATATACTAACTGCTCTACCTGGAGTGATAAAACGTACATTACATGCTGTAAGAGAAAAGAGATGACAACAAAGCAAAAGAAAAAAAACACACAAAATTGCAGAGATGACATCTCTGATGCTAGTTTAGGATAGAACTGACAAAGATGGTGGAGAGTCCGGTATTCAATACTTCCGGAAAGGAAGACGCAACTCCAGGTGGATGGACACTGGAAGTGTTGTCAGCGATGTCAATTATCTGGTCTGCAGAAGAAGGAAGAAAAAAGGGTATTAGAAAATAGTGCCAACCCCTGGAGTGGTGGTGGAACTGCTGTCATAAGAGCCCATCTGCATACATATGACAATACGTAAAAGAAAAAGAATATAAAAAGCACATTTGACACTTATGACCTCCTCATTGTGGCAGAGACAGCTGTATTTTTTTGGTATTATTTAGCATGTAGTGCTTCAGAGCTTATCAAGCCCATGTGAAATTTTATTATGAATTTCTGTGTAAAATGTATAGAAATAGAAGTAACTTTGTAGCAAAGTTCAAATCATCAAGCAGTAAGAATTATGTTAAAGGTTCACAAGTTTCATTTCACATTTACATATTTTATACCTGTCAGTTTTAGCCAGTGTTAAATATGTTTTATTTAAATGTGAACTACTGATATCATGAGCTAAGATTCAGGAAACGGTTTGCTCTATTTAAGAAATAAATGCAACATTAGTGTTAGGAATGCATTGGTCGCCTAGCTCAGTTCACTTAAAATGTCCAAACAGAAGAGCACATACTGTACATCCTGGTTAGCCTTAGTGGTTCATCAATACAGTACACTCTAAATATCTTAAGAAATAGATAGGCCTGTGGCAAGACTTTCCACATCAGAGAGTCCTGCAGCTGGAGCAGCCACAAAGCGGACTGCCACTGGAGGTCTGCAGCCAGACTTTTTCTTTGTTTTGATCTCTGTCATTTGTTTTAGCATCTGCCATTTTTGTGTTGATTTCAATTTTCCTGACCCACTTCTAGTTGCCCTGGATATCAGATTTTTAATCTCAAACCTATTTTATATTGATTGACCACCTTAATCTGTATCATTGATAATTCTAACTTTTAGAACAGATGACATTTAGAATGTAAGGTGCTTTAATTGATTCCAATCATAAAATTGGGGCAACTTTCATTGCTTGCCTTTCTAGTCTTCCATTTGCTTTTCCCTCAGCTGGACTATGGCCAAGTCTCCTTTGATACTCATAGCTGTTAAACACAAATACATCTGTCCATAACAAAATTTAAAGTATCCATAATAAATACTGCATATACTCGTGTATAAGTCAGATCTTGAAACCCGAAAAATCGATCATAAAATCAGACCCCAACTTAATCACCCGTTCAAAAATACTTAAATTATTATTTTTTTTACATCTTCTTGCTTCCTCCAATCTCACACCAGTTTCTCAGACACAGCGATTCTGGTCCAGCAGCGCAGTTACCAATTTCTTTTGTCAGCTTCATATTTTCTTCTGATCGAGCACTCCATCATAGATAAGGGATGCTCTTACGATAAAGGTATATGAGGGTGTGAGATACAAAAACACAAAACAGTGCAAACGTCGCTTTGGAATCTCTTCTTCTTCTTCTTTTGGCTGCTCCTGTTAGGGGTTGCCACAGCAGATCCGCATATTGATTTGGCAAAAATTTACACTGGATGCCCTTCCTGACATAACCCTCCCCATTTATCCGGGCTTGGGACTGGCACGAAGAAACACACTGGTTTGTGCATCCCCTGTGGCTGGGTTAGTTCAAGTATTACCATGTGGTCAGGTAGGCACAATACATAGAAAAAAAGGCAGTGTGCTCCATGGTTACTCTCTCAGGTGGGGTGTTAGCATATCATAATCTCTTGGACCAATAGCGTGAGTTTTCCTCATTTGACTTATATGAGCAACATTATAAAATACCAGTAATAATACGGTAAAATCAAGCCCCGACATATCTGCGGGAGAACTTAAACGCGAGTATATATGGTAAGAAGGCTGGAGAATTAGGGGTTAGAAGTATGGAGTAGAGAATCCTGATTGAATTATAGAGGCAAGAATCAAAATGTTAAAGTTAAATTCAGAAACAAGCAGAAGTGGCTGGATTTCCCTAGGGAGTGAAGAGTCTTTCCTTGTTTAATGTCCAGACGAAAAACAAATCTCACCGTCATCTACATGGCAGATGCTGTACAGTAAATCATGTATCCGAGGACACCAGTGGAAATTAAAAGGAAGAGCATTTAGGTCTGAAGCTAGAAAGCACTTCTTTTCACAAAGTTGTAGGAATCCTGAACAAACTACCAAGACATGTAATTGAAGCAGAAACCTTGACAACTTTTAAGAAGCAACTGGATGAGATACTGGGACAGTTTAGCTGTTACGTAAAATATGGGCTTGATGGACTGAATGGTTTCTTCTAGTTTTTCATTTTACCAGAAAGTAAGTGACAAGGTTTTGCATGATAACAAAACATGCAGGCAAACAAGAAACTTAATTACTTAAAAGCAATCCATAGAAACATCAAAAATGGCATAAATGAGATTCTAAGAATGATAGAGGGGAGAGAGAGAGGAGAGGTTGGGAGCATGCACTGATACAGCATGTTGCTGCACCAGTCACATGACAAACCACCTCAGGATCCCAAATTAGGACACAAGTGCAATCATGCAATGGGTGATACCTCAGCACCACACTAGTTTGACTGGAATGGAACAATGTGAGGTTTTTTACAACGGCTGGATTGCCAACCCTGCCACCAATCCCCGAGTTTTCCCTGCATGTTCGAGGACCTGCTTTCAGGGCTGGATGTAGGTTAACATCATACCCAGGATGGAACAATTGCAGGTTAGGGATCTTGCTCAAGAACCTGACAATTGTCCTTTTTTGCTTGATTGGTCCTATGACTCACAGTCCAATCAGAGCTGGGAAGACCTCATATAAAGTGATTGTGCATCCAGGTTTAGTGTTGTTTGGTAAAATTTTTCCAAAGCCTTTATCACAGTAAATTGCTGTGTTCCACAGTGACCTTGTTCGCTGAATATTTTCCTAGAAGTTCACCTTGTGCCAGCATAGATTAATTATTTTTCCCAGCTACCCTTGATGCTTTGAAAGGTCAGCATGACATCACAGAGCTATAGCAGCCAATTTTGTATAAGACAGCCTCCCCAAGTATATAATACTAATCTTAGCAGTGGGCTAAAATGAGAAGAAAACTTAAATACGTTTAAACACAAAACACACACACAGAAGAAAACCTGAAATGTGTTGGTGTATTCATGTCTTAAAAGTATTTTCTTCTTGTACAGACTTGTATGTGACCTGTATGTAATATGTGAGCCTACCCCTTAAATAACATGTTAGGCACACATGAGTAGGAGGCATTATCTAGGCTCTGCTCAGGTAAGCAAGGTCACCTCAAGTCAAGAGGGGGCATCCTTGTTAACACAAACTCTGTTTCCATTCTGCAGTTCAGGAGAATGTCGCCTGGAAGATGAGTGATGTCACTTCCGGGTCCATGTCATTAGGACTCACCCCTTCTGGGAATCAGCACTATACTGTAAAACCACCAGGGCCCAGGAGGAGGCAGTTACTTTAATGACTACCAATGGCTGAGATGGACCACTCAAAAGCACTACTTTATTTTTCTATTTTAACACCCTTGTGTGGCATTTATTTTGGCCACTTTTCCCACTACTCTCTGGATTTAACAGCCCACTGGTTCCCCAACACTCTTTGTAGCTCAAAGTCTGCAATTATCACAACCATTACCCAAAATGTTGTGCAGCTGACCCAAACAGGAAGGAGTGAAGGAGCAGCATGTTTTAGTCTTCTGCTTATTTGGTAGCAGTGGCAATGAACAGGCAAAAGTGTCAGAGAAAAAAAACAAAACGTTTTTTTCAGTTCAAAAGAGGTGAGTACCTGCTATTTAATCTGTTTGGGGTAATCCTTTATGAATTCATGCTTCCTGTCTGCAAGACATTTTACTGTTCTGAGATTTAATTCTATATGTTTTATCTCAGGGAGGAACAGTGGCACAATGATTATCAAGATAGATAGATAGATAGATAGATAGATAGATAGATAGATAGATAGATAGATAGATAGATAGATAGATAGATAGATAGATAGATAGATAGATAGATAGATACTTTATTAATTTGAAGGGGAAATTTACATACCAGCAGCAGCGTACTGATACAAAAAACAATATTAAATTAAAGATTGATAACAATGCAATTAAAAACAGACAATAACTTTGTATAATGTTAACGTTTACCCCCCCGGGTGGAACTGAAGAGTCGCATAGTTTGGGGGAGGAACGAACTCTTCAGTCTGTCAGTGGAGCAGGACAGTGACAGCAGTTTGTCGCTGAAGCTGCTCTTCTGTCTGGAGATGACACTGTTTAGTGGATGCAGTGGATTCTCCATAATTGATAGGAGCCTGCTGAGCGCCCGTCGCTCTGCCACAGATGCCAAGCTGTCCAGCTCCATGCCAACAATAGAGCCTGCCTTCCTCACCAGTTTGTCCAGGCGTGAGGCATCCTTCTTCTTAATGCTGCCTCCCCAGCACACCACCGCGTTGAAGGGGGTGCTCGCCACAACCGTCTGATAGGACATCTGCAGCATCTTATTGCAGATATTGAAGGACACGAGCCTTCTAAGGAAGTATAACCGGCTCTGTCCTTTCTTACACAGAGCATCAGTATTGGCAGTCCAGTCTAATTTATCATCCAGCTGCACTCCCAGATATTTATAGGTCTGCACCATCTGCACACAGTCACCTCTGATGATCACGGGGTCCATGAGGCACCTGGGCCTCCTAAAATCCACCACCAGCTCCTTGGTTTTGCTGGTGTTCAGGTGTAGGTGGTTTGATTCTCACCATTTAACAAAGTCCTTGATTAGGTCCCTATACTTCTCCTCCTGCCCACTCCTGATGCAGCCCACGATAGCAGTGTCGTCAGCGAACTTTTGCACGTGGCAGGACTCCAAGTTGTATTGGAAGTCCGATGTATATAGGCTGAACAGGACCGGAGAAAGTACAGTCCCCTGTGGCGCTCCTGTGTTGCTGACCACAATGTCAGACGTGCAGGTCCCAAGACGCACATACTGAGGTCTGTCTTTAAGATAGTCCACGATCCATGCCACCAGGTATGAATCACTGCTGCCTCACAGCTCTGGTCACATTTTTGGTGACAATAACCAGTCCGGAATGGTTGGCAGATGCTTTGTTAGCTCCCAAAGATCCTTAAAAGATCATCGCACCACTATAATCCACTCAGAACTTGTTCTATTTCTCCTTCCCCATTGTCTTCAATGCATCTCACTAAATACAGCAAAGTTGCCAAACATTTCTATAATTTCACTGAACTCAAACTAAAATAAATTCTAAATTCAACACTAATTGAGACATTTGTAGCTTATTATATGACCAGATAAGTTTTATACAAGTAATACGAGCTATACTTCTTGCTCTGAATTTATGTCAAATCATACTCATTGGAACCAATGAATTTAAAATGGATGGAAGATAATAATAATAATTCTTTACATTTGTATATCACTTTTCTCACTACTCAAAGTGCTTTTCAAAGTGAGTGGGGAGCCACTTTAACCGCCACTAATGTGCAGCATCCACCTGGATGATGCGACTGCAGCAATCTTGTGCCAGTACGGTCACAACACAGTAGTTGTTAGGTGGTCAGGTGATGAAAGAGAGAACCAATTAGAGACAGGGGATGATTAGGGGGGCAGAATGACTAGGCCATGGAGGGCAATTTAGCCTGGACATCGGGATACACCCTACTCTTACCTAAGGATCTTTTGTAATGGCCGACCCCTTACCTGGCCGGCAGCTACACCTCCAAGCTCTGTGGCCTGGATAAATTACTGAGCTGAATCTAAATAACAAGCTGTACCTCTAACAAATGAAAATTTTCCCCACAATCGACGGTTTAAACAAGCATGCAAAAAACAGATGATGTGTAAAAATAGGTAATTAATTATATTAAATAAGCAATAATAATATATATATATATATATATATAACCCTCCACCAAAGCAACAACACCATATATATATATATATATATATATATATATATATATATATATATATATATATATATATATATATATATATATATTGTCACACACGTGCGCATGGGAGGCAGCTAAAGGGCTTGAGGGACGGCAGTTCTGAGACATACCGGGAGGTGGCAGAGTGCACTGACTCTTTTTCTCTCTTGCCTGCAGACCGTTCCCGAGAGATTCCACCTGGCTCTCGTGACATCATTTCCGGGACCGAGCCAATGGAAGGGGACCTGACTGGCTCCGACCCCTCTGACGTCATGTCCGGGCTCGGTCCAATGGAGAACGAACACATCCCTGATCCTTATGACCTCACTTCCTGTCTTCCCCTTTAAAACCCTGCCCTCTTTCCTAATTCCTCAGTCTGGTTTTGGACTCGTTTGTATGCACTTCAGTGCTATTACTATTCACTTCAACTTTGCAGCCAAGGATTTCGAGATTATACGGGTGGCTGCCCCAAACCTTTATCAGAGTATGTCTGATTCTTTTACATCTGGCGTAGTCGGCAGGATGAAGACGTCCTGGACGAGAAGGGGACAGGACCTGCAACATATCCAGGTGGGAGCGTACCGGGACCGAGTTTCCAGGCGGGGAGGGTGTCCCGTGGTTCGGGGTAACCCGGTGCAGGCTCTGCCTCCGGCAGACTCTATTAGGCTCACAGAATTGGGCTGCTTCGGAAGCGGGAGGCCACTTGGGAATAAGGTGGGATGCAGGTGGAGGGGGAGGAGGGGTTGGTGTGCTCTGTCAAACCCGTTGACGGTCCCGCATACAGACAGGCTGATCGTTAACGGGTATAAAACATCTGTGTTGTTAGATACCGGCAGCAACATATCCATTGTTGCCCGCCGTTTTGTGCTACCGCAACAGTGGGTAAAACATAAGACTGGTATAACCTGTGTCCACGGAGACATCCGCTGGTACAGGACCGCCATTTGTGTCATCAGCTACGGAGGTTCAGTTCGGAAGTTAACCATGGCTGTCCATCCTGGGCCTCCCCACCCGGTGATACTAGGGCGGGACTGGTCTGAAATAAACAACGGTGAGTCACATACCACTCCTGGGGATAACTTGGGCCTAGTTATAGACGGGGATGAGCCGTCTCAAGCTGCCTCCACGCCGTGTAATCAGCCGGCAGAGAGAGATGAAGCAGTCGGCCTGAGTGACGTGGCTACTCCCGGGCCGTCGCGTGCCAATACGTCATCCACCAGTGCCGCGGCGGAGCGGGAGGACACCATGCCCCTTGAGGTCGGCACCGACCCTCTCTCCCTTTTAAGGTTTCAATTTAGAGAGACGCCGGCTTCCTTTAAAAGGGAGCAGTGGAGTGACGACTCCCTGAAACATGCAAAAAATGCAGTAGTCCTTGTTAACGGCCAACGCACCAACCAGTCCATGCCACAGGATCCTCACTTTGTCTTGGAAAATGACCTAATATATCGGGTAGCATTGCATGATGGGCGGGAGAGAAAGCAACTGCTAATCCCACGGACCTTCCGGCGGCAGGTCTGTGAGTTAGCACACGCCCATCTCCTAGGTGGCCACTTGGGCACCGAAAAAACCCTGGAGCGGATTAAGCTCCGTTTTTACTGGCCGGGAGTCAATGAGGAGGTTCGTCGCTTTTGCACTTCCTGTCCAGAGTGTCAACTGCGACAAATTCCAAGAAGGGACCGTGCTCCTCTCATTCCCATTCCCCTGATTGATGTTCCCTTCCAGAGAATTGGGGTCGATATAGTCGGACCTCTAGAGCCCTCAGCCCGAGGACACAAGTACATCCTTGTCCTCGTGGACTACAGTGGTGTGAAAAACTATTTGCCCCCTTCCTGATTTCTTATTCTTTTGCATGTTTGTCACACAAAATGTTTCTGATCATCAAACACATTTAACCATTAGTCAAATATAACACAAGTAAACACAAAATGCAGTTTGTAAATGGTGGTTTTTATTATTTAGGGAGAAAAAAAAATCCAAACCTACATGGCCCTGTGTGAAAAAGTAATTGCCCCCTGAACCTAATAACTGGTTGGGCCACCCTTAACAGCAATAACTGCAATCAAGCGTTTGCGATAACTTGCAATGAGTCTTTTACAGCGCTCTGGAGGAATTTTGGCCCACTCATCTTTGCAAAATTGTTGTAATTCAGCTTTATTTGAGGGTTTTCTAGCATGACCGCCTTTTTAAGGTCATGCCATAGCATCTCAATTGGATTCAGGTCAGGACTTTGACTAGGCCACTCCAAAGTCTTCATTTTGTTTTTCTTCAGCCATTCAGAGGTGGATTTGCTGGTGTGTTTTGGGTCATTGTCCTGTTGCAGCACCCAAGATCGCTTCAGCTTGAGTTGACGAACAGATGGCCGGACATTCTCCTTCAGGATTTTTTGGTAGACAGTAGAATTCATGGTTCCATCTATCACAGCAAGCCTTCCAGGTCCTGAAGCAGCAAAACAACCCCAGACCATCACACTACCACCACCATATTTTACTGTTGGTATGATGTTCTTTTTCTGAAATGCTGTGTTCCTTTTACGCCAGATGTAACGGGACATTTGCCTTCCAAAAAGTTCAACTTTTGACTCATCAGTCCACAAGGTATTTTCCCAAAAGTCTTGGCAATCATTGAGATGTTTCTTAGCAAAATTGAGACGAGCCCTAATGTTCTTTTTGCTTAACAGTGGTTTGCGTCTTGGAAATCTGCCATGCAGGCCGTTTTTGCCCAGTCTCTTTCTTATGGTGGAGTCGTGAACACTGACCTTAATTGAGGCAAGTGAGGCCTGCAGTTCTTTAGACGTTGTCCTGGGGTCTTTTGTGACCTCTCGGATGAGTCGTCTCTGCGCTCTTGGGGTAATTTTGGTCGGCCGGCCACTCCTGGGAAGGTTCACCACTGTTCCATGTTTTTGCCATTTGTGGATAATGGCTCTCACTGTGGTTCGCTGGAGTCCCAAAGCTTTAGAAATGGCTTTATAACCTTTACCAGACTGATAGATCTCAATTACTTCTGTTCTCATTTGTTCCTGAATTTCTTTGGATCTTGGCATGATGTCTAGCTTTTGAGGTGCTTTTGGTCTACTTCTCTGTGTCAGGCAGCTCCTATTTAAGTGATTTCTTGATTGAAACAGGTGTGGCAGTAATCAGGCCTGGGGGTGGCTACGGAAATTGAACTCAGGTGTGATACACCACAGTTAGGTTATTTTTTAACAAGGGGGCAATTACTTTTTCACACAGGGCCATGTAGGTTTGGATTTTTTTTCTCCCTAAATAATAAACACCATCATTTAAAAACTGCATTTTGTGTTTACTTGTGTTATATTTGACTAATGGTTAAATGTGTTTGATGATCAGAAACATTTTGTGTGACAAACATGCAAAAGAATAAGAAATCAGGAAGGGGGCAAATAGTTTTTCACACCACTGTATGCTACGAAATATCCCGAAGCTGTTCCCTTGCGCTCAGCTACTTCTAAAGCAATCGCACGGGAGTTACTAGGGGTCTTTTCGCGCGTAGGTATCCCCAAGGAAGTCTTGACAGACCAGGGGACACCTTTCACCTCGGAGACATTCAAGGAGACTGCCAAGTTACTGAGAATAAAGCATTTAAAGACCGCAGTGTACCATCCTCAAACCGACGGTTTAGTCGAGAGGTTCAATCAGACTCTCAAACAGATGCTACGTAAGGTGGTCAGCGAGGATGGACGGAACTGGGATCAGCTCCTCCCCCTCGTCCTTTTTGCCTATCGGGAAGTCCCTCAAGCCTCCACGGGGTTCTCCCCTTTTGAATTACTGTATGGGCGACAACCCCGGGGCATATTGGATATTTTAAAAGAAGGATGGGAAGAAGAGGCTCTTCCCTCGACAAACATATTAGAGTATATCGCGCAGTTATGCGATAGATTTGGAAAGATACGGCCCCTCCTTAAAAGTCACATGGAAGAGGCTCAGACAGCACAGGCCCATTATTATAACCGTGGCACATCACTCCGGGAGTTCCGCCCGGGGGATCGAGTCATGGTCCTAGTGCCTACCTCCCACTCGAAGTTGCTCGCCCATTGGCAAGGCCCCTATGAAGTTAAGGAGAGGAAGGGACTGGTCAACTATTTGGTGAGTCAGCCGAATCGTCGGCCAAAGGAGCGGGTTTATCATGTGAATCTGCTGAAACCGTGGAAGGACAGGGATCCCGATCCCTCCTCCGGCCAGCCCTGCTCGCTCTTCGCTCACACCCCCAGCCTTAACTTCGGGGCAGACTTGAGTCCCCGACAACGGCAGGAGCTGGATGCAGTTATCCAGGCTGTTCAGGAGGTAGTCAGTGAACACCCCGGACGGACCTCTCTGGTTGAGCATAATATTGTGACAGAGCCCGGGGTTGTTGTCCAAGAACGCCCGTATCGTCTTCCCGAGGCAAAAAGGGCTGAAGTGGAGCTTGAGATCAAGCGCATGCTGGAACTAGGAGTAATTGAGGAAAGTTATAGTCCCTGGTCCAGTCCCATTGTGCTGGTCGGTAAGCCGGACGGGAGTTGGAGGTTTTGCAATGACTTCCGCCGGCTTAATCAAGTCTCCCTATTTGATGCCTATCCAATGCCACGAGTGGATGACCTCCTCGAGAGACTTGGGCAGGCTCGATATTTGACCACGCTTGACATGACGAAAGGGTACTGGCAGGTTCCTTTAACGGCCTCCGCGAAGGAAAAAACGGCGTTTAGTACCCCTAGCGGACACTGGCAGTATAGTGTCCTTCCATTTGGGTTACACGGGGCCCCTGCAACCTTCCAGCGTCTGGTGGACAAAGTGCTCCGACCTCATAACTCATACAGTGCTGCCTACCTGGATGACGTGGTCATCTATTCCGGCACATGGAAGGAACACCTACAGCAGGTCCAAGCGGTATTGCGGACACTCGGTGAGGCCGGGCTCAGGATTAATCCCAAGAAATGTTTCTTCGGATTAACCGAAGCCAAGTATTTAGGCTACCTGGTGGGTCGGGGTACCGTGAGGCCACAGTGCTCCAAAGTAGACGCCATTTTGAAATGGCCCCGTCCGCGAACCAAGTGGCAGGTCCAAGCCTTTCTCGGGTTAGCGGGGTACTACCGCCGGTTTGTACCTCGGTTCTCAGAGAGAGCGGCGCCCTTGACTGATTTAACAAGGAAGAGGGCCCCGAACATTGTGGTATGGACTGAGAAGACAGGCGCTGCATTTAGTGACTTGAAACAGGCCCTTACGTCCGCACCTATTTTGATGGCACCCAACTTTTCCTTGCCTTTCATTCTCCAGACGGACGCTTCGGACACAGGCTTGGGAACAGTGCTGAGCCAAAGCGTCGATGGTGTGGAACACCCCATCATGTACCTGAGCCGGAAACTGTTGGACCGGGAGACCAGGTATGCAGCGGTGGAAAGGGAAGCCTTGGCGATTAAGTGGGCGATAACTCAGCTGAGGTACTACCTGTTGGGCCGGGAGTTCACCCTTGTCACGGACCATGCACCCCTACAGTGGATGGCCCTGCACAAGGAGTCGAATCCGCGGGTCACCAGGTGGTTTCTTGACCTACAGCCGTACAAGTTTTCGCTCATTCATTGTTGTGGCTCTCTCCATGCCAACGCTGATGCTCTTTCCCGGGTTCACGACCTCTCGGTTAGGGTCCCCCGACCCGACGGGTCTGGGCTAAGGGGGGGGCCTTGTCACACACGTGCGCATGGGAGGCAGCTAAAGGGCTTGAGGGACGGCAGTTCTGAGACATACCGGGAGGTGGCAGAGTGCACTGACTCTTTTTCTCTCTTGCCTGCAGACCGTTCCCGAGAGATTCCACCTGGCTCTCGTGACATCATTTCCGGGACCGAGCCAATGGAAGGGGACCTGACTGGCTCCGACCCCTCTGACGTCATGTCCGGGCTCGGTCCAATGGAGAACGAACACATCCCTGATCCTTATGACCTCACTTCCTGTCTTCCCCTTTAAAACCCTGCCCTCTTTCCTAATTCCTCAGTCTGGTTTTGGACTCGTTTGTATGCACTTCAGTGCTATTATTATTCACTTCAACTTTGCAGCCAAGGATTTCGAGATTATACGGGTGGCTGCCCCAAACCTTTATCAGAGTATGTCTGATTCTTTTACAATATATATATATATATATATATATATATATATACACACACAATAAACCCTCCCTTGCCCTTGTAACATATAACAAACAACACGAAATGAATGTGAACTTGAGTCCGGTCATAAAAACTGTCCTGAATACGGTTGTCTGAACTAGCGATAAATGAGTTGTTTGATTTTCCCGGAACAAAATGGAGCAGCCTCACCGTGAATCCTCGGTGCGTGGTGGATGATGAAGTCCGACCCCGGGGTCTCTCGTGATGAGGGTATTGAAGTAAGTCCGGCGGATTGAAAAACAAACTGGATGAAAATGCGCGATGTGGAGTACAGCAGGCACAAATGGCTCGTGGTCGTGAAAATGAAAAAAAAGAAGTCTTCTTCTCTCCCCTCCTTCCTCCCTTTCTGTTCCCTCCTGATTACTTAAATAGTCCTGTGATGGATGTAATTGATTAATAGCAAACAGGTGTTTTCCAGGATTGACGCTGCGGTCTCCTCCCATCATCCGTCCTCCTTTATGGGGACGACATTCACTGACACACAAACAGCAAACGGGACGATGGAAACAAGATGCACATGGTACTAACACTGACAACACTATTACTACTATGTAGCCCCGCTACACTTTTATGACTACCGAGAGTCAGGATAGTCCCCATTGTAGGTTTATTTCAGTCACATCTGCCCCATTTATTTTTTACATTTCTTATATTATCAGAAAGTCTATGAGTTACATCCAACACGAAGGCTGTTAAAGGTTGATAACTAAATCTGAAGGCCAGTAGTTAAGAATTTAACTGTCAATTGCCAAATATGTAGCATGAGACTGGCCCATTATTTATGGCATTGTATACTGTATAATGTATTGTACTCTGTCAGAGATTTTGAACATTTGAAGCTGTGTCTGTCATTTTTATTTGAACAAAGCCACAACAGGCCAAGAAAGCAGAGTGGGCCATTAGGGAATTAGTTAGCTCTCTCTTAGCACTTTGATTTTTTTTTTAGGTCACTGCTTAATTGAGTTACTGGTCGATTTGTCCAATTACTCTGGTTTTAATGTCTCATTCTTGCCATTTACTAAAGAATATGTGACCGATCTTAGTAATTTCCCCATATAGGAGGTCGGCTAAGTGGAGTCGGAAAACACTTACTTAGTTTCTTTTTTAACTAGTGATGATAAGAAGATGAGAGTGGGAAGTATAACCCTTTGCAGGACATTGTATTGATAGCACAATACTAGGAGGCATTCTCAAGGCTCTGCTCAGGTAAGCAATGCCATCTCGGTTCAAGAGGGGGAGTCCTTGTTAACACAAACTCTGTTTCCATTCTGCAGTTCAGGAGAATGTCGCCTGGAAGATGAGTGATGTCACTTCCGGGTCCATGTCATTAGGACCCACCCCTTCTGGGAATCAGCACTATACTGTAAAACCACCAGGGCCCAGGAGGAGGCAGTTACTTTTTGACTACCAATGGCTGAGATGGACCACTCAAAAGCACTACTTTATTTTGCTATTTTAACACCCTTGTGTGGCATTGATTTTGGCCACTTTATCCCACTACTCTCTGGATTAAACAGCCCACTGATTCCCCAACACTCTGTAGCTCAAAGTCTGCAATTATCACAACCATTACCCAAAATGTTATGCAGCTGACACAAACAGGAAGGAGTGAAGGAACAGCATGTTTTAGTCTTCTGCTTATTTGGTAGCAGTGGCAATGAACAGGCTATGCCACGTCCCCATTTTAAACAGGGAAGCACGAGTGCGAGGATGAGAATAAGAAATTGAGAAGAATCAAGAAAAGACTGAGGTTAAGTGAAGAAAGCAAGAAAGAAAGGGCCAGAGGTGGAAGGAGCCAGTGCAAGTGAGCTGAAGAGAGCAGGCTCGAGGGAGAGAAGCAGGTAGCTGGGAAGTGAGAGCCCCTTTGAGCACAGTGAGAGGCTGACGTCCAGGGATGAAGGGGTGATTACTCTGGCTGAGCAACTTGGGGAGCCAGAGTGATGTGTGTTAAAAGAGCGACTCGCCGTATAAGACTGAGAAGGCAAAAGGAGGCTTAATGTGTACCATTAAGCTTCATTACAAGTTGCAAGAACAGAGAAGGTATTATTGAAATTTATATATATATATATAAAAAAAAGAAAATGCTTCACTTTAAAACACACAAATTTATGTATATATACAATGATTGTGAAGAAATAACTTCAACATGAAAATTACTGAACTATTCATGAAATGACTTCCAAATTTTAATATCATGAAGGCAACTGATCAAAAAGAAGGGAGGACAAACTTGAGATGGTTATTAATATTTCTATTTTTGCTTTGTATTCTCTGTGTTAATTTTGAAGTAAATGACTGTATCTATTACGTTATTATTAATAGTTTGATTGAGCGGAAATGTAGCGTTCTGCTTTTTGAAAATAAAATAAAATTATAAAAAAAATATATATCAAGCTGGATTTCATTAGCAACTTTAATATGCTGAAGGCAGAAGTGACAGATAGCATTTGGTGTGTTTAGGTTTTGAATAAGAAGTACCAGGTGAGTGTTGTGGGATCCCGAAGGAATTTCAGGCCTGGGCATATGGTGGTCTTTATACAGCCCAGGAGGTGCATTGCCCAAAAATACCTCCAGCTTTTTAGACTACTCTGTAAAAGTGATCCCATAAATGAAGAGTCTGGATTATATCTGTGACAGCATATCACTATTACATTATATTTGAACTTTCTGGACAAAAAATAAAATACATAAAATACTTCTTTACTCATTCAATTCCAAAACTGGCTCATTCCTATACAAGGTTGTAGGAATCAAATCTATATAGAATGCTAGTCCTTCATAAGGCACATGGACAAACTCCTGGCCATTTTGAGTCTCTAATTAACCTCCCCAGCATGTCTTTGGGATGTGGGAGGAAGCAAGAGTAGCTGGAGAAAATCCACATGGGCACAGAGAGAATGTGTGGACTCCACAGAGACAGTGAAACAAATGGAATTGGAGCCCAGGATTTCAGAACAGTGTGGCCTTTAAATTAACCACTGTGTCTCTGTGCTGCCATAGATATGGAACTAATGTGTATGGAATATATTGTAAATGTGATATTGATAAGGAAATAACTGTAAGTACTTGGGGGTCCACATAAATGACAGGTTAGACTGGTCTCATAACACAGAGAAACAAAATAAAAAAGAACAGAGCAGGCTCTTTTTCCTTAAGAGACTGTGTTCCTTTTATGTGACTAGTGACATCTTTCACACCTTCTACAACTCTGTGATGGCCAGTGCAATATTCTATTCTCTGGTGTGCTGGAACAGCACCCCATGAGTAAATGAAATTAGGCAAAAGGGTGAAAATGTCTGGAACTAGAACTAAAGTTAATAAGCTTGTCTGGAGATGGAATGGCAAAGATCTGGAGCAAGGAATAAAGGAAGGTGGAAAGGATTCAAACCTGGCTTGACTTCATGTAATGAGAAATACTCTATTATTTTCATACACATTGTTTGAACTGTTATATCTTGCAAGTTACAATAAGCTCAGATACTGTGATATTTGGGTACTGCAGAGAACTGGCTTACACCTCTTATTTCAAGCACTATTTTAATGCTGGACGAGGAGTTTTACAAGACTGAGAAGAAAAAGCAGGAGGGGGAGATTTTTGTGAATGTAGAGTCATGAAAGAGGGAGCACAGTGTAATTAAAACTAAATGTGTGATCCAGAAATTGAATTGCAGACTGAATTTGTCTATGTCACTGCCAGAAAAAGTAAGTTACATTATCCTGGTTGACTCAGCAACAGAAATGATTCACTCTGTACCAATGTCTTTTTGATGAATCTTGTAATTTCAAAGAAGGAATCAAGGCCTATTAGGCCTGTCCAGTTGTGGACACTTTTCTATCCAAATAGTAGCGTCTTTAAATATAAACTTGTGGCACAATCGAAGCAGATCTGACCTCATCTTACTGCCATCTTCAAGCCTGCTTTGACAGTAACTGCTCTCTGCTATCCAAGCCAGAAGTTTTTATGTATGTTGTGCATCTGCAGCAAACACAGTTATTTAAAGTTTGTTATCCATAAAAGTCATGTATCTTTTAAATGGTAGGATTATGCAGAACTGCATAAATTCAGAACTGTACACATTTAAGTTGCTGTAAAATATGATGTGAAGGCATTGAATATGCTTGACATATGAATGAAACAGTAAGTGTTAATGTTATGGTAGGATAGCAAAAAGCACAGTGCAGAAAACAATGCACTAGAGCAGCGTTTCTCAACCTTTAAGTATATTCGACCCGAGTTTTTATAACAGTTTTAATCGGGCACCCCTAACGTTTTTTTGAAACCCTTATAAAATTTATTCCTATATTTTTTGCTGCAGATACACCGCTACAAGCTTAAAATTTCCCTATGAATAGCGAAATTACGCCACATGTGGTAACATTCGCGCACCCTTTTTTTTGTTACCCCACAGTTTGAGAACCGCTGCACTAGAGACTCCAGCAAAGACGTTATGAATGTTGAATTCATTAATAAAGTATTAATATTAATGAAGTGTTAATAAAGTATGTTATCTAGAGTAAATATTATAGCATTATACTGGAATTCATTTGCCTCCACTTCATCTATAACCAACACATACAGCATGACATAAAATACAATAGATACTCCTCATGGAAATGTAACACACTTATGTACTTGATTTGTCCCTTGCTGTATAGCAAAATGCTTAGATAGCATTTGGAAAAAGAAGAGCAACATTAGGTTAAAGTCAAAAAAATATGCTGTATCCAGGCATTTTGCAGATTTTATTTGCTCAACTAAAACTTCTTACACTAGAATGTGCAAACCCATTCAAACAGGGTGGAGCGTACATCTATTTATTATTCAGAAAATCATTCTGGATTTTCAAATAAAACGCCTGCAACCCATTTGGTTTGAATGAGGGGAACAAGCTTTAAATATGACAGGCTCACTTACGTATGTAATTTCTGTCATTGTGAAGACATTGGTTGACTTGGTCATTGTAAGTATCTGCTCTTTCCCTCAGGGCTCTTTCTCCATCACAGTATAATATTTTTTCCTTTATACTAAATTACACAAAATGTTGATAAGATTTTAAATATATTTTTTTAAATTCTGCATTTTTTTTAGCTTTTGCATGTGATGGAGTACTTGATATTTCAACAGTCGATGTTTTTCCATCTCCTTTCTTCTATTGGAAGTAAGTTCCAAAACTCCTCATTGGCATTTTTGAATAATCCTATACCCATTACTAGAAATACATCTTTAATAATATACTATAACATTGCATTATTTCAATCTGGTTGTGAACCAGAATTACATCAAGCTGATTTTTGGCAATATGTTTGGTAATTCATTCCATATCTTTATGGTTCTCTGCGTGAAGAAAAACTTTCTATATCTGTGCGAAGTTTCTCTTAGCAAGTTATCAATTATATGCTTATGTTCTTGTTGCAGAACCTATTTTAAAGTAATAGACGGGATCCAAGTACTAATTTCCTAATTTTAAACAATTTTTATCATGTCACATCTTAAATACTTTTTCCTTAAACTACAAATGTTGAACACCTTCAGCTTCTCCTCGTAGTTCATACCTCTTAGTCCCGCAATCAGCCGAATTGCTCTCCTCTGGACTTTCCCTAACAACTTCAATGTAGTTTTTGGTAATATGGAGAGCAAAACTGCCCACAGTACCCCTAATGTGAACTCACCAGTGCTTTATACAACATAAGCATAACCTCCCATGTTTTTTATTCCAAACATTGTGCTGCGTAATCTGTCATCCTGTTAGCCATCACAGTCACTGCCTGGATGTAGATAGTGATGAGTCCATTTGACTCCTAGATGCTTCTCATAAGATGTACTTTCAAGTTTCAGCCATCCCATTGTGTATTCAAATTTTATTTCTTACATGTAATACTTTACATTTACTTACATTAAATCTCATTTTGCACAAATCTGCCCAAGTCTGTATGATGTCCAAGTTCCTTTGTACCAATTTAGCTCATTCTCCTTTAGCTCTTCTTAGTCTTTAAACTTATTGATTATATTCTTGTCCAGATCCTTTATGTGTATTGAAAAGAGCAGAGGCCATAGCACTGATCATTGGGGGACACCACTTTTACCATCACCTAATTCTGTGAAATGTTTCTCTTACCATGACCCTTTGCTTCCTGTGTTTGAGAAAAATTTGTACCTGCCTAGACTCTGCACCTTGAATTTGCACTTCTTTTAGTTTGCTAATATATTTAATTATTGTATCTTGTGCGAACCTGCTATTATCATTACAGAATTGTAAGAAGTTAAGGCTATTGGGATATACTTTAAATCCTAACTAAATCCAGGATAAGATAACAGTCCATCATGGGGTTTAAGGTTCATACAAGGTGCAATAAACAAACTGTAAAATACATTTAGACAAAATCTTTTGAAATAGTGTCAAGTATATATGTGAAGACAGAGATGTGGGTCATGTGTTAACATATTCTGCCAGAAAAGGCCTTTAACTCTTCATGTGCATGCACAGAAAGTAAAGTTGCCTTTGGGCTCATTTGCCAATGGATATGATAACATTTCACTTTGGTGATGCTGTCCACTGAATTCACACACAGGTGTTTTCTTCCATCTTTCCTCTAACACCTTTCAGAAATAGGGGGCAACTTGCTAAATGCTTTTGATGGAAAATGCCAGAAGATGAGCTGCTTTTCATTTTTCCAGGTACTGATTTTTCCCAGGGATCACAGAAGGGAAACAAATGCTTTATGACATGTCATATTTCACTTCCCCCACCAAACACCATTTCATGTCAGTACAAATCAGATTAGAAACGGAGAGAGGAGCACTCTCTGGGGCACCTGCTGCAGGAGCCGAGGCGGCAAGAGGCTTGGCTGATGGACATGCACTGCACTGCTCACTGCTAAGGACGGAGTGAGTCACTCTCAGAGGCTTCTGCTGCTGTGTTCTTGAGTTTGTACTGAGATGACAACATACCCCCGTAGAGAATTAAAGCAGAGAAAGAGATTTAATTTTGTGGGTGCAGCGCTGCTTAGGATGCATTCAGATTTTAGGGAGATTTACTTGAACAGCCCTGTAAAGCTTCACCTAGCATTAATTCCCGAGCTGGACCCACTCATACACAAATGGCTGGTTGTACCTCTGAATCACTTCTTAGGTACAGAAGACCCTGTAATAAAGCCAATGAGCTCTGAAAATACAGCACCCTACACAATCCTACTGATTAGTAGAGTAAGCCACTTATGATGCTGCAGTGACCTTCACCACCTAGTTAAAAAGCACTGCAAGGGGGAGGTGCCATCTCAACTAATTACAATCATTGTGGGTGTGGTTTAAATATTTATCTCCACCCATCCTGTTTGGTCTTTGCACATGTGATCGCTTACCATTAGGCCTAGTAGTCAAAAGACAACATCTATGTTGTCATTTTAATTTTTGAATAATAAGGCTTGTTACATTCAGGCTTGTGCCTTTATAATTTTCAGTCCTCACTTAATTACTATCTGCAGTCAATGTGCTTTTTTTTGCACTGCATGTGGTTTCAATGATATTATAGTATGTCACTAAAAAATGCGGCAACAGCAGCCATTTTCCATAGTTGCAGCTTTATAACAGCCACTTGTCAAATTGAGTGCTGCACATTGGCACCATGGTTAAAATTGCTGCCTGAATGAATGGAGCTAAACCAGAGCACCAGTCAGACATGGAGAGAAAATACAAACCCACTCTCTAGGTGTTGTGAGAAAGCAGGGCTAACCATTGTGCCACCCATCACAAAAAAGCCATGCACTATAGTAATGGGCAAAATTATTTGTGCAATATTGAATTTGCAGCGAAACTCAGTGTTTCACTTAGTAGAGTGATGTTCTTGTGTTAGCCATTTATGGATGCAATGAGAAGTGAAGCAAAATGACACCTTTAACTGTCTCACTGAATAGATTATGAAATGCAAGTTTCTGGGGCAGCTCGGGACTCTTCTTCAGGAAGGTTTAATACAGGAACTGGAGTTACCTGTGTTTATGTACCCACCAGGAAAATAGCATTATTCTAAGCTCTTATATGAGACATCTATAGCGTCAAATATTAACGGAACTATCCAATCTCATTTAGCAAGAGAGGACAACAATGGATGATTAAGAACTTCTAATAGCATAACTGCCCAAAAAAGTCTTTTTAAGTTTTTGAGGAGTTTTCCTTACAATGTGGATCTGTAATCAAATCACCTGGGTCAGTCAGAGTGATCTAAGTAATCCTCAAATATGTTGATAAAACTCTTGTTTAAAATCACTTTAAATTCTTATTCCTTCTTCTTCTACGGTATCTTGAAGTTGCCCATAAGCACTGTGACTTATAACCATTCTTGCAGAGTTCGTTACTGCTGAAGTGCACACCTACAGAAAAGTTTCTATTACCATGTGCAATGTGCGGCCTGTGTAAATTCATTCCGAAGTGCTGTGTTTGTTCAGTTTCCCTCACATAGAGTCCAGCAAGGAGCACAGGTTTCCCATCTTTTCTGTAGGCAGGCAGATGTACCATTTTCTGTTGGTTCTCTCAGAGAGCTTCAGGCAAATAGTTGTTGCAGGTTGGGTGGTGGTCTGTATGCCAGAAGAAGAGTTTCTGGGAATACTTCCCTACGCTTGTCATCCTTATTTAGTACGGGATGAAGATCTTTTTTGATTTTGTTACATTCTTCCAAATGTGAGTTATAGGTGACAATAAAGAGGATGCAGTTCTTGTTGTCTTTGTTTTTATATGCAAGAAGGTTATCTTTGGGTATGGTAGTAGCCCTTTTGTTATTTAAGGTGTACATCCTTGTCTAATGAAATCTCTTCTGAAATCGCTCCTGCAATCCCAATCTGTCAGGTCTGAGCAAATGCAGTTGTAACATATTGTTTGACTGAAAATGACGTATATGTTTTGAGTGGAAGCTGTCTTTTCTCTGGTATGTCCATCTGTCTGTTTGTTTGAGAAAAATGGAGGTCATAAGGGTGTGGTCTTTCAGGTGAATGGTGGTATCAAGAAAGCTGACTTCTATTTTTGAGTAATCTAGTTTCAGCTTTATGTGATGGTAGAATGAATTATATTTCTTATGGAAATGAAGGAGATCCATCTCAAATACAGAAAAAAATGCAAAATAAGCTTTGTATCACCTTCAGAAAAATGTATGCCATAGACTCAAAAAGAATGCCATTTAGTTCTTGTCTGGAAGTTCATTCAAGTGTTAATTTCACTTGTGTCTGTCATTTAGCCAGATCACTCGTGTTAAAAAAAAAATCATCAGAAGTGTGCAAATCCTCAACTTTGAGTGTGGGGTAGGGTGACTATCCACATACTCCCAATTGTGAAAACACTGTAATGTGCACAATGGTACGTTTTAGTGTGTCTTTTTGAGGAATATATGCACATATTCACCATGATGTGAACATGCAACTGCAGTGAAGAACACAGGTAAATGCAGAAGTGTTAGCGATAATTTAGGAAGGAATGTTTCTTGTTTTCCACCCTCAAAAAACATTTAAACCCTACCAAAAATACTGTTTAGTGAGTTTTGTGTTTCAGAATTGCAAAATCACCTGCCAAATGAATTTTAGTTCCAGTTTCACACAACTGTATAAGAATCAAATCTCTCCTTGTTTCACTCATCACTACTTATGTCGTGTATTGTAGTTTGATGTGTGTGTGTGTCTATGTGATGGACTGGTGCCCTCTTTAGGGATTGTTCCTGCATTGTGCTCTAAACTTGCCAGATTAAGCTTCAGCTTCCCTGTGACCCTACTCAGGAAGATGGATGGGTTTAAACGATGGATGGATGGATGGATTTTTGGATGGATGGATGGATAATTTAACTCAGTTTGATCTTTATAACTCTTCTTATTACTCGTGTAATAATGCTCATTAATATGCATTAACTGTAGCAAAATTGTTTGGTAAGGTTATGTTTTCTTAATGACTGTGCTCCACACAAATGTTTTATGAAAAACTGGTGATACTCAATACTGATATATGATTCTCTGGATTCCCAACTTAACCTGCTTAATTTCTGTCACATTCTTAATACAGTATTGCAAATGGAATGGAAATAATACTCCAGTTAAAGAAAATTTAAGAATTAAATCTGGGATGAAATAGCATGTTGTCTAGAGTCCATTTATGCCTGTTGTAAGAGCCTTTTGCTAGCTATTTAAGTTATATTAAATGTTTGCTTATATATTAGTGCATACTGTAGTCTATGGGAGGTTCTTATCACCCCCACAAGTTCAATTAAATTGGTATATTCTAACTGTTTCTTTTCTCTCTGACTACAGATTACAGGTAGTCTCAGTAAGTGACCTGCGTTGCCGAGAGTATGGCAAGTAGGGCACACAGTTTTAAACCGTGCCTTAACGTGCCCAATAGTATGTAACACAATGAGCTCTATCGAACGTGTAGTGCCATATGTTTAGAGCGTACTGAAGGTGAAGTAAAGCATCTTTAAGTATAGAAACAACTGAAGTTTGATAAGAAAAGCTAAGTTTAGAGAAGAGATATTTTTTTCCCTTTTATTCTATGTGTGTAACAAACGTTTTCTTTCTGATTGTGTGGACTGTTTGCTTTAAATTTTCACTAAATTTTTTTAAATTAATTTTTGGACTGAGAGATTTCTTTCGGCATGCGTTGGACCCGTGCTTGATCCTGCCTTACTTACCAGCAGCTACACCTGTGATACTGGAACAGAATATGTAGACCACAGCCCTGAACTGCACTAACTTAGTCCATATCTTGTTTTCTGTTTTGTTGAATTTAATTGGACACCTATTATAAAAAACACCTATAAAAAACTTTTACATCCCAACCCACTGCTGTTACTTCAGGTGTTCCCCAGGGCTCTGTCCTGGGGCCTCTTCTTTTTATTATTTACCTTGGCAATATCTTTCGTAAATATAACATTAATTTTCACTGTTATGCTGATGATACCCAGATCTACCTTGCTAGTAAACCCACCACTTCTTTTCCACCATCTTCGCTTATTGACTGCATTGTTGAAATTAAATCCTGGTTTTCTTCAAATTTTCTTAAATTAAACAGTTACAAAACTGAGGTTCTCTTCATTGGTACAAAATCAACACTATCCAAAGCCAATAATCTTTCACTTGTTATTGATAACTCCTTTGATTCTCCTTTACCTCAGGTCAAGAGTCTGGGTGTCATCCTCGACAGTACTATATCTTTCTAGTCTCACATTAATGACGTCACCCGGTCTGCTTACTTCCACCTACGTAATATTAGTCACATCCGCCCCTCCCTCACTCCTCATACCACTGCCATCCTTCTTGTTACTTCTCATCTGGACTATTGCAATTCGCATCTCTTTAGTCTCTCAAATAAATCTCTCCATAAGCTTCAGCTGGTCCAGAATTCTGCTGCTCGCATCATTACTCAAACCCCGTCTATTCACCATATTGCTCCAGTCTTGCAGCAGCTTCATTAGCTCCCGATTAAGTTTCAAATTGAATTTAAAATTCTGCTGTTAACATTTAAGGCCATTCATAACCTCACCCCTCCATATCTTTCTGACCTTCTTCATGTTGCCATTTCTCCCGTAACATTAGATCCTCCTCCTCCATCCACCTGACTGTCCCTCTCGCTCGTCTAACCACCATTGGGAGCAAAGCATTCAGCCGTTCTGCTCTGAACCTCTGGAACTCACTACCTACTGAGCTTAGAAATACTGAATCATTCTCAACTCTCAAATGTAAACTTAAAACCCCTCTGTTCAAAATGGCTTTTTCTCAATGATTACAATGGCTTTGTTTTATTTTAACCTTTTATTTTCTGTATTTTCTGGTGCTTTAAGTTCTGTTTATAATGTGCTTTTTATTTATTGTTTGTTCTGTGTCCTTGATTGCTTAGAAAGGTGCCTTTGTATAAATAAAATGTATGTATTATTATTATTATTATTATTATTATTATTATTATTATTATTATTATTATTATTACCAAATCCCTCTCCTTTTGTCCCAAAATAAAATGTCTAAACTGTTTTCTAAATTTGAAAAACAATGTTGGCAGCATGTTTCTCTAGTACCCCTAAGGATGAAGTGTGTTGTGTCTGAGGATCTACAAGCAGTAAATTCAAAGTATTTATCAAGAACTCGTTGTGGTTACTGTGAATAATCAGTAGGTGTGGATGTCTGATGCTACTCTTATCAAGATGGCAGACCCTCCTGTCTATCCCCTCAGCCAGTTTATTCTTTCACCAGCCATAGTTTGATCCCTTAGGTTGACACACCCAGAGATTTTTCCCTATAGCTAATGATTTTCTCTTCTTTGTTCCTCTGCTGGTAGCATTACAAAATGCTGACCAGGGCACAACCTGGATAGTACAGTGACATCCTGTATGGCATCACAGGCATCTTTACTCAGTTTCATATCATCCCCATAGCAGTCAATGCAGAAAGAGGCTAGAAAGCTCCAGAGGCATTTGGAGATTGTGTCTGTTTATGACTAACAGTTAACACTTTCTCACGTTGAGTAAGGAATGTTAATCCAATAAAGGAGGAGTCACTTGGGTTTCTCCAGCTGTAACTTTGTGTTATTATTTCATTAATTTTAGGTCTGGGAAACAAATCAAAAATGAAAAATAAAAGAAAAATGGTTAAGCTCTGTTAAACAATAAAAGAGATGTGTCACCAGTGTTCTACACTGTCCTGGCATCATATGCTGTTCTTTTTTGCTAATTTTAGAAGTGTCCTCATTCTTGCCCTGCTACAGCAGCTCCACTAAAATGCCCATAAAACTGAAATGCAGATGCAGATATGTTTACCTCTAAGAGAGCAAACTGTCTTGTCGACTTTGCCCCCAGCTGTCTAAGTACAATTTAAATCCCAGAGTGAAAGGTAGTGACCCCAACACTCTTACTTCATACTTGTCTCCTGCTCTAGCATATTTTCCTCAGACTTGTAGCCCAAGGAAATAGAGGTCACCGCGCTTCCCACCCACCCACCCCCTCACCATTCAGAGCCGTATGTTTCATGCAACAAGTGAATCACAGCCTGAAATAACAAGTCTGAGCCATCAATCAGTGTGGCTTGAGCACCATCATCATCATCATCATCGTTGTACTTGTCCCTTTCGTTATGTGCCTTCGATTGCTAATTTCTTGACGTTAATGCCCCTTCACTTCTCTGAGGCCCTTCTCTGTATTTGAAACACTAATGAAAGATGTTAGACTTAGATTGCTTGTTACGGATCAAGTGCCGGTGATGTGCGCAGCGTAGCTAAAATAGTGAAATAAAACATCAGTAAAGCTTAATGCAATCAGATCCACTCGACAAGCGTTGCATCCTCAACTTTCTGTAGTTCATTAATCAGCCTAATGGAAAGTGAAATGTGAGACCCCTTCTCTACATCTCTACTGAAAAAAGGAGGATTTTGGGGCTAAATACTTCATGAATTTTTAAGCTGACTGCGACTGTCTACATCATCATTAATGAAAGTTTCCAAGTGACTTAAAATATTAATCAGAATACATTTTCTGGGAATGCAACCTGAGATTAAAAAAGAAATAAATGGGGTTTGTCATCCTGCTTTTAGAGTAATCAAAGGCAAATATTTAATATGATGCTGTGCCTGCGTCTGCCCTGAATTATGGAGAACAAACGATCTCTGGTTGCCTCTGATAGCTGCCCTTCATTGGCAAATTAAAGTGCCCCTTATTCCACTGTCTGTGAGATTAGTCATAGTTTTAAAAGAAAGGATCAATATTGTTAATAAGCTGCGTATTATAAATGGCTGCTCCATAAATTGTTATATTTTTTCTGTAGTCAGCAGGTTCTCTACTTTTCCATCCATTTTTTAAACTATTTTACCCAATTAAGAAACACAAGAGGGCAGCATCAGGCCCAAGGCTGGAGATATGCCTGGACGGGGCACTCAGCTGGATCTGTGCATCTTAAAATGAAATTTTCCATATGGAAATGCTGACCAAGTATTCACAAAAAGGTCAAAGAAAAAAGCCTGAAATACTAATTCTGAACATGCAAGCATCTGTGGTAACATAAGGAAAAACCAAACTGTAAGCTAGTTAATAAGCACATAAAGCAAATAAAGGGAAGCAGCTCAGTATGGGTAGTTAATCAAGTTCTTTAGGGATTTATGCTTCATAAATTATATTAACGATGCATATTTAGATGGCTAAGCCTGTAATAGTTGCACATTAAAGTGAAACAAAGGACACAAATGTCCAAAAGCCTTGGGTGCACAATTTTTTACATTTCACAAGGTTCATTTTGTTATTTTCAAAACCTTCTTATTTTAATGCGGGGTCTCAGGGGAACTTATCCAGGGAAGAGTAATCCATGAACAGGGCAAAAGTCCATCACTCAGCGCCCAAAATTAATCAATCAATGTTTATTTAATAGTGTTGCTGCAACAAGGCACTATGTAGGGATAACAAGAGCGTAGTGAAAAATCAAAGGTAGCAAATTAAACAGTACAACAGATAAAGATAAAAAACATAACAAGTATAACAATTGTGCTACTGGTCAACAACTGGTGAACCTTGGATTTTATGCAGCAAGTATGAAGAGTATGAAAATGATTGATAAAGTGACAGGTATAGGGGATTTAAAACTTGTATTACTTGTAAAACTTGTATCCATACTAAAATGGAATACTGTATATTGTTTTATCTATCCTTAGTATATAAAATAGTTAAACCAACAAAGGCTTAGGCTTGTGTTTTTTTACTTTTCTTAATGCACAAAGAATTATTATTATCTGCCAACCCTAGGTCAGGAATGTGAGAAATGATTTAACGAACATAAAGGGTAGGCCACTCCTAGGGACAGATGGTAACTATGTTTTGATTTTCAAAATAATGGTGGCAGCTAGGGAAGAAAAGCAATTATTTCTGATAAAGCATGAGAAATCAATTGGTAGTATATATAAACTTTAGGAATGAAGGAGTTGTGTTTTTGGAGTCAGATAATGATGAAAATGTTCAAGTGCAAAAGAGGTACTGATAAGAATTGTAATAAATGTAAGAATCGCCCAACAAAAGGCGCTCAGTTCATCAAACTGAGACAGCTTTGCAATAATGTCTAACCTGCTTGCACATCCCAAGATTCCGACCATTTACTTAGAAGCGAGAGTAAGTCCATTCTCCACAACACAGGACACCAGTACACAGCCTGTTACTAGTTCTTAAGTCATGTCACTGTCTTATAGTCAAAGGCCAAAGGGGACACTTAGATTAAAATAGTCCCTTAGCTCAACTGACTGTGAGGTTTGATCTTCATTTTTGATAGGTATGGCATCAGCAAAAGCAAACACTAGTGCCAGAATTCACATCCTGGAAGGGTTGGTGGCAAAGCACACGATTTTTGTGAATCCATTACATCAGTAAAAAAAAAAGCTAGAAAAGATCATGATTTATACACCTCATGACTGGTTTACAAGGCAGCAAAGTTTGCACAGTGGTCTGCCATCTTCCTTCTACAAATGCAGTACCAGGCGCATTGTTAGTTTTAACAGATATCATAGGCTTAGGCCACCATCTGATTATCACACGATTTGTACATCACTAGAATGGGATGGGAGGGGTGGTCCCCAGTAGGCTTTTCCTCAAGTCGTACATGACTGTTAAATTAAGGAATGGGGAAGGCATAGGAGATCAGCTCCAAGATCAGGAGCTGGACACCAGAGATCAGGGGCTTAACATACCTCACTCCCAACCCTGACAGCATTACTGCACAGTACCATATTGAAAATGATGAAAATAGTGAGAGGCACCTGACCATTGTACACTGATGAAGATCATCTGTTTGACTGCCACATTTTTACAGGCTGTTGGTCCAAAAAAAATAGCTCTTCTGCATTGTGTAACATCCAATGTTCTCCTGCCAGGATCTTCACTGTACCCTGGTATGGGAGGGTTAGCGGTTGTTGGCAGTTGTCCATGGCATCACCTCAAGTCTACGGCTGGATGTGTGACTCACTGTCTTTCTACAGGCTGCCTCAAAGAGCGTCATTAAGGGTCCTGTACCATATTACATGAGCTGAGAGAGACACCAATCATGAAGTTTTATAATGGGCAAATGTGCAAAAATGTTTAATAGGAACAATTGCAACAAGACAGATTCAGTTTTTAGGGCACTCCTTGAGGATGAACAAGTTAAACACATTAGTAGAAGGCAGAAAAAGCAGAGGGAGACATATATCAACACACTTAGACTGGACAGCTGATGATTGTGGTGTAGTATGGAAGAATATCAGTATTATTAGGATATGTCAAAACAGCCAGGAGAATCAGTTGGTGACAAATGTCAATGTCTTTCTTGGCACTCGCATTGGATTGGATAAAGATGAAACTAACCTAAAATATCAAACTGCAAAATAGGATATAAGTAGTGATGAGCGAACCTGAAGAGGTTTAATTCTCATACAGTTTTACGAACCTCATTCATTTATTTTCTACTACTTATCTGAGACCTGGTCCCTTTCCCAAACCACACTTGCTAATTCATATTGTGGAATCCCAAGACATTCCCAGGCCATTTGGGAGATATATTACTCCCAGTGAGCCCTGGATCTTGAGCCTTTTGGATAGTTGTTTTCCATGGTCTCTCCAAACTCCTCCCACACCAGGGTTTTTACTCACATGACCTCCAAGGCAGCACCCTTTTTGGCTTGTCAATGCCCCTCTGCTGCTTCGGGAGTCTCCCGTGCTAACTATGTATGGAAGACCTCCTTCTTCAACCTGACATTATCCCTCACTTCTGGTGTCCACCACTGGGTCCTTGGGTTACCACCTTGAGAGGCACCTATAGCCTTCAGGCCTCAGCATTTGGCATCTACTTCCACAATGCTGGATTTGAACAAGGTCCATTCAGAATCTCTATCCCCAGCCTCTCCAGGGACATGAGAAAAGGTCTTTCAGAAGTGGGAGTTCAAAGTCTTCTGGACAGTGTCCTCCCCCAGACGTTCTCAATCCACTCTCACTACATGGGCTTTCCAGGTTTGTTCAGGTGCCAACCACACCTGATCCAGCTCACCACCAGGTGGTGATCAGTTGACAGCTCTGCTCATTTCTACACCCAAGTGTCAAGATCATACAGCTACAAATCTGATGATACAATTACAAAATTAATCATAGATCTTGGATTAAAGTGCTTTGTTTCCAAGTCCACTTGTGAGCCACTATGTCTGAACACTTTGTGCTTGCTATGGACAAACCATGACTAGCACAGAAGTCAAAAAAACAAAACCCACTCTGGTCTAGATCATGCAGGCCATTCCACTAAATCACACCTCTCCAGGTGTTCCATGTTACCCACATGGGCTTTGAGTTTGCTCAACGGAACTATGTAGTCCCCAGCTGGGACCCTTTCCAGTAATCCCTCCAGGCAATCGAAGAAGGCCTTTTACTCCAAAATGCCATTTGTGCATAAGCACATACAGTAATCAGTAATGCAGAATCCTGCCCTAAGTGATTTTCAGCCACATGGAGGCAGCTCTCTTGTTCTCTGGGACAGACTCCAACATGACATCAGCTATGCTGGGGCTCAATAAGAAGTTCACTGCTGCCTGATGGTTTTCCCCTTGGCAACACCAGAGTAAAGGAGAGTCCAGCTTCTTTCGAGAGGTTTGATTCCAGACCCAAGCCATTGGGTGACATCAGCCCAACTGTATCTAGTTGGTAGTGCTCTACCTCACCCACCAACTCTGGCTCTTTCACCCCAAGAGAGGTGACATTCCACATCCTAAGTGGCAGTTTTTATGTCTGGGGTTCATTCCACCAAGACCTCTGCCTTCAATTTCTTCCCAATTCACATTCCACATCATCTCTTGTCCTTCTGCAGGTGGTGGGCCCACAGGAGGGCAGACCCATATCTCAATTTCAGGCTATGCCTGACCAGACCCTATGAAAGGTCCAGCCTCCAGGTGCCTGAGGTCACTCCACCCAAGCCTGGCTCCAGGTTGAGCAGCACTAACTTCTGCAAATTTATATGACACTGAACAAATCATTTGAACAATTCTGTAGAAGGTTTTGAATTATGGAGCTAAATTAGGTAACTTCTTAGATGGATTTTGAGTTAGGAGATTCTTCATTAATAATTTACAGTATACTGTATGTGCTACTGTATGTTTCTTGGTGGTGAAAGCAAAACTTGTCCAAAAACACCAAGGATTTTAATGGCTGAAATGGGAAATGAAAGATTTTCAAAGGGCAAGGAAAAAGAATTGTTTATCAGGCTTGTGTTGAGGCATTATGAAATTCGAAAGAGCCAATCATACTTGTAGGGAGAAGAAGCAAGGTCAAAATCCTCCATACTGAATGGGTACCCTTTCCAAAGTTTGGACAAACATCTTAAATAAAGACTATTTTTTGATGTTAAATGTCACATGTTTGTGGTGTCATTTGACAGACAACAGATATCATTGCTAGCAGCACTATGGCATCCACCCATAGAAATATGCAGAAAATTGCATCAAAGTGGTGCCCAAAAAATATATCATACAATGGTAATGTGTAATTTTCTGTTTTGTTACTATTTGAATTATTCTTTTCATGTTTCTATGTAATTTCTGTTGGTTTGTTTATTATTTAGTACTATACTGTATCTTTGAATGTTTTGAATGAGCTGGGGCCACCATAATGTCACACCTGCGGAACAGTCCTCATTCTTTCTATTCCGGTTAATGAGACGGCTTCCCTCAAGCTATCATTCAGTCTTGTCTTGAGTTAGCTTTCTATTCTCTGGTCTTGTGGATTTTTTTTTTTTTTTTGCTGTGTTCCTTGGATTCTGATACCAGTTCAGGGACTTGGACTTGATTGCCATGGGTTGCCTTTTGAGACATACTCTTTTCACCCCTTTCCCTTATTTTCTAATTTTGAGTTTCTTTGATTACTTCTTTGTAATCATTTTTTTATTTCTTGTTTGTTTATTCATGCCAGAGGTTTGATGGTTCCTCTCTCTTCATGGGCATTTTGGTGCATTTCAACTTTTAAGGTATATTTTGAACTTCTCATGAACAAGATCCACTTGGGCACTTGTTCCCCTCTCACCTGGAGAGGGGAAGCCACTCTTTCCTGAGAACCATAACCTCAGAATTGGAAGTGCTGATCCTCATCCCAGCCACTTCGTACTTGGCAGCAAGTCACTTGAGTGAGTGCCGAAGATCACAGTTAGATGAGGCAAAGAGGTCAAAAATCCACTACATAAAATAACAATGCTACCTCTGCCACCCCCAACTGGGTACCCTCACATCCTCAGGTGCACCTTCATATCCTCGATATGAAAAGGAGACAATGAGAGATTGATAAGCGGATTGGAGTGGTGGCAACTGTTATGTGGGTGCTCTACTGGTCTTTGGTGGTGAAGTGGGATCTGAGTCTAAAGTTTGATTTATTCTGAATTTAAAAATGGTCAATTTGATCAATTAAAACTGTGTCCATCCCCTGTCTTAACTCCCAACTGTTTATTTAGTTTTCCATTATTGGATAATTCTTCAATTCATAAGCTTGCCATGACTGCTAGGCCAACTGCCTGTATTCTAGACCCCATGCCTTCTTTTTTGGTTAAGGCCACTTTGTCTTTTCTTCTTACGTTTATTACCAGTATTATCAATACATTTCTTTATACTGGCCTGATCCCTTCCAGCCTGAAGATGGCGGTTGTTATACCTGTCCTCAAAAAACCTGGATTTGACCTTGAGAATTTTAAAAACTATTGACCTATTTCAGATCTTCCTTTTCTTAGTAAAATCTTGTAATGTGATGTTTCAGATCATTTGAAAGACTATCTTGCCTCTAATAACCTATTTGAGGAATTTCAGTCTGGTTTTAGGGCCAATCACAGTACGGAGACAGCACTCCTCAGGGTGACAGACAATATTCTATTTGCAGCTGATCATGGTCTTCCAACACTAATGATCTTTTTAGACCTTACTGCTGCCTTTGATACAGTACAACATGACATTCTTTTGTTTAGACTTGGGAATGAGTTCAATATTGCTAAAAGTGGTCTTGCATAGTTTAAATTGTACTTTAAGGACCAACAGCAATTAGTTGCCATGGGTAGGTTTAGGTGTAACCCATCTTATCTGTTTCACGGTGTCCCTCAGGGATCAGTTCTTGGCCCTTTGCTCTTTATTATTTGTATTTGTCTTGGTGCCATTATTAGATGGCACAGTCTATGATTTTGTTGTTATATTGATGATACACTGATTTTTTAACACATTGAGCTTATACAAACATTACATTAATAAAGTATCTATCTATCTATCTATCTATCTATCTATCTATCTATCTATCTATCTATCTATCTATCTATCTATCTATCTATCTATCTATCTATCTATCTATCTATCTATCTATCTATCTATCTATCTATCTATCTATCTATCCTCCTGCACTGATTGCCTGTTTGGCTGACATAAAAAACTAGTTGTCTGAAAACTTTCTTACACTGAATAATGATAACGCTGAGGGTTTAGTTATTTCATTTCCAGGCACTTTAAAGAAATTAGATAACATCTCAGCAAAAACCACAAGCTTTATTACATCTTCGTCTGCACAGGTTATTCTTGATTCCACACTCTCCTTTGATCCATGTATTAATAATATTACCAAAGTTGCCGTTTTGCACCTTAAACAAATTTTAAGGCTTCGTCCCTTGCTTTCTGATACTGGAACTTGTCCATACTTTTGTCACCTCATGACCTGACCATTGTTGTTTGGTATCCCTGCTTGGAGCCTAAATAAGTTAACGGTATGTACAAAATTCAGCGGCAATAGTGGTTATACATTAGTATAACCAGTAGCATATTACCCCTACACTCCAAAAGTTACCCTGGCTACCTGTCCCTTTCTGCATTCAAGATAATATTCTCCTTTTAGTCTTTAAGGCTCTGAATGGCTTAACCCCACAGTACTTGTCCTGTTTATTATTTCCATATATTCTATGGACTCCTTGCTTTTAACCATTCCACTGTGCAAATTGTGCCAATAGTGCACTATGGGTGATAGGGTTTTTAGTGTATCAGGGCCACGGTTATGGAATAACCTGGCTTTGGAACTCCGTACATGTACCTAACTTTCTTTCTGTTTTTAAATCTAAACGTAAAACATATCTTTTTAACACTGATTGTTATTCATTTGCTAATTATGTTTGTATATTGGACTGTTTGATGTTAAGTATATTTGATGTACAGTGTTCGTGGGTAGCTTGAAAGGCACTTTTAAATACAATTTATTATTACTATTATTATTATAAAACCCAAAACTCTTGGTTTACTGGTTGATCTAGATCTCTGTTCACACTTATGGTCATGAGCTCTTGGTAAAGACTGAAAGAATGAGATTGGGCTGACACTAATTGATAGAAAGAGAAGCTCAGTGATTTGGAAGAGCCTCAGAGTAGAGCTGTTGCTCCTATGATACAGTGCAAGCCAGTTGAGGTGGTTATGGAAAGTCATTAGGCTGCCCCTCATGCAGGTCCCACTGGGTAGAGATCCTACGGCAGGCCCTGGAGGGATTATATCATTTGTTTCGCTTGGGAACTCCTAGGAATTTTTCAGGAAGAGCTACAATTTGTGGCTGTGGACAGAGAAGTCTGGACTGCCACATTTTGCCTGCAGCCACTGTGACCTTCACCAGGAAAACTGCTTTCAGAAAAAGAGATGAGTTGAGATTTTGAACTTCTAAAGCTAGCTCTTCATGCGCATGAATGTAAAGGTCACAGTCTGCAGGTAGCAGTTGGGGGCTGGCTGACTTTGGGTGAGCTTTTCCTTAGGCAGGCATGTGAAGGTTCTGGCCTGGTTTGAAGAACAATTGGGAGGCCTCACCAACCCCTTTTTGCCCATGTTCCTGTCTTCTTTTTACAACTGTACTTAATTTCTTTCAAAATGAAGTGTCTTGATTGAGATATAATGATGCATGTAAATAAAGAAAACTGTGACAGGCTGGGGTATATCTAAAAATGTATGCAATTCTAAGCAACTGGAGCAATTTTGAAATTACTAGCAACATTTGTAAAATTCTGCTAGTCAGGAGAAGAGAAACTGGATACTCTTAACAGTATCAAAAATGTTTTTAAACCTAATTAGTTGATTCTGTGACAAAAGACAGTTTTCTTTTTCTTCTTCTTTTGACTGCTCCCGTTAGGGGTTGCCACAGCGGATCATCTTCTTCCATATCTTTCTGTCCTCTACATCTTTCTCTGTCACACCCATCACCTGCATGTCCTCTCTCACCACATCCATAAACCTTCTCTTAGGCCTTCCTCTTTTCCTCTTACCTGACAGCTCTGTCCTTAACATCCTTTTCCCAATATACTCAGCATCTCTCCTCTGCACATGTCCAAACCAACACAATCTCGCCTCTCTGACTTTGTCTCCCAACCTTCAAACCTAAGCCGACCCTCTAACGTACTCATTTCTAATCCTATCCATACTTGTCACACCCAATGCAAATCTTAGCATCTTTAACGCTGGCACCTCCAGCTCTGTCTCCTGCTTTCTGGTCAGTGAACCGTCTCCAACCCATATAACAAAGCTGGTCTCACTACCGTCCTGTAGACCTTCCTTTCACTCTTGCTGATAACCGTCTGTCAAAATTTACTCTTGACACTCCACCCATTCCGCCCTGCCTGCACTCTCTTTTTCACTTCTCTTCCACAATCCCCGTTACTCTCTACTGTTGATCCCAAGTATTTGAACTCATCCACCTTCGCCAGCTCTACTCCTTGCATCCTCACTATTCCACTGACCTTCCTCTCATTCTCACACATGTATTCTGTCTTGGTCCTACTGATCTTCATTCCTCTCCTCTTTAGAGCATATCTCTACCTCTCCACCAGGGTCTCCTCGACCTGCTCCCTACTCTCTCTACAGATCACAATGTCAGCAAACATCATAGTCCACCAGGACTCCTGTCTAATCTCGTCTATCAACCTGTCCATCACCATTCTAAATAAGAGGGCTCGGAGCTGATCCCTGATGTAATCCCACCTCTATGATGATTGCATCTGTCACTCCTACCACAGACCACACCACTGTCACATTTCCCTCATACATATCCTGTACAACTCTTCTTCTCTGCCACTCCCAACTTCCTCATACAATACCACAACTCCTCTCGAGGCACCCTGTCATATGCTTTCACCAGGTTCACAAAGACACAATGCAACTCCTTCTGGCCTTCTCTATACTTCTCCATCAACACCCTCAGAGCAAACATTGCATCTGTTGCACTCTTTCCTGGCATGAAACCATACTGCTACTCACTAGTCATCACCTCCCTTCTTAACTGAGCTTCCACTACTCTTTCCCATAACTTCATGCTGTGGCTCATCAGTTTTATCCCCCTGTAGTTACTGCAGTCCTGCACATCCCCCTTATTCTTAAATATCGGCACCAGTACACTTCTTCTAGACTCCTCAGGCATCCTCTCACTTTCCAAGATTCCTTTAAAAAATCTGGTTAAAAACTCCATGTGACAAAAGACAGTAAAAACTATAAAAGAGAGAACAAATGGGCAGATGATGTGAAGACAACTTCTTTAAAGCTGTTCCATACCTTGCCTACTTTGAGAATACAGATTTCTTTCGCTTTCCCATGGGTTTCTTTTGGTTGAATTATTGACTGTAGCATTAAAACAACCTAAGTACATGTGTTTGTTGCATTTTGTCTTCCTTTAAAGTAGGAAAAGATATGAAAAATCATTTACAACAACCAGACTGTCTGGCCTTTTAATACTCGTGGTGGATGGATAGGGTCCTTTCCTAGTTGGGATGCCTCGATAGTGGAAGGACTGGCGTGCTAGATAGCAGACCCCCTGGGTTGCAGTGGTGCCTCAGATTCCCACATGGCTTCATGGGAGTTGGAGTTGGGCACAACCCTGTTCAGTTTCAATGGGCACTGCTGGGGGGTGCTGCAGGATCTGCAAAGCCCTAATACATCAGGCTTCCACCACACCTGGGAATACTTCTGGATACTTCTGGATAATGCTGATGGGCCTCCTGGAGTACTCCTGGGTGCAGCATAAAAGAAACCTCCTCACCTCCTTTGAGGAGCAAGAGTTGGGAGGGAGAAGGCAAAGCTTGCCAAGGGTAGTGGAGGTGAAGGAAACAGAGATAGAGACAGAGAGAAGAGAAAGAAGTGCTGTGTGCTGTAAATATTGTGCTTTATTGTACTGTGTATTGGTGGGAAACAATTGGAAAGTGTTTCCCACTGCATAAAGCCTATGTGTGTTGTTGAACTTGTGCCTTTTGTCTGTCTATGTCAAGTTTATGGAGCTGATGCGCCCCCTGCAGGCCACATACTGATGTGTTGTTTCTTTACATTTGACCAGAATGTTTCCAAATTAATTTCTGGGAAAAAGTCAAAGACAAATATTAATAACATTTCTGAATAATTCATCCACAGGCAATAATGTGTTCTAATCTTGCTGAAATATTGAAACTTGGTAATGCAAGTACCATTCTAGAGATGGCAAAAGTGAGCTGACATAAGAGAATGGTGACAAATGCATCTAGAGAAAAAATCTTCAAATCCAAAGTGTCATATCGTATTCACAATTCATGTTTTCCCAGCAGCGTGACTAGTGGATTGCCTTTTTTTTTTATCTCAGACAGTCACTGGAGAAGAAAAAAGCAGGAATTTAATTTAGTAGTCACTTCAAAAATGTCCTCCTGTACATTAAAATGTTATCAGCTTAAAGTTTTGTCTATTATGAATAAGTGTCTGCTGAGCTGAAGAGTTTATGAATGCTTCCCCTCCAAAGCTAGACGAGTCCAAACCAAGATACGACCTGCAGCCAGCAGCAGCTTACAGTGACATGTGGATAACTGACTTTTTGTGAGGGATTGCACATAACATAGAGCTATACTTTGCACAGTATGGTTACCTTTTTATTTACATGGTTTTGTGTTTTCTCTCCACTGATATAAAATGTCTCTCCTTGCATTATGTGCTTTGTTTTGCTGTGTTCTTTACTCACAAAGTGCTATGGTTAGTAATCATGAAATCGATTAAATTATTGATTCCATTTGAAACCTCTTCTTTCCAATTCTAGGTGCAAAAAACCAATCTCAGGAATATCAGGCACAAGACAGGAATCAACACTTGGTGGGTCACCAGTCCCTTTTGGTGCATACTGATACATACACACCAGGCCAATTTAGACTTGTCACATAATCCGGCTTGTACATATGAGACATGGGGGAAAAAAACTGACACAAATAGTAACTGGGTACAATTTGTACCTAATCTTCTGGAGCTGTGAGGTAGTGTGCCACTCATCACTTCCTGTTTTCTTAAAAACATTAATAAATGTGAGGGTCAAAGTAAAAATGGTATCTCAGAAATGCATAGAAGACACAGTCGAATGAAGAAATCAACAAGCCATACTTGCCTCTTGCCATGCTTGGCAGCAGACCGTTCTAGGGGCACATTTTATTCTGGAAGGGTTTTGGGGCGACACTATTTTAACTTTGTGATGTAGACTCATAGATATATCTTTCACACCAACTCATTCTCTTATTCTTACACTCACCTGGCCTGGAAGGAGACACAGCCTGCAGCAGCTGTGATACTTGCACCTGGAACTATGGATATGTTCTGTAGCCAGAGAAGACCAAAACTGTGCTTCACTTTGTCTATTAGAGGATGTCTTCTCTTTATTCATTTATGTACCAATTGGCAGAAGAGATGAAAAATTAAATGCAAGCAAGGCATAGGCAGTGTTTATTTACTAAAATAAATCTCAAATAAAGGACTGGTCTTTCCTCAGAATTTTATTATTATTATTATTTATTTATTTATTTTTTTTTTTAAGGCCACGACTAATGTCAATATACTGTATTAATAATCTATATATATAAAATTTTTTTCGCGTTTGAAACGGAAATTACGTATGACCACAGAGGAACAGGAAAAACATTCTTAATAAACCTGATTCTTGCCAAGAGAGCGAATGGTGACACAGATCTGGCTGTAGCGTCATCAGGAATCGCTTCTACATTATTAGATGGAGGCCATACAGCACATTCGGCATTGCAATTACCATTAAACCTCTCTTATGACGTAAATCCAATTTGCAACATACGCAAGAGCTCTGGAAAGGCAAAAGTCTTGCAACATTCAAAGATAATAGTTTGGGATGAGTGCACCATGGCACATAAAAGAGCTTATGAAGCCTTGAACCGAACAATGCAAGATCCCAGAGATCCTAGCAAAATAATGGGAGGTACTGTCGTTTTACTCGCAGGAGATTTTTGTCAAACATTACCAGTTATTCCACAAGGGACACTAGCCAGGGCCGGATTAAGAGCTTTGGGGGCCCGTAGCACATTTCAAATTTGGGGGCCCTTTTGGTCTGCATCATCTGAAGTTTAGATTCTGAACAGTTCAAACCGGACTAAATAATTATTTTACTCTCGATTATAATAAGAATCTTATAATATTTATGTGAATTTTATGTGTTGGGCCCCTAAAGTTTTGTTGTGTAAGAAATTTACAGTTTAAAAACGTAAAGATAATATTTTTAAAGACCAGTTTTTCAATGCTACACTTTTTCATTAAATATTGGGTCCACCATTTGGGGGCCCCCAAAATTGCGGGGCCCGTAGCATATGCTCCATGTGCCTATTGGTTAATCCGGCACTGACACTAGCGGATGAACTCAACGCGTGTTTCAAATCCATGATTCTCCCACGGTCAGATATATGTCGCGTGTTCTCAGGTAGGTACACCAAAAAAATTATTAATTTATGCATGTAATGGGCAAACAAAAAATGTAGTATACCTGAAAGCACTGCAGTAGTATCTTTACTTCTTTAATGTTCATGTTTTACTGTTTTATAATTTATATGCTTCTTATATGTTGTTCAGATTCTTTTATCAAAACATTTTACTGTTTAATAATTTATATGCAATGTGCTTCTTATATATTACTTCATATTCTCATATAATAATGATGTTAATAATGTTGTTTATATTGATTTCTATGTTATTGAAAAATAAAATTGGCAGTTAACAAACTTATTTTATAAATGCTACATTTTATATTTTTCCCTTGCACTCAGTGAGCGAAGCCGCTGGATAATCAGCTAGTAAAAAATATAATTAAATTCACTCTGCCTAAGCAACTCTTTCTTGTACATTGCCTACCATTAAAACAAAAAACAAATTCAATACTAAATACATTACAGGTTTAGTTTATTGTTTCAAACTTTGCTTAAGAGAGGTCACTTCAACTTGAATATTTTGTATTCAGTATTAAATGTAATATCCTGTTGGCAAAAAGATACTGAAAGAGCTATATAAATGTCAGAAAAGTTGCGTTTGCATGTCTGAGTGCCCACGCCATATGCCATTTGAACAAACACCGTTAGTCAACGTCATACACAGCATGTGACAAAATATTTAATAAACAAGAAAGTGTTTTTGATTAAGTAAATAAAATATTAGCAATGCTCCATCAATTCCATCAATCTATCCACTTTCTGAACCGAGTTTCTAAACTCAGAGAAGCTAGACCCTTATCCAACAAACATTGGGGGTAATTTAGGAATTATCCCTGGACAGGACACCAGCCCATCGTTGGATGAAAACACACATCAGGGGCCAGTTTAGCGTTACTAGTCCACCTAAGCTGGGTGTCTTTCAAAACACTTAACCTAACCTCAAACAAGTGAATAATACGCTTGTAGTTCAGCTAGGATCCCAACTGAAGTTCAGATTCTTAAATTATGTCTGTTTTGTTCATTCTTGATTCTTTTATTGATTTCAGTGATAGTGGTGTTGATTGTGTGCATTATTTTATGTCTTTGAATTTGAATATGTATGTCGGCTGCCTATGTTACGTTCCTCGTTCACCAAGAGGCGAGGCCACCTGCCAGTTACCACCAGGAACTGCCCAATGCCCTGTAAAGCCAGAGGGTCTCCAACAGCTCCTTTCATTTAACTGTGAGTGTACTTTGGAATGGTGAGTTTACGTGTGTTTTTTTCTTTGCTTTGTGATTTCTGGGTATTCTGAACCTGTGCTCTGTCTTTACTGAATTTGCTTTGGATACAATATAGGGTTGTCAGAGCTGAGGTGAGATGCGCCTAGCATCCTCTGTGTCCAATGTCATTTCGACAAGGTGAAGGGTAGGGGGTGCCAAAGGGCCCCAAAACCCAAAACATGAACACACAATGTAGTACAGGGTTCAAATAAGGGGTGTTTTACTATCTTTCAATAAGAATTGCACAAGTGTTTCTCACTTCACTCTCTCTCTGTACCCCACACTGCTACTCCTCCAGATGAGTGTTGTCAGGCTCCACTCCCAGCTCTGACTCACCTGGACAAGGCAGTTCAGTCTCTTTTATTGAGGACCTGGGAGTACTTCCGGTGATGTGACATAGCCAGTTATGGGAAAGCCAGGGAGGTCCTAACCTGGCAGCATCTTCTATTGTCTGCCAGGAACCCCTACAGGGCCTCACCTCTGTCCTGAACACGATGCTCAACTATCTTCTGGGACATCTACACAGGCCATATCAGCACATGTGTGTGCAGAAGGTATTCAATGGGTCGAAGACTTCCATTTTACACATGTGGAAAATCCAGAATGTGGACCTTTGTAACTTTACCTTTTTAAAATATAATTTTGCTGCTCAAAGTTTTTACCTTTTTTTAAATCTGACTTACTCTTCTGACTGCAGTGAAATCCTCTGTCTGTGAAACTGCCTTCTGTCCCCACTAACACTTCTTCTTTCTGTTTTTTAAACTTGCTGTTTTTATAAGACCTAGAAGGTCAACAAAAGAAGTTGTTCTCTCCCAGTTTATTTTTTTCATCATATATACATTGTCTATAATCCTTCTTAACACGTAACAAGAAGTATAACATCTACTACAGTAATAAAATCTCATTCCCCTACAGAGCAATTCCTTTTTTCTTCCAGAAATGTCTTCAGCACCCAGATGCTGGCACACGTGAGGCAAGCTAGGTGATCATCACGTGGAACTGAGCATCCCCATCATGCGTTTGAGCATGAGGACATCAGATTACCCTGATGGAGCTTGTTAATGCGTTGGCTAAGTGAATCAAGCACAAAACCCTAAAGAATACACTGGCTTGAAAGAAGAATGTTTCTTTGAGCTATCGGCAGGTTTTTTTCTATTTATGAACTGTTCCAGACTTACCTAACTTGGCAATTCAATACTTAATTCATTATTAGAACAGACTAATACCTATTAAATAAATAAAATAAAGTAAAATATCAAAAGGAGTTAAGGTAAAGGGTCCTAGTAGTGACATTTTTTTTTATAAGATTGCCTTTCTGAATTTTCCTAATGCTATTATAGCAAAATACTTTCCATCTATACAAAAAGCAGATTGCCATGTCAACAAAAAATGACACAGACTCTGTAAAGCAGTGTAATTGTGTAAAACAATAGTATATTTGTTTCAATTTATTATGTAATGTGCCCTTCCACTTATAAGCCCTCACCTTCCAATAGTGGAGAGGTGCTAGCTATTTAAAAGCAGAGCTTCAGACCATGCGACAAAACATCAGCAGGCGGCATGTGTGGCTATTTTTGGGCTCTGGTTTTATTTTCTTTCTATGTGCCACTGGGATATGCACTGTACAGTGATAAAATAAAGCTGTCAAGCAGTCTCTTAATTCATTACCTTTTTCCCTTGATTCATCAGAAATCAGTCCTCAATTCAAAAACATTTTCTCATTTTGCATTTCTTTCCTTCTACTTCCCTATTTGCCTGCTGCATTGGTTTCTTTATTTAAAATTTGAAATGAAGCCTTGCACTGCATTATTAATTAATGCTCTCGTCTCCTTCAAATCCCATAAGAACTCCTCAAGCCGAACTAATTTAAGTACTTTTAAAACTTGCTGCTTTTACACTGCTTAGCTCTGCAAAAATGGCAGGCTTGCTGGACATTTACCCATCTCAAAACAGCAGTAATGGCGTACACATCACTGGGAAGGGCTGTAGTGTTTCTTATGTGTCTTTGCAGAAAACCAAAAAGGCAAAAGAGGTTGAAGACAGAAAGAGCTAAAGATTGTTGTTACGATGTGCTAATGGATGTCATTTTTTTCTCACTTTGATGCAATTATCCTGGGGGCTTCAAACCTTTGTAGAGGTTGTGGTTCAGTCAGAGTTCCCCTGTGGCTGAGGTTCAAATATATCTTTTATGTTTGTTTTGATAATTTTTCATGTTAACATTGTTTATTAAAATTATTTATTTTATTTATGTCTATGTATATTTATGTTTATGTTTGCCATCAAAGTACTGCCCTCAACCCTATATAGGTAGAGAAAAACCCACAGTCCCTTGCAGTTCATTGAATGCACTGCTTTTGTGAATTTTCTGAATTTCAACATTTTTGCTCCTTTTTTCAATTATTATTGTGGCATTGTTTGCTATTGGACTGCCCATTTTAGGCAACTCCTGTTGTGCCTTTTGAGCTCCTCAGATCTTCTTTGTTAAAGAGCATCTTTTTTTGATTAATGAATATTTTCATTTATATAGATTTTATGTCTACCTGTTTTATGACTAGCCAGGATCTGACAGTTTTCTCCCCTCTAGTAAGCATTTTTGAGCTATTTTGAGACTTTTGTGCTACAGGAGTTCACAATAGTAAGGAAATACAAATTTGTGGCAATTTTCTTTATATATTTTGTTTTAAGCACAAATAATTTTCATGATTGATATGTTTTGAAATGTCATTTTTTAATACCCATCATAATTTTGTGCTGCCATTAGTAGGACCTGATGGTCCATTTCTAGGTAGCATGTTTCATGATGTCACATGACAAGATGTCATTGATTTGGCAGGCTCTGAGTCAGTACCACATTATGGATAAGTCTTTAAAAATTTGCTGTGTGCTTTGCTGATTCTTGATCCAAATTTAGGGTTTTTTGACATTTTGCTTCCCTCCCTTTATCTTTAATTTTGGTTTAGGTACTTTTGTTTTAAAAATCATTTGGTTTGGATTCTGTGAGTTTTCTGGTTTATAATTCATCTTGTGATCCTTTATTATTTGCTCTTGTCACCTACATCATTTGGCAGAAAACCCAAAGAGTAATCAACAGATAAATGTCTTAGGAAACTAGATTCTAAGTCTGAAAACTGTTAAATCTAAAAATAAATCTTATTTATCTTAATCTTAAGAATCTCTTTAGAGTATCCACAAACTTGGAAAAAGTATTACTTGCAATGCTGGGTTAAGCAACATCATGTTGACTTCCAGGATTGCACCCTCTGAAAAATGTCAGCTGCTTTTTGGCACTAGTGAGATGGCTCTACTGAACGTGGTCGACCATCTATGATTTGCTGGGACTACCAACATGTCATCGGTCCTGGTCTTTCTAGATCTCTCCTCTGCCTTTGACACGGTCAACCACGACACCCTTTTTGCCACCCTCTCAACCTTGTCATCACTAGTACTGCTCTGAGATGGTTTGAGTCCTACATGTTGGACAGATCCTACAGTGTGTCCTGGTGAGGAGAGTTGTCATCTTGTTTAACTTCTCATTGCATCCATTATGGCAAAAATGGTACTACACCCTGCTACTGTCATCATCATAGTAAGATTACTAAAGAGGCAATTATAGGAGAATAAGACCAAACATTATAAAACAGCAAACAGCAGAGCAAATAAACAATTTCTTCCATGAATGGAAATCTGATAAGGTTTTCTATTTTCATGGGCTAAGGACTCTCTTCTGATCTATCTATCTATCTATCTATCTATCTATCTATCTATCTATCTATCTATCTATCTATCTATCTATCTATCTATCTATCTATCTATCTATCTATCTATCTATCTATCTATCTATCTATCTATCTATCTATCTACTTACCTGAATGTCCATTTCTGTCATTGCCCCTCTGCCTTCCTAATGAACTGCAGGAATTGCATTACTACTTGATGATGTTTCTTTAATGTTTGAGCAGACCCTTATACAGGAGGAAATTAGACCCCTCAGCCCAGCTCCCTTGCACCTGGGTAGCAGCACGCAGGCCTAATTCTGGCTGATTATCCCTTGTTCTCGTCTGCTGAATTACCATATAGATTGGAATCAGGTAAGAGATGGCTAGTGGCTGCCAGCTTGTCAAGGAGGGGCTGTGTCGGACTTCAAGTCGGAGACTTGGAAATGTTGATGGAAATGCAAACAGAGCTCATTCCCTGTGCCATTCACTCGGCCCCTTGAGAAAATGTGTCTCCTGCTCAATCCATGTTTAATTTTGGTGGCATGCCTCGCTAATAATTAGGTTTGACGGAGCATTCCCATTCCTTATCACACGCTTGTGTATTAAGTAGATTTAGGCAGGGCTCAGCCAAGCAGACGCTTAAAAATTACTTTCATTTTCTACTCAACAGTTCCGTTTGGAAAATAGGGATGTGATACTTTTACTTTTAGTAAAGTAGAATGCTATATAGCTATATAGAATGCTATAATCAATAATCAATCTCTTTGGCAAATGAAGCTTAACTGTGCACATGATTAAATTATTAAAAATCCTAAAGGAAGTAAGGTAGATGCTAGATATAACTTTATACTTCTGTGAGTACAGATGTTAGGATTTCAGTTCTTTTTTTGTGTTTTCTGACTTTTTTAGTTTTGATATTTTTCTTAATCCTTTAACTTTGGCTTGTCTTCACATTGTGTTTTAAATTCCTGTGATGGTGTGGGTCGGCTCCTTGCTCCCACTTCCGTTTTGGGAGCCTCATGAACCCAACACCATCGACTGTCATGACCAGGATGGGTTGGCAAATGGGGACACGGCACAAGACAAGGTTGAAGGTGTAAAAAGTGCTCTAGGGCCTTTATTAAAACCACAAACATATCCATCAACAGATGTCCACAGGTGCAGTGCTCTAAATCTTCACTTATCTTCACTAATAAATAAATAAGCCATAAAATCAAGGTGCTGTCCATGGAGTATAAAACAATAGACAGAAAATACCTTTTTCAATGAGGTTAAAACCATCTGGCAGGAAACAGTCCTTTTCTAAAAGCCTGGTGCATCATTCTTAAAACTGACATATCCATTGCCTACCCCGTATGTGCCTCGCAGAAGAGTTGTCGCCCTGCCAAAACACACGGCTACTTTTCCATGGTCTGGATCCCTGACATTCCATGGCTAAGGTAAGGCTTTCACTCTGGACCTAGGCTCGGGTCCCCAAAGGCCATGGTACTCACATTGGGGCTCCCAGTCCAAGCCTCACTTACCCCCCTGCCTTTCTGGTCTTCCACACCAAGTCATTCACATGCCTGGTCTCTCCTCGTACATGCTCAGTGACCCATTATAACCTTCCTGAGAGTCAGCCACACAATCCCCTCCATGGACTGTTCTCCTAGCTGACTGCCTTCTCTCTCTTGAGCCTGCTCTCTCTAGCTTGCTTGCTAACTTCTACATTGGTGCTCTCTCTTCCTCACCTCTTCCTGCCCTCTTCTCTTTCTATAACCTCCACCACCTGGTCTTCATCCTAATTTCCCATTCATCTTTTTCCTCTTTTCTCATGGCAGCTCTTCTTATCTAACTCTGGGGTGCAGTGTCTCCCATATGCACTGCAAAAAGTCGTTGAGGCAATTGGGACAGACCTCACTCACACATGAAGGTGCTCCTCTTCCCAATTACCTCACTAAAAACGAGATGGCTGTTTCATTATTTATTTATAAAAAACTTGCCAACCATCCGCAGACCTCCCTTTACCACAATTCCTGCTGCCTTACCTTTGTCAATTAGGACTCATAGGTGCCAGATTCATTCAATCAGTTCAAGCCCTATATAAGATGGAATAAACCAACAAAGTGCTGTGATAGACAGTATTATTTTATGGTCCTTCAAAACTCAAACTGATGTTATTTTAGCCTGGTCTCGTCAAAGCTGTTGTAGTAAGTTCCATGTATTTCAGTGCTTATTTTCTAATGTGTTGCCAGTTCTTTGTCTGCTTCCCCTTTTAGGTAAGGAGTTTTATGACTATGTAGGTTCTTGATATTTTCTTGGTTTTACAAATTGTTTTTGCATTCAGGATTTGTGAATAATTGGGTAAGAAGGTTATTTGCTGCATATTTTTATAATCGATCTCAGCACATTTATTTTTATTTTTTTATTTTTATCTTTGTCTTAGGCAAGGTTCTTTAACAGTTTGGCTTTCCCATTGGGAAAAATTACAATCACAGATTGAAAAAGGCTGAATGTTACTTACACAAAGAGGCATTAATACATGAACCAATCTACCAAGACCATGGGAACCTTGAAATCTCAAGAATAGTTTGGAAACTTTAGGTGGGCACTGAGAAACAAGGTTTTCATTTCTCATTATGATAAAAGACTTCCCAACAAGCTTTCATAGCAAGAACATCAACATCATATTTTTGTTTCTGAATGTTCCAAATATGGAACAGAAAGTCATTTGGAAAAACATTAAAAAATTGCCTCACCTAATAATGTCCAGAGGACGTTTATAGAATATTCTAGATAATACTTCACAGATTTTTAGCTAGTGTCATAATAAATAATCTAGTAAACCAAACCAGAATAGCAACTAGAATCATGATCAGAAGAGCAGAACCTCTTTTTCTTTCGGCTGTTCCCGTTAGGGGTTGCCACAGTGGATCATCTTCTTTCATATCTTTCTGTCCTCTGCATCCATAAACCTTCTCTTAGGCCTTCCTCTTTTCCTCTTCCCTGGCAGCTCTATCCTTAGCATCCTTCTCCCAATATACTCAACATCTCTCCTCTGCACCTGTCCAAACCAACGCAATCTCGCCTCTCTGACTTTGTCTCCCAACCATCCAACTTAAGCTGACCCTCTAATGTCCTCATTTCTAATCCTGTCCATCCTCGTCACACCCAGTGCAAATCTTAGCATCTTTAACTCTGCCACCTCCAGCTCTGTCTCCTGCTTTCTGGTCAGTGCCACTGTCTCCAACCTATATAACTTAGCTGGTCTCAGTACCGTCCTGTAGACCTTCCCTTTCACACTTGCTGATATTTCAGAAGATCAGAACAAGAAGTCTAAACACTAAACTCTTCATGGAAGTGCATTTAAGCTTCCACTAACACAAGCAAGAAGGTAGAAAGTAGATATTTTAAAGACAAATCCAATGCATGGATACTAGGAACTGCTTGTTGCCTCTTTTACAGGCAGGACATGATGAAGCAAGGTGCCACATGACCTCTAAGTCACGTGACCAAAAACAGGCGTAGTGACTGTAAACAATAAAGATGTGGCTATACAAAAAAATCTACAAAGAGGAGGCAGTTATCCAAAAAACATAATGCAAAATGGCTTTGCCAAAATAACGATGCAAATAATTAACATGCAACAAGACAAATGCTGCATGTGTCAAAAATGAAAACAAGTCCTCATGCCAAAAAACGTTTATTAATAACGTTTATATTATATAACATCTATATTGTATAATGTTTATATTATATAACATTTATTCCTTCATTATACATCTGGCGCCGCCGAGAGTGGCAGCCTTTTCAGCAGCTCCGTGTATGACTGTATGTGAATGTGTACTTTTCTACTTTTATTTTTCTATTTTTATTTATTGATCACTCCATGTGAATTTCCCATTGGGATTAATAAAGTATCTATCTATCTATCTATCTATCTATCTATCTATCTATCTATCTATCTATCTATCTATCTATCTATCTATCTATCTATCTATCTATCTATCTATCTATCTATCTATCTATCTATCTATCTATCTATCTATCTATCTATCTAATGGCATGAACATATTACTTTTAAGGATTCACATTGTACCCAAGAGACACAAACATTTCTGGGACTCAAGCTCACTTCCATTCAATTCCTGTTCCTCTCTTTATTATCATTTAACTTTCTGGTGGGAAAGTCACGATCATAAATTTTAATAAATATGTTTTGTTTTGTTAACAAGATCATTAACATGTAGCTATGTTAATGAGCTGATTATTTTATTTGGTATGTTCATCTCTAGGCTGTTTAAATGCCATTGTGGGTAAGAAGAAAATACTATTTTCCACTACAAGTTGAATAGTACAGAGTACTGTAAATTGCTTTGAATAAAATCAAGTGCTAAACAAATAAATGTAAATGTTAAATGGCAGATGGTGATTGGACAAAAATGTCCCAGGGTGCAGTTGCAATGCATAAGACTGACAGAAACTACCTTGCTATACATAAAATCTAATTTAGTAGGGTCTTTTTGGACTTTTTCAGATTAATAGAATTATTTGTGCAACAAATGCAATTGATGCATTTGAATAAACATATAATAAATGAAGAAACATAGCATGAAGAAGAGCATTGTATTAGAATTATTGTCTGTTTCTTAGTATTTAAAAAAAATTCTGTAATATAAATATTCTGTTTTCTTTCTTAATTATATCATTGAAAATGTACACACTTAATCTGATTATTGCCTGTAACAGATCTGCATTTCCTGAATGAGTTGATGTTAATTTGTGCTTGTTTAAATATTCTATTCAGTAAGACTGCTTTATTCCATTTGCATGTTAAGATGTGATAAATTTTACTGTAGCTTACTAATCCAGTGGTGGGCAGACAGATGAAGCTGCCCTTCAGATTTTCTTGTCAATTGCCTACGCATTCAGTTTTTTTCATTTTGGCAGAAGTTGTCATGTCTTTATTTTGTTGAGCTTCTTGCAGGCTTTTCTCAAGTTTATCCTTTACAGAAACTGTGGATTTTCCATTTCTGATGCTCTCACAAGAAGAAGAATAGAGAATATTTTAACTGTTTTAAATAAATATCACTTTAAACAGAGCAAGAAGAAACAGGAGATACATTTATATATTGTAAAGAAGGATACAGACAGATGGGATCCAAATTGGGTTGGTTAGTTGTACCTTTCCCAGTCATGAGGCCATCATAAGGGACAAACAGAGGGACACAGCCACCCAGGGCCTTATATACACTTCCTTCTGGAATGGCTCCAGTTTGGACACCTACAGAGCTGTATGGTTATTGCAGGTTTGGTGACCAGCCCTGTTGAGGACCTCTAGGGCTACTAGGGGGAGCTGCTGGAAGGCTCTGCTGTCAAAGAGAGGTTCAGCTAGGCCCAGAAGTGCTTCAAGGTGGCAATTTTGTTACAGTAGAAGAACTCCAGGGTTGTAGTTGAAAAGTAGACTCTCCATATTCACCAGATGAGTCAGAGTTGAGAGTGGAACAGGGCGACATTCACCTGGGGAGATTATGAAGATAGGAAAAAGAAGCTAAAAAAGAGAATAAAGAGCAATATTAAACTGCTGTGAAAGAAAAAAGCCTTTTAAGGAGGGATTTCAATTAAATAAAATACTTTATTGGAACCAGGACTGCGTTTGGGGTAGCTGCGTTAAGGGGTTGAGCTGTGGGCCTTCCCCTAAAGGCCACAAGTGGTGCAGTCGCAGGATTTTCTGCTGTCTGTTTGACAGGGAGCTTGTATCTAAGAACGAACTATTTAAAATATTTGTGAAATGGAACTTTCATACCTGGAAAGTGGGAAAAAAATGTGGAAAACCCTTGAGGGGGAGACAGACTGGGTATTTTGCAACTACTTTATTGCCCAGAGGAATGTGAAGAAGGACCATTTCTCCTTCCGTAATGATTTCTTGTTTCTGTCTTTACAGTTTTTGATTCTGGCTGATTTTTGTTAGCCTCAGGTTACTCTTCTTGACTTTTTTTTTTTACCTTTTCTTTGCCTTTCTTTTCTTCTTCTTCTTTTTTGTTTAAACTTTAAAAGCCTGTACAGGCTTAGAGGACTGCCTTTCTAGTTTGGGGTTGAAACCTGTTTTTCAGTTCCAGACTGGGAGCATCATTTATAAACCTTTGTAAATGTGTGTATATGTTTGAGCACATATAGAACGCCGCCCTGAAGTATCCATATATGGAGCATGCTAATTAGTCTCATACATATGCGATTATGGCGCTGCAGAACTTCATTGGCTGGTACAGCATCTCCCTTCTGATGCACTGAGACCATGTCACCCACATTCAGGAGTATCTGCCTGTGCTCTGAAACTGAACACACAAGATCATGTGTGGCATCAGAGTGCATCTCATCTGCATTTTGGGGGTCCTGAAAAGGCACCAGCATCTGTGAAGGTAGCCATTATTACCTGACACATGTAATAACATGATTGCTGTTACAATGAATATTACAGGCCATATGAAAAACTGATATCTTACAAGCAAGCCACCACATACAGTGGCATCACATCTACCAAAGCTACTTTGTCTCAAAATAAATGAATCATGGATTGACCCAGGCTGACAAAGACACAATGCTTGCCAGTCATATCTTGGATGACTTGGATGCATTAACAGAAAGTAACTGCTTTTGGTTGATAAGAGGATATTTGTTCTCTTATTGCAATATGAGTGCAGTAAAGTGCTCCAATTAGGTTAGGAGAACCGGACACTGCTGCAAATTGCCTTTTCATATTAGCAAAAAGATATTATTCTTTATGTCTGTACATCCACTATATAGATGTAGTGCCTCACCGGTCAGTTAATGGTTTCCAGCACAATGATGACCTGAAGCTTGGCTGAGGTTTTCCTGACCTGTCAGCCAGTTCCCTGATAAGTGACAGCAGGTAACTGATATAAGCTGACGAAAAACGAAAAACGTTCTTCAGTTCAAACACATAGCATTTGAAAAAGGGAGCTGAAATGCAGTCTATACATCATATTCATCATTTTAAGGTAAAATATGTCTGTCACATCAACGCACATTTGAATGATGGCTCAGTGATATTACATACGCGAGTCTTTATTTAGCTGATTTGTTTGTGTTTCCCTGCTTGATCAAGAGTGTCATTATTTCACAGTTTGTCTGAAATTTTGTGTATGCACAGATCAGAGTTACTGTATAGAAAATATATGCATGTTCTCCCATCAAGTTCTCTTTTAAAAATCCTGAAGTTGCATACCGTAAGAGAATGGATGCTTGAGGGCGCTGTTGCCCCGTGAAACCCAACAGACATATGCAGACACAGGTTTAAAAGCACTAAGAAGTATTTTAATTTTCTTCTTAAATAGTGCCTCCAAAGCACCACAGTCAAAGTAAACACACAATGAATAAACACAACAAATTCTCTCCTTCTCTCCTCCCAGCAGCTCTGTTAAACTCCCTCCCAACTCTGGCTCCCTTGCTGGGTCTCCCATAGTACTTTATATAGTTCTTGACCCGGAAGTGCTTCTCCTCTTCTGTTCACGTGACTTGTCAGCACTTCCGGGTCAGATGGAGAATTACATTTTTCTTCAGCCCGGAAGTACTTCTGTCCTTCCGTTCCCATGACTTGGGAGTACTTCCGGGCAATATTGGAAACAGAAATCCCCGTGCCTCTGTGCAGCATCCCCTGACGGCACCCACAGTACCCAGCAGGGCTGTGAAGCTGAACTCCATCTCTCATAGTGCCCTGTGGGAATCTGGGGCACTGCTAAGCTGCAGGGAGGTCGCCATCTAGCATCCTGGGGGTTTCGTCCGGGTTGAGCTGCCGGCCATCCATCACAATACACACATATTCAGCCACTTTTTGTGCATACACAAGCTTTTTAAATGAGGCCCCAGGTGTGTACTGACCTAATATAGGATATTTTGAGGCCTGCACCACTTTTCACCATTTTCTGTGTTGCAAATCATGACATTAATACTGCTGCCTTATGGATCTAGCTTCTTAGATTCAATAATCATGCCTGTTCATTGTCTGTGTGGCTTTTCCTTTGGGTAGGGGAAGACAGGGCAGGTTGTCTCAGGGGTATGTTGTCTCAAGGGTCGTCTAGCAAAAGTTATTATATCTATATTGTGCTGACATCACTGGAAAGTGTATAAACAATACAATGATGAGTAGCAGACAGTCAGGTAAACAGTAAGATTGTTAGTTACATCATGGATTAAAACTATTTGTGTCAACGAAAAAGCATGTTTTCGTGTATCATAGAGTTTCACATTTCCGGAGAGTATTTCAACACAGGTAACTTTTTCAAGCACTGATTTGAAGATCTTTGAATCCTGAATTTATTGTGCAATGCGCTAGTTGTTTACATTAACTTCATTGGTGCTGCTGAAAACTGAAATGTACTGACCTCTATTGGGTCATGTTGTCACATGTCACATGTGTCGAATTCCATCAAAACAAGACTTCATTTTCATCTTCCCGGAAAAGGAGGAAATATGGGAGCATGACGCCACTGATATCTTCATGAAGTTGCCTGTTCCCATTCACGTTGGCGGAACTGCCAAAAGCAGCAAGCAGTTTAAGTTTTGTTAATGATTGCTGTGCAACTATGGCGCTGACATAGGCCTGGACTAGACCTGTAACAGTGAGCAGCCTATGACTGTAAAATTGTGTTTTGTTACAGGAACATGTTGCTGTTGCAACTGAGTTAGTCTGTAGTAGTTGGTATGTTCTAAAGGCCTACTTTGAGTAGTGTGAAAAGCGCTATATAAATGCAAAGAATTATTATTATTATTACTTGATGACAACTTTAACTATTCGTGACAACATGCCCCTGCTTGTGAGACAAGTATGTTGTCACATCTCAAGTGTCTCGGTTTAAATTAGTTTATTACATACTAAGTATCTCTATTGATAATGCTTGTTATTTTGTATCTGTTTAATGGTAATTTACCTAATCAATGCAGGCATTTGCTTGGCAATAACTTCATCCACAGTTGACTAAGTAAAACTTAAGACAACTTGCCCCATCTTCCCCTACTGCAGTTTTACTCCTATATTTCAAAATAGATTCCCATTCCCAAAGAGATTCTAAATTGTCCTTGCAAGAATTTCTTCTGAATACTTTGGGATTCCTGCCACACCTCAAAAAATGTGCATGTTTGGGTTTTTGGTAATTTTAAATTTGTCCAGCCTGAGTGAGTGTAGGTGTGTGTGTAAGTGTCCAGCCAATTAACTGATATCCCCTTTAGGAGGGGGTCCTACCAGCATAGGCTCTGACTTAAGGACCCTCAATTGTTAAAGAAGGTTCAAGAAATATAGGAATGGTGGAAGGGATATTTTAATCATCAGTGCTGGCATTGACAACCTGTGAAACTGAACTGAATAAGCGTGTGAGAAATTGATGAATGAATGACAATAAAGGCTAATTGATGTATTCTATTCTGTTTCTACATGATTAAGAAAAAAATGCTAAAAAAGCAAAAATTGTTTCACCATGATCATTATAATTCTTTATGATCACCATGAACAATATGAAATAAAAGTGATTGATTTATGATGCTATTTTAATTGTCAGTATTTCAGAAGGGTGCTGTTTGGAATACATATACAGTACAATAAATATGATTTAGTTTAGTCTGTCCTGCCTGTGTTTAAATGAGAAACAAGCTTTATAAAATAAAGATTGATCACTTGATTAATAAAGCCTGCTGTGCCACAGACTAGAGAATGTGATGTAACAGACAAAAATGATTTATTTCATGTTTTAGTCCTTGAGCTTGTGTTTTACATATTCTAATGTGACCTTTGAGCTCAATAAACCGTATTAGCAAAAAAAAATATATTGTTTTAGTCCTCCATGATTGAGAAAGGGGGTGTAAGTAACATTGACTAATTTATTGTGTTCTGTGCTCCAGATACTGTACCACTGTTTTATTAATTAAATCTCTCCACGGCTAGAAAGGTGTTATATCAAAGAAATACTGCTTGAGTTGTTGAACAATTTGTGTGGTTTAGCCAATTATGGTTAAGAAAAGTCCTCTGTAAAATTAAGATTGATTATTGCAATCTGTCCCATTCCCATATGTACTGGTGTGCAATATCCATCATTTTTTAAAATAATGGTTACCTATGTTTTTGTTGTATTTAGCTCAGACAAACAAGATTGTCATGGTTTAGCCGGCATTTTCCTCCTGGCTGATGTTCAAAGTTGTGTCTCTTATTTGTTTTGTTTAATTTTATACATTTTTTTTATATTCATGTTTATTTAATTGACTATATACGTTTTCATATGGGTGGGTTGGTAAAGGGGATAGGCCTTTGTTATGTCTGCTTTGTGGGTGGCTTCTCCAATCACTGCAGGGAACAACCCTCCACCCTATCTATGGGAAGACCTTCCATGGTTCTTCATGGTTCACTGAACGTGCTAAGAAGTGGAGAGTTTTTGTGCCTTTGTTATTGTTTTTGATTTTCTGAACTTTTGAACCTCGGCTCTGTTTTTGACCACACCTCTTGTTTTTGTGTTAGGACTGTGTTTGAAAATGTTTTGTCACCTGTGCTTTCAGGAGTTCCTGATTTCATGGCAGAATGGACAGTCTAATAAAAAGAAAACCATCCTCTTTTTTGTAGCAAAGTACAGCCTGAATTATGATTTTTAAGAAAGTCTTTGACAATGGTCAATGGCTGTATGCGCAAGTACAGTAAAACCTGGCACATGGGCATGACGCCAAACGTGAGGCTTCACACGTTTAACCATTTCAAAGAAATCCAGGGCAAAACTCTATGAGGCTTCCTCCTTCCATTTCCACATCTATGATCTGGAGGATGACTACCCCTATCTAGGAGCTGATGATGAAGTATTCGAGTTTGAAACTGAAGTTAATGACTTTTTGGAATGGTGTGCTATTCACACTGTGGAAAGCCACGGAAATGTAGCTATTGACAGAGATAAGCCTATCACCATTGTATCTGCTTGCCAATAGGAATTCGTCAGGCTAATATGGTGGAGCACTTTAAAAAACTGCTGAAAACACATTATTTTAACATGGCTTTCCCATAACTTCATTTTAGTTTAATCCTGAAGCTCTGTATATTCAGTTAATTATCATTATTATTCATGGTAGCTTCAAAATCCGTACAAACCCATACTTTCTCTTCTGTTCTTTTTCTGGTTTTCTGCGGTGGTGATCTGTACCACCACCACCTAATCAAAGCACCGTGATGTCCCTACATTGATGGATTAAAGGCCAGTAAGTCCATATGACCGTCATCATCAAATTCTTCCATGAGATCCCTGATTATAATGAGGACTGATTGAGGTCATTTATGTTAAGTAGAATGCCTAGAGGGGGATGGGAGGTCTCGTGGCCTTGGAACCCCTGCAGATTTTATTTTTTTCTCCAGCCGTCTGGAGTTTTTTTGCTTTTTCTGTCCTCCCTGGCCATATGACCTTACTTTTATTCTATGTTAATTAGTGTTCTCTTATTTTAATTCTTATTTTGTTTTTTTTTTCTTTTTCTTCATCATGTAAAGCACTTTGAGCTACATTATTTGTGTGAAAATGTGCTATATAAATAAATGTTGTTGTTGTTGCATCAGCCAGCGCTCTAGTCAAGCATAGCATGAAAGCCCCAAGTAAAAGCCAAATTCAAAGACCCGGTTTTTGCTTTCAGTAGTGCTTTCAGCCAACTACGTCTGTTCTTTTGTGAAGATTTTTGAATTGTCTAGGTGACAGCATGCCAGTGTAGTAATCAAGCCCTCTATGATATTGATTAAAGATATGGCAAGTTATCATGTATCTATTGTTAACTTCCCTGCATTTGCTACAGAATGTTTGGAGCCTGCTTCTCCTGTGTTTTTTTTATTATTTCAATTGTGTCCCATGTGATTTGTATAAGATTAAGTCAAGTAATTCTGCACCTGTAATTATGTCCCCGTCTACGCTACAGAATGTCTTGAGCCTGTCATTCCTTTATTGAAATACCTGTCTCAATGCTTTGTGTTAAAAGTAAAGAGCTGATTACCTCGACACACATCGCTTACTTCACCAAAGCCCTTTCGGAGTGCCCAAGGATTGCCAAAGCCCTGCCAGAGTGCACAAGGAGTGACAAGGCAGTCAAGCCATGTCCTGAGCAGGCTGAGGGGAGTGGAAATGAAAACAGAGTCATGAAGTGTCCATCTGCTGATATAAAAGAGGATACCTGAAAGATATCCATAACAGTGTTGTTTTCCAAGTCCGGCAAAAAAGATTGCCACTTCATTACAGTCTGGAACATCAGAAACATTTTTTCTTGGCCCTTTGGGTATCTAGTCAGGGTATTTGACTGTGTTTTCACCCTACTAGTGGGCAACTTTTGAAAGTGTTTTAACACCTGTGCTTTCAGAACTCCCCAATTTCATGACAAAGATGAACTAAACTTATTGGGGCAATTAACATCAAAGTATTTTCTATTCCCAAATTGTACCCATACATCTTTTCTTCCTGAGTTGTACCAGTAATCTATAACCTTAAAACATCTATGTAAATGCTGCAGAAGACCAGGAAACAGCTGTGATGTCTTGTTGATTGCTTTATGGCTTAAGAAATAGAGGTGCATAAAAGATCAAAAACTTTCAGCAAAGACATTCATCATACAGACATCCAGTCAAACGAATGTGTATAACACCACATGTCCCAAAGCTCCTCATGGGATTTAACATAAATATGGCTTGTCTGATGGACCAAAAACAGCAATGACAAAAAAGAACAACAGGATGGGGCAAAGGTGACATGAGAAGAGGAGACCGAGACACATGTGACTATTTCATCTGAATTTCAGTGAAAGCATTTTATGAATAACACTGATCGCTAGATCAAAAGCCGCCGCAGGACAACTTCCAATCCTTGACATTCTTCGTAAGCTTTTTCTAAAGACTATTGTCACAAAAGTGCACATGGGACCAAAAGAAGGGAATTCCATGGCCAGCCAGGGGGTGGAGGGATGCATTCAACCCTCTTATTTTGTCCCCACAAACAAGACACTGGAAAGCTTACCTGAATATGAAGACGTCACTTCTGCCTTGACTCTGAAGATGTCATCACTTCCTGTCTCAGCCCCAAGGACAACATCACTTCCTGTTCCAACCCTGAGGACGACATCACTTCCACAAACCTCCTTATAAAATCCCACTTCCTTCCTCTGTTGATCAGTTCTGTTTTGGATTCCGTTCTGTACATTGTTGTGCTGAATACTTTGCCTTATTTTGCAGCCAAGGTCAAGTACATGGGTGGCTGCCCCAAACCTTTGTTTTGTGTCAAGGCTTCTTATTTCACATATTTTATTCATATGTTCTTCTATTGGTATTATTATTGCTTAATAAATGCCAAGTTGCTTTTAAATTTATATACTTTGTCTTTATATCTAGAGTGATTGAAGTAATCAAGTAAATATTAAGAGTGCCTGAAGCAGTAGGATGGTGCCATATTGTCCAATCAGAGAGGTTTATCCTGCTGAGAAGAGGAGCTCCATCCAATAGAAGGAACAGTACGGTAAAAGTAAGACAGCATTGATTGGTAAATGGTCTATAGCCAAGGACGTTGAGCCTTTGTATGTTTAAATATAATCTTGAAGACTAAACTAATATTTAGGTCTGAGATATATCTAAGACATCATACATTGTTCAAGCCAAAGATAAATAAGTCTCTTGAAGTGCTAGGGAGTGACAGGCAATTCATGTGTCATTCATACATTACTTATGTGGTTAGGTCTCTGTGTATGTGTATATTTATGTATGTGCGTTAATCGTAAGGTGTGAGAGTAGACCAATATAGGAACAAACCTGGTGAGATCATTTATCCCTGAAAAACATATCTTGGCCATACAAGAATGCAAGAAAGGGTAATTCTAGGGTGATAGCCCAATAATACACCATCTTATCAAGAAGAGAGTAAAATAAATTTTGATTGATTGTTTTGATTAATTTAATAAGTCCCATTTTTATCTGAGTAAAGGAAGCTTTATAAAAGTCTAACATTGCTGTCCTCTCTTAACCCTATGTGGACTTCACTTTACTATTTACTGTATGGGGGCCTAACTGACATTGTTTGATTGCTTTTAAATTTTACTATTATTAAAAGGCTTAATGCTTCCTATATGAACTCATTCATTTAAGATACATCAGAAAAAATTACTTGAAAGTATTTTGGCAGAACAATGTTTGTCACAAATGAACCAGTAGCCATGGTCTGTGTCCTCTGGAGTTTCCAGAAAATTTGAGAGGCCAGTGAAAAGTTTTAGGGTTCATACCAAAATCATTAGCATACTTGAATTTAATGTATTCAACTGTGGTTTACAGAAGAAATGGTTGCAATTAATTAACCTTTTCAAAGCCAATTTAAATGGATAATCATGTCTAATCAAGTAAATTAAATAAATAAATTGTTGAAATGATATTCGGCATCATTTACATTGCAAAATTAATGGTCATTGTAGCTTGAAATTAAACGTACATCAAATTAAGACATTGCACTTAATTGTAGGTTTAATTATAGATGCTAAATAAATATATTCAGAAGCAAACTCTAATGAAAAAGGACTTTCTTTATCAGGTACCCAAACATGAGGGAGAGGTAAGGTCAATGTTGCAAGTCCCGCAGACATTCCAGAGGAAAGTTTGTGAACAAAAACACGCCCATCTCTTAGGTACACATTTGGGAGCAGACAAAACACTTCTCTCTGATCCCATTGGCTGGCAATTAAAGAGGAGGTCCTTCACTTTTGTGCTTCCTGCCCGGAATGCCAATTGAGGCAGATTCCTAGGAAGAACTGTGCTCTTCTAATCCCCATCCCCCTGGTTGATATTCCCTTTAAGAGCATAGGGGTTAACACCTGGATGGACCTCTTTGGTTGCACATAACAGTGTGAATGAACCTGGGGTGATCATTCAAAAATGCAATATCGACTCCCGGAGGCAAAATGAGCCAAAGTAGAATTTCAAATTAAGCATATGATGGACGTGTAATTTAGGAGAGTCATAATTCCTGCTCCACTCCCATTGTCTTGTTTCCCAAGCTAGACGAAGGTTGGAGGTTTTGCAATTACTTCCATAAGCTTAATCAGGTTTCCCAATTTGACACCTATCCGATGCCACGAGTGGATGACCTCCTTGAGCATCTCGGTAAGGCAGAATACTTGACAACTCTTAACATGACGAAAGGTTATTGTTAGGTTCCTTTAACAGACTCTGCAAAGATTAAGACAACATTTAGCACCCCTATTGGACACTGGTAGTATCATGTCCTTCCAATCAGGTTACATGAGTCGCCAGTGACTTTCCATCGTCTGGTGGTTAGAATGCTATGCTCCTACAAGGCATATAGGAACACCTACAGTAGGTTCATGCTGTGCTCCATACACTAGGTGAGGTTGGGCTCTGGATAAATCTGAAGAAATGTCACTTTGGATTAACTAAGACCAAATATTTAGGCTACCTTGTGGGCAGTGGCATGGTAAAACCACAGTGTTCGAAAATAGACACCATAGTCAAATGGCCCCATCTGAAGGTCAAGAGCCAGGTCCAGGCCTTCATTGGGTTAGTGGGTTACTACCGCTGGTTCATACCTCGCTTTTCCAACAAGGCCGTGCCCTTGATGAATCTAACAAAGAAGCAGATCCCATACATTGTGACATGGGATTCAAAGGCAGAAGTTGAATTTAGTGACCTGAAGCAGGCCCTGACATCAGCACCAATCTTAATGGCTCCTAACATTTCTTTGCCTATTATCTTCCAAATCGACACTTTGGACACAGGCTTTGGTGCCATGCTGAGCCAAGCATTAAGGGTGTTAAACAGTCCATCTTGTTCCTGAGTTGGAACCTGTTGACCCAGGAAACCAAGTGTGCAGCAGTGGAATGTGAAGCTCTGGCAATCAACTGAGCAGTTACTCATCTTAAGTGTTACCTCCTAGGCCTTTACAATGGATGGCAGTTCACAGGGGATCGAACTGCAAGTCACAAGGCGGTTTTTGGACCTCTAGCCTTACCGGATTACTGTCCTCCATCGTTGGGGCTCTCTTCATGCCAACACTGAAGCTATGTCACAGGTTCATGACCTCCTGACAATGTGACAGGTCTGGGCTTAGGGGTGGTCGGGTTACACAGGTGTGCATGGGACCTTATGGGTCTAGTAATTATACTTACCTGCCGAACCAAGGGTTAGCGCTGTTCACTAATCCTTTCTTTATTTTTCCCTTTGTAAATGAACAGACTGGACTTGAGTCATCTGATGTAATTTCCAGTTCCTGTGATGTCACTTCCAGTTCATGTGCATCAGGACTCACCCCTTCCTACCATATAACTGCCATCTTGTCTATAGTATTCAGTTCTGTTTTGAGCTCAGTCTGTAAAGCCCATTACTTTCATCTTTCACAACAGCAACTCCTCTTCTGTACAGTGTGTTTCATTCCCTAGCATTTATACCACAAATTGATACCTAGAACAAATGGCAGACCAACCAACTTTCTCAGGATTGCATTACTTGTCAGTGGTTTCACTTGAGACAAACGCCTTATCAGATTAGCCTACACCATGCACTTTAGCCTCTCTTCTCTAGAGCCTTCACATTTTCTACCCCCTGTCTGATGCTGCTGGGTCAATCATATAGATCCCATATGGTATGGCTGCCACAGAGCCATTAGTCACACCTTTTATGTGTAAATCCTTGGAGAAGAAATATTGTAGACTGAATGGGCTTCTATTTCCTGCAAGTTTTATGGCAACAAAAGAGTATGTAGATGAGTAGGGGGCCAGGAATCCTTCTTCATACTGTATATATTAACATGAACTAACTCAGCAGTACCCAACCTTCATGAGTAGCGTTGATCGGCAAAAGTGTTTTTTGCAGCAAATGCGTTGTGTTCGTTGGTGACCCTGTTCTCTGAACAGAGTTAAAACAATTCTAATTGTGAGAATGCAAAGGAGAAAACAAATATAACAATAGAGTGCGTAAAACAAAACAAAGGCACTTACCCTGATGTTTAGATAGATAGATAGATAGATAGATAGATAGATAGATAGATAGATAGATAGATAGATAGATAGATAGATAGATAGATAGATAGATAGATAGATAGATAGATAGATAGATAGATAGATAGATAGATAGATAGATAGATAGATAGATAGATAGATAGATAAAAACAAAAAACAATATTAAATTAAAGATTGATAACAATGCCGATAACAATGCAGGTATACAGACAGACAATAACTTTGTATAATTTTAACGTTTACCCCCCCAGGTGGAATTGAAGAGTCGCATAGTGTGGGGGAGGAACGATCTCCTCAGTCTGTCAGTGGAGCAGGACATTGACAGCAGTCTGTCGCTGAAGCTGCTCCTCTGTCTGGAGATGATACTTTTGTCTCTTTTACTTCAGGAAAGGGTATTAGCAGCCTAAAAAAAAAAAAAACTGGACTGTTTTAGCCCATGCCATAAATGCAATTCCTTGAATGAAAAAATCTAGACACCTCCATGTCTGGCTCACCTCGCACACCTTAACTCTTTCTCTCAAGTCTTCTCTGATTGATTGTAAAAGTCCCCCCTCTTGCAGCCACAACCATACTCATAAAGACATCTTAATTTCCCTGGTCAACTTGCCTACACACCATTTTGATCCTACAGGGGGAATCACACACCTCAAACAAAAAACTAATGTATCAAACAGCAAAATAAACATGTTTGAATGCTAAATAACATAAAACATACAATTATACATAACCTCAAGGTTATTAAGACAAAAAAAAAGAAAACACTACGGTACATATCCAATACTAAACCAAAATATCTGTGACTGCACTTAGCTTTGGTGCAACCGGCCAGCAAATGTGGAATACTATGTGCAAGGCTCTTAGCTGAAATGAATGGCGGACCATCTGAAAAAAACAAGAAAGAAACAACCTGCTGGTAAGTCTAAAAAAATATTTTTTTTCATTGTAAACCCACTGACGGATTACTTTGTTGTGGCTCACGTTTAATGCTTAGTGTGCTTCACTGTTCAATCTCCATTTGCACTACACTGCGGTGAGGCTATAGAGTCATACTATAGCAGCCAATGTTGAATTAGACAGCCCCTTGAATAAATAACACTGATTCTAGTATTGGGCTTAAAAGATGTGGAAAACTTGCAAATACATTCAAGGAAGGAAACTTAGAATCTATAACTTATGTGTTGGTGTCGTAGTGACTTAAATTTAATGTCATTTTGCATGGTCTTATATGTGACCAGTGTGAAATACTGAGCCTGCTCCTTTCATAGTATTACCCAGAGTACTGTGCAGTTGAAGCAAACAGGAAGGAGTTAAGAAGCCTGTGTTGTGCTTATTTGGTAGAAGTGACACTAGACAGATAAAAGCATCATGGAAAATAAATCAAACTTCACTTTTTGGTTTGAGTGAGGTGAGTACTTGTTATCAAATCTGTGGGGGACAAGCCTTAGTGAATTCATGCTTCCTGTCCACAAGCCAGAAGAAATTTAGCTGTTCTGATATTATGAGAAGTCAAGCAAAATGATACCTTTTATTAGCAACTAACAGATTACAATATTCAAGCTTTCAAGGCAATTTGGGCCCCTTCTTCAGGCACCACCTGATCAAAGCACCGTGATGTCCCTACATTGATGGATTAAAGGCCAGAAGTCCACATGACCGTCATCATCAAGTTCTTCCATGAGAACCCTGAATACAATAGGACTGGTTGTGAGGTCATTTATGTTAGGTAGAATGCCTAGAGGGGGCTTGGTGGTCTTGTGGCCTTGGAACCCCTGCAGATTTTATTTTTTTTCTCCAGTCGTCTGGAGTTTTTTGTGTTTTTTCTGTTCTCCCTGGCCATCGGACCTTACTTTTATTCTATGTTAATTAGTGTTCCCTAATTCTATTTTCTAATATATTTTGTCTTTTTTCTCTTTCTTTATTATGTAAAGCACTTTGAGCTACATCATTTGTATGAAAATGTGCTATAGAAATAAATGTTGTTGTTTATATTATATTAAAAATCAGATTAGAAGGGCTGTCTAGTCATAAAGCTCTTTCAGTTATGTGGGTCCTGAATTTCAAGTGTTGTCTTCAGGACATATTGCTACTATAAATGTAATGAATTATTATTATTATTATTATTTCCTTTGCTATGTTATTTTTATTTGAGTGGGTAGTGTTTGTTTTAATGTTTTGCCCCTTAAATAAAAAAAATATATATATCATAGCCCCTGTTGCTGTCAGCCGTCTCATGTACCAAAGGCCCTTGTTAGGTTGACACTGAAGACTGAGGTGAGCATCCAGTTCTCCTGAATACACCAAACTGCTAGTTGTCTTGTCATAAATAGATTTTTTTTCCTTCAACAGCAGTGTTTGTCAATTGTGATCAAAGGCCATTTTTGTCTTTCTTACTCTATGCTTCATTAAAAATAACAACTGTGAAATTTCCTCTCATTTTCCCACAGAGAGGCTTTAGGGGGAGAGTAAGCCGATTAAACACAGGCACCTCATTTGCTTCTCATTTTTAATTAAGAATCACTAGTCAATTTCCATGTTGCTTTCTCTCCCCTGCTGTGGGCACTCTGGCTTGGAGGGTGTAAAAATGGCAAGGTTGGCACTGCTATAGTCAACACTGAAACCACAAGGGAGTTGATTGCTGTTATAGTGCTGGAGTGCTCAAAAGAAACAGTACAAAGCATTAAGGTGGGGGGTGAAGGTAAAGCAAGTATGGCAAAGCCTGGGCAGAAAGGACACTCCAAAATAAAAAAGAGATACTATTTAATATGATATTCTTAAAAAGATGACCAAACAAAATAATTATGTAACAAGTTCAATTCAGTTTATTCTTATTAAGTACACCTTTATTCATCATCAATAAACGTTTACAAAATAGGTATTGTTGAAAAACACAATTACACAATTAATTTGGTGAATTACATACACCAAAATCCTGAACGCAAACATTCCATGCATAGATGCCATGCTTTGTGATGCTAATGCTAATAGTGAAAAATCACTTAAAAAATAAAATCTGATTGATTAACTGCATGGATGAGCACAGATGAGTGGCTACAGTAGCTCAAGGCCCTGATAATTTTCTCTCATTGGCCCAAGTGCTTTTTCTCCTGTTACATGAGGCCTGCTACCTAGGGTAGCAATGCCCTACTAGTCACTGTCTCCTGGTCATACATCAGATATGAAGATTAATTACATCTCTCTGACTGACCCAGACAATTTAACTACAGATCCACATTGCCTGGGAAACTCATCAAAAACTTCAAACGTCTTTGTTGAACAGTTATCTTATCAAAAGATCTCGACTATACATTGTTCTCCTCGCCTGCTAAATGAATCTTAAGCTGGAGATGCCTGTTAATTTTTTACATTGAAGATGATGCACTTAAGGTTTTCCAATTCTGTCTCTGTCCTAGTGTCTATATAAACATAAGGAACTGCATTTTCTGTATTACAACTTGCCTGAAGAAGGGGCCTTAGCTGCCTAGAAAGCTGGCATCTTGTAATCTGTTCGGTTATCCAATAAAAGGTGTCATTTTGCTTGACTTTTCATTGCACCCATAACGGCTAACACGGTACAACACCCTATGACTGTACTATACTCATCTTGTCTGGTAATGTATCTGACTGATAAGTACAGTACTATGCTTTGTGATAATGCTGATGGTAAAATGCATTGTAAAAATAAACTCTGATTGATTAACTGCAGGGATGAGCACAGCTACAGTTGCTGAAAGCCTGCTAATTTCTCATCAAAGGCCCAAGTACTGTCTCTCCTGTTACGATCTCACTGATTGCTCAAGAATATGAAAAACCAGCATTAAGCAACATGCCATGTTAAAGCTAGGAAGACTATTTTTTGCTGCCCCTTATGGAAATAAAGTATAAGTTATAATATGTCACACATGATATTACATTTTCTAAGCCCATTGTGGAGTGGCTATGATATTTATTGTTATTAATTTCACAAAAAAATCTATAATAAAAGAGTCTGAATTCGTGTAAGCCACGCAAGTTCAGGGTGTCCATAACAAATAAAACTTCATGAGGTAAAAGTACATCATAAACAAGGATAGTTGTATCAAATAAACGTTTCTTCTGCTTCTTCTTCTTCTTTTGGCTGCTCCCGTTAGGGGTTGCCACAGAGAATCATTTTCTTCCATATCTTTCTGTCCTCTGCATCTTGTTCTGTTACACCCATCGCCTGCATGTCCTCTCTCACCACATCCATAAACCTTCTCTTAGGCCTTCCTCTTTAACTTCTTCCCTGGCAGGTATATCCTTATCATCCTTCTCCCAATATACCCAGCATTTCTCCTCTGCACATGTTCAAATCAATGCAATCTCGCCTCTCTGACTTTGTCTCCCAACCGTCCAACTTGAGCTGACCCTCTAATGTACTCATTTCAAATCCTATCCATCCTTGTCACACTCAGAGCAAATCTTAGCATCTTTAGCTCTGCTACTTCCAGCTCTGTCTCCTGCTTTCTGGTCAGTGCCACTGTCTCCAACCCATATAACATAGCTGGTCTCACTACCGTCCTGTAGACCTTCCCTTTCACTCTTGCTGATACCCATCTGTCACAAATTACTCCTGACACTCTTCTCCACCCATTTCACCCTTTCCTGCACTCTCTTTTTCACCTCTCTTTCACAATCCCCATTACTCTGTACTGTTGACCCCAAGTATTTGACCTCATCCACCTTCGCCAACTTTACTCCTTGCATCCTCACTATTCCACTGACCTCCCTCTAATTCACACATGTATTCTGTCTTGTTCCTACTGACCTTCATTCCTCCTCTTCTCTAGAGCATATCTCCACCTCTCCAGGGTCTCCTCTACCTGCTCCCTACTATCGCTACAGAACACAATGTCGTCAGCAAACATCATAGTCCACGGGGACTCCTGTCTAATCTCGTCTGTCAACCTGTCCATCACCATTGCAAATAAGAAAGGGCTCAGAGCCGATCCCTGATGTAATCCCACCTCCAGCTTGAATGCATCCGTCACTCCTACCACAGACCTCACCACGGTCACACTTCCCTCGTACATATCCTGTACAACTCTTACGTACTTCTCTGCCACTCCTGACTTCCTCATACAATACCACAGCTCCTCTCAAGGCACCCTGTCATATGCTTTCTCCAGGTCCACAAAGACGCAATGCAACTCCTTCTGGCCTTCTCTAAACTTCTCTATCAACATCCTCAGAACAAACATCTGTGGTGCTCTTTCTTGACATCACCTCCCTTGTTAACCTAGCTTCTACTAGTCTTTCCCATAACTTCATGCTGTGGCTCATCAATTTTATTCCCCTGTAGTTACTGCAGTCCTGCACATCCCCCTTATTCTTAACTGTCAGCACCAGTACACTTCTTCCCCACTTCTCAGGCATCCCGTCACTTTCCAAGATTCCATTAAACAATGTGGTTAAAAACTCCACTGCCATCTCTCCTAAACACCTCCATGCTTCCATAGGTATGTCATCTGGACCAACGGCCTTTCAGTTTTTCATCCTCTTTATTTGAATTTGATTTTTGTATCAAATAAACATTTAAGTTTGAATATTATTGATTGTAAATGATTAAAAATTTGAAAATAACATCATATTCATAATCACTGACCTTGATATAGTCTTAATATAGTCTAAAAGGACACCCCACATGCTTCTTGTTTGAAATTTGTCATTTTCAGTCTTTTGGGAGTGGCTCTGAGTGGGCTAGGACCACAGGTAAAGTAAAAAATATTATCGTAGTCATGATCAGCAACCTCAAAATAGCATAAGATGACACTCCATTGCTTATATTGCCAGTCCCCATTTTTTCTAGGTTTTGTGAAAAGGAGTACCTTTGATGCCTTGTATCCCATTTCGGGTTCATTGATGTCGCATCCACAGCTTCAGGTTTTTCTGATCATATGGGTGTAATTAAGTGCACACAATATGGTCCAAATATGGCCTAGAAACAAGGGCAAGATAGCCAAAAATAAGGCAGAGAGAGATGGAGAGGTTGGAAGCATGCGCTGCTATCACATTGCCGATCCCACCATATGCTGAAGGGCAACCTCAAAAATCCCAATGTTTTGCATAACTAGATATCAAGATGAGACAAATGGTATATGATATGTTGGGGTTTTCTCATACTGGTGAGTCAAGAGGTGCCAGACCAAAAACACTGAGTGACATCAAAGCTTTTGAATTTGCGTTCTTTTCAACGCAATATTTGTATGCTGGTCATGTTTGTATTATGTTATGACGTTTAAGGCAGCAGTGATGTCTACACATATTCACTTTGTTTATAATGCTAGATTTTCTAGTTGGCTACAGTTATCAGTTGCACCCTTTTGAAAAGTATTAAAAATGTACAAAATAGTTTTTTTCACCACACAGCAATTTCTGCCTATCAACACAAGTGCATTGCAACCAAGGAAAACATCATAAAAACAAAAGTTATCAATGAAAGCACTTCTCCATGTCTGCATGTGGGTTTGCATGCTCTGACAGGAAAAGGTAGAGACCCATTTTATTTTGGCAGTACCATTTGAGCTGCAGTAAATCAATCCTGGCATACTGACAGAGATTATTTTACTGTATATTGCATATACTTGTCCAAAGAAAAGTGCCCAAGAAATGCTGGGTACACTAGGCACTTTGTTTTGTACTGTGTCCGAACACGATACCCCTGCTGGTTTGCACTCACACTGCACTTTAACATTCTGAGCCCCAGCATTCTTTTGTCATCACCATGCAACTTTGCGTAAAGCCAAAACAAGATCCAAACATGGAGTGACAGAATTCATGTCAAAATGATTTTTCTTATTTTGTGTTTTTTTTTTTTGGAGTCGTGTAGGACTTTTAAAGTTACTGAGTGTGCAATGCAGTGTTTCTCATTTAATCGTGCTGCACATACAAGATTTTTACAGAGGCAAATGATTTTAAGGAAGGAATTTGCAGCTTTTCTTGCCAACTATAATTCATGTTTATCTGTAAGGTGTGAATAAAAACCTGTTTTTAACTCAAATGGTATTGAATGAAATGGCGTCTCATCATCAATGTCACATCTGTGTTCCATGCTCAGGAACATTTAGCGATCACAGTGTTCCCGAATCCTACTGAACCATGCTTGCGCCCACTTCTTCCAAGCGGGCCAGGGCACGGTACGGTTGGCCTGGCACAGAGTGACCACACTGATCAAACGAATTAGACTTTGCAGGGTTACTTGTGGACAAACGTGCTTGGACACAGAATAAATTAAGTGTGAGTACACCCTTAGTGTTTCCAACACTGTTTCAACTGATAAAAAATCTTTCTGACCTACTTCTTGAATCAACAGCAACTTCTGAATGAAGGTTTACCAAGCTCAGTTTAGTTCAGTTCAAACTCAGAAATTAATGTGGACTGTCATAAGAGAAAGTCATCCATAATAACAATGATGAAGTCATAGCACATAACACATTTCTATGAAATCTAAAAGCTGACAGTACATGAAGAGCAACAGGAAATTATCATTTTCTTTTGTTACATTCACTTCGCTCACCAACCTCTACCACCAAGCATTAAGCGCCGTTTTGAAAATGGGGGCTGAACACACTCCAAGGAGACGTGCCCACTCCTCCGTAACCCCTCTTAAATGATGATATAATTGGAAACAAATTCCTTTTTCTTTTACCTCATCTTTGCTTGATCATCTGCTGTCTTGCTGCTGCTGCTGTGCCGCATGAGCTGCACTTCACTTGCGTACCCCTTACCCCCACCTTCAACACCATCGCTGTGCGTCGTTGTTAAGAGGGGGGCTGAACGCAACCCTAGGAGTCATTCCTCCAAAACCCCTCTTTAACAGTGATACAATGGGAATCAAATAACAGTTGGTTTTTTTTACCTCCTCTTTGCTCGATCAGCTGCTGGCTTGCTGCTGCTCCTGTGCGGTGTGATCTGCATTTCATGTGGCGCTTCATACATTTTAAAGTCACTGCCTTGTCTCTCTTCTCCCCCAGACATCCTCAAACACTATTCAATCTCTTTTTGCTATTCCGTTATTTCACTGAGTAATATTTTCCGTTTGTTTGCACTAATGTGATCTTTACTCTCATTTTTTTGAGACTTTCGAATTTTCATACTTCCATTATCTCAGACCTGCTCTGCATGTGTATCACGGGACTTGCTTCCAAAGGTTGTAAGTATGACGTGACTTGTCCGTCTCGCATGACGTGAAAGTGTCTCTCTGTCTCTCTTCAAAAGATCTCGTCTCATCACAGTCTCGTCCCAAGTTTTTTTTTTTTATAATAGAGAGATGTATTTCAGGGTCCAGGAACAAATCCTGTACTATAAAGTCCATCCTGCCTGCTTTTGAGCCACTGTGCACTAGAAGGTCCACGCACATCACTAATTAACTGCTGGGATGTTACCACTAGTGATGAGCAAAACAGAGAAATTTAATCTCAAAGACGGTTTATGAAACTGATGTTCAAATTAGTTTTGCATTCAATTACTCAATCAATAAAACGCAAAACTCATTAACATTTTGGTTTTATTAAAGGTTTTTTTTTTTGTAGTGACAACTAGGAATGTTTATCCCTAAACACTGATTCACACTTCTACATTTACCTTCAATTTTGTCTGCAGCTGTGTAACCCTGGTAAATCCACAGTGCACCAGAACAGTTTGGTTTTATGCCTTTTATTCATGTTACCACAGGTGAGCACAGTTGAATGTTTTTTTAAGTTTTACATGCTGCACATTTTCTATATGAAGAGGTTGTGTAATTAAAGGCCAATTGTAATGGTTGCATCTTGAGTTTCTAAGGGTATGGCCTATAAGGTTGTGACCTCTGGTTCATCAGCTCGATGGGATAAAAGGATGGCTAGGTGCTCATTACTTTATCCAATCTGTGCATACAATACCTTAAATATAAACTAAAGCATTAATTGCTACTCTTTAATTTTTGTCTTTTTTTGGTTTTCTTTTATTTCCTGGATCTCGACTTTGATTCTTGTCTGTCATCTGGGTTTTTGTTGCTATTTTTATTTTCATTTATTTTGCTTTACTTTTACACATATCTCCCGGTTCTTCTCTGGAGATGTTTCATTGTCTCTTTTGAGGCAGGACAGCCTTGCAACCCACCAGTAAGCACATTACTGTGTCTTCTCTACAGGAAAAAGCACTACATGGTGTAGAAAACACAAAGGACAACAGATAAAGATTTGGGAGGGGTCGCCCCGTATATTATAGATTCGCTGTAAAGAAAGAGCGAGCGTTAGTGAGGAGAGACCTTGTATGACTGAGTCCAATATAAGACTGCTGTAGGGAACATCTAGTGGCTTCTTATTGCTGAAGGGGAGGAAGAGGCAAATCCTCCGAGGTGGAGGAAGAAAATGATGTTACCTGAGGGTGTGGTCTATAGCCAGAAGAAAGCGGGTTAGATGTTATTTGTTCCTGCAAAGAAGGAGAGAAGGTATTATTGCGCATGATTAGTCCCCGACTTTGGCATTTCAGCAATTACTAGGCCCTGCTGCTGCCTCTCATGCACATGTGTGTGACAAGGGGAACTCAACCCTTTACCTAACATGCTCCCTTACCTGTTTCTCGATTCCTGCAGATGATGAGGCTGGGGATATGCATTCAGTACCATGGAAGAATGTACCAAGTATCAACAACAACAACAACAACATTTATTTATATAGCACATTTTCATACAAAAAGTAGCTCAAAGTGCTTTACATAATGAAGAGAAGAAAAATAAAAGACAAAATAAGAAATTAAAATAAGACAACATTAGTTAACATAGAAAGGAGTAAGGTCCGATGGCCAGGGTGGACAGAAAAAACAAAAAAAAAACTCCAGAAGGCTGGAGAAAAAAAATAAAATCTGTAGGGGTTCCAGGCCACGAGACTGCCCAGTCCCCTCTGGGCATTCTACCTAGCATAAATGAAATAGTCCTCTTTGTAGTTCAGGTTTTTCACGGAGTCACTTGATGCCGATGGTCATACAGACTTCTGGCTTTTAATCCATCCATCATTGTTGGAACATCATGGTGCTTTGGGTAGATGGTGGTGGCGCACGCCACCAACAACAGGACACCGGAAAAGGAAACAGAAGAGAGAGTAGGGGTTAGTACAGATTTTGAATGAATAGTTATTATAATGAATTGGATATACAGAGTATCAGGAATAAATTACAGTGAAATGAAACTTTAGGACAATGATTACCAAGATTGTCATAACTAACACAGTGGATGTCATGCTATGTAAACAACCACAACACACTTCTCTTGGCTCAACAAAATGTCTACATGTGACAAGAAATGAGTCCAGTGATTTGTTTTTATCTAGAGAACTTTATTTAATCACTATATGACAGGGAGACCTAGCAGAATTAGTGAGGAAAACACATCCAGCAAGGAACTAAACATCTTTCTTTCTGTGTCCGTGGTGTTTTACAAAATTAAACTCTAAATTTCACAGTACATTCAATTTTGACTTAACAGTTTGGGAATTTCTGCTGACACTCTACATGATTCTCTATTAATTGATATTTTCATTTGTTTACTTTTTTGTTTACACTTACTACCCTTCGTAACATCATCATTAAAAATCAGTGTTGTGTCATTATACTTGATGTGTAGTTCTTTATTGTATTAGAACTGCTATAAAAATCCCATGGCATATTGTAATAGTAAAGTTGTAGAAAGAATATACTTTGTGTGATGTCATACCAACAAATTCCTGCCTGCTATTCTGCTTTGTGAGAGCAATAATTATCTTGGCGTCTAGTTAAGATTCCTGCAGAGACTTCCTGGAATTGTATTTTAAGAGCCTCTGTGAGAGCCAAGATGACCTGGAAGTACTTTGGAGTAGCTGGGACTGGAACCTGAAGTACTCCTGGGAGTAGCTTTATGAAGGCCTCCATCTCCTCATTTGGATGAGCTTACAGAAGGGAGAAGAGCAGTGGCAAGACTTTGCCTGGTGAGGAGGAGTAGTAGGAGTAGGAGAAAGATGAAGGCTGGGACGTAGGAAGGAGCATTATCTACAGACCAACACCTCACCCTGCCTTGACCTAAATACTGCTGTCACTTCACTCCTTTTCAGCCTGCAACTTAATTATGTGGGATCAGGGAATGGGTAGAAAAATGGATTCATTGACTAGTATTTCTTGGTGAAATATTTCCAGAGACTAGCTACAGAAAAGGTCTTACAGGATTGAATATAAAATTCTATTAATAACCTACAAAGCTTTAAATGGCCTTGCACCGGACTACATCAGTGACCTTCTAAATCACTGTGCTCCTGTTCGTCCACTAAGGTCCTCTGATTCTGGTAATCTTGTTGTGCCTCACACTAACCTGCACTCTATGGGTGACAGGGCCTTCAGCTCCATAGCACCCAGACTTTGGAATGACATTCCGAAATTAATTAGATCAGCTGACTCCACTCATTCTTTTAAAAAACAACATAAAACTCATCTATTTAGGAAGGCTTTCAACTTAACTTAACATTCTGCCCTTTCTTTCAGTTTACCTCTCTGTCCAGGTGCTTAGGATAATTTGTGTATCTGTTATATCACAAATTAGGTTATTTGTTAGGTTTTTCTTTTAGTATTGAATTTAGTATTTTACTCTGGTTTATTGTCCTTTGTTCTATTTAATGCTTTGTTATCTGTTGGGGCGAACCAGCCGGGACGCCTCGGAGGACCGGAGGAGGGCTTACGCCTCCTCCAGACCACGTGGGGGCGACTGCCCTGGTGGCTATGGGGACCACGGGTGCAGAGCTTTGAAGCTCAACCCTGTAGGGGCCCGTGGTCACCACCAGGGGACGCCCCAATGCCTTGGGAGCCCTGGCCCTCAGCACTTCTGCCACACCCGGAAGTGCTGGGGGGAAGAGGATCAGGGACACCCGGAGTGTTTCCGGGTGCGGAGCCGGTACTTCCACCACACTAGGGAGTGCTGGCGGAAGCTCATCGGAAGACACCTGGAGTACATCCAGGTATGGATAAAAGGGGCCGCCTCCCTCCATTCAGAGGCTGGAGTCGGGAGGACAAGAAGACGAGGTCTGGAAGGAGAGACAAGGATGCGGCCTGAAGAAATTGAGGCATTGTTGTTGGCCAGGACTTTGGGGCTGTTGTGCACAATTGTAAATATGAGTAGTGTAAATAAACGTGTGTTGGGTGACTTTAACGTGTCTGCCTGTCTGTGTCCGGGTCATCTTCCACAATAGATAGATAGATAGATAGATAGATAGATAGATAGATAGATAGATAGATAGATAGATAGATAGATAGATAGATAGATAGATAGATAGATAGATAGATAGATAGATAGATAGATAGATAGATAGATAGATAGATAGATAGATTGGCAAGACTATGCATCACAAGCTTGTCTAATTATATGATGTCTTAAGTCTCCAGACTGAGAGTTTTTCATATTTTTGTCTTACCTTTTTTGTCTTCATTGTGTTGCTCTAGAAAGGATTAGCATCTACAAGCAAATATTTCACTTCATTATACCTATAAGAGAATGTCAATCTGTACTTTGTGCCTTTATGTTGTAATCTGTTGTATATTCACTTTCATTAAATAATATATATTTAATATATTTTTGCCACTTACAGAATCCTCTAGTCAAAAAGACCAGGCTTTGTTAATAGAGATTCTAAATTATTTACAAAAGCTACAAGGAAAAATTCCTGAGATCAGAAGTCAAATTCCTTATGACATCAATTATGTGGTAGTTTTACAAAAGAGCGATTGTACTGCTGTACACTCACTGACCAAATTATTATGAACAGCTGTCCACCTGCTTGTCATTGTAATTTTCTAATCAGCCAATCATCTATCTATCATGTGGCAGCAGCACAATGCAAACAATCCTGCAGATAAAGGCCAGAAGCTTCAGTTAATGTTCATATCAAACAACAGAATGTGGAAAAATGTGATCTTAGTGATTTTAACCATGCCATTATTGTCAATGCCAGTTGGGCTGGTTTGAGTACTGAGTCAGTAACTGATGATCTCCTGTGATTTTTCAGGCACAACACTTTCTATCATTTTCTCAAAATGGTGCAAAAAACAACATCCAGTCAGCAGCAGTTTTGTGGATGAAAAAAACTTACCAATGAGAGATATCAGAGGAAAATGACCGGACTGATTCAATCTGACACAAAGGCTGCAGCAACTTAGATAACCACTCTGTACATCATGGTGAGCAGAAAAACATCCCTGAATCCACAAAATGTCAAATGTTGAAGTGGATGGACTAAAACATCAGAAAACAACATTGGGTTCCACTCCTGTCTGCCAAGAACAGTAACCTGAGGCTGCAGTGGGCACAGGCTCACCAAAATTGGATAGTTGAAGACTGCAAAAATGTATACTGGTCTGATGAATCTTGATTTCTGCTGAGGTACACTGATGGTGGGGCCAGAACGTACACCAATAGCATGAATCCATGTACCTAACTTGCCTTGTGTCAATAGCCGAGGCTGGTGCTGGTGGTGTAACAGTGTGAGGAATGTTTTCTTGGCATACTTTATGTTCATAAATATCAATCAGTTATCAAACCCTTCCTCCATTTAGGAGTAGGTCCCAAGCCCAGATAAATGGGGAGAAATGGCATCAGGTAAGGCATCCAGCCAATATCATGCAGAATCCTTTATTGGAGAAGTTTAGCCACAAAATGCAAATAGCAACCTCGTATAAAAATGGGAATAGCTATGGAAGAAGAAGAAGAAGAAGAAGAAGAAGAAGAAGAAGAAGAAGAAGAAGAAGAAGAAGAAGAAGAAGAATATCAATCAGTTGTCACTTGAAAGCCATGGACTATTTGAATGCTGTTGCTAACCAGGTGCATCTTCTAATGATGCACTGGCTTCTTCCAGATTGACAGTGCACCAAGTTGCTAAGCAAACGTTGACTCAAAGTGGGTTCATGAACATGACGATGAGTTCAATGTTCTTCAGTGGCCTTAACAATCACCAGATCTGAATCCAATACAACACATTTGGGAAGTGGTAGAACAGGAGAGTCCCAGCATGAATGTGCAGTTGATAAATCTGCAGAAACTGCGTGGTATAATCATGTGAACATGGACCATAGTCTCAAAGGAATTTTCCAACATCTTGTGAAATCCATGCCATGAAGAAATGAGGCTGTTTTGAAAGCAAAATAAAGCCCTTTTCAGTATTAGTATAGTGTGCGTAATAATTTTCTAAATGAGTACCCTGTAGCAATCTAGTCTAATAACCACAAGGCCCATTGTTTATCATTGACTGCTAGTTATCATGGATGAGAAATGCAAAATCCAGCAAAAGCACTGACAAAAAACTATGTAACTTTTAGAGTCGTGTTGTTTAGAAGCTACAACTAAGAAAATATTAAATTGTGTTTATTAGTATCATGTTATAGTGGGCAATACATAACTGTTTTATTGGAAAAAAAAACATGGCTGTGAGCCTCTTGTAGATCTCAAAATGATAGTAACTGAGTTTGGTGTACTAAAACAATGCAGATATTTATCTCAAACCACAGTCTGACTAGTTCTTATTTGGACATTTTCTTTCTAGTCAACTTACTATTTTGAAATCTCCAATTGGGTAGAGAGATTTAATGTGCACCATCACATACAAAAAATCTGATTGTAACCGAAAGTGGGCAGAACAGCAAAAACCTAGAGGAGACAAGTAAATGTTGCAGTTCTTCTCTAATTATGGAAATACTCACACACAAGCTTAATTTTTGAAATGATTTATTTCATTTTTTGGTCTTTTCTACACAATGCTGCATATCTGTAACTCATCATTTCTATAAATCACACTGTGGTCTCTACTAATTAAAGCACCTTTGTTGTGAGACTGAGTTGCTGAATAGAATGTGAGGAGGAGCTGCACAAAAAAACATCATTTTCAGGTGGAAATGTATTAAATTCAGAAGCAATTACCACAAGTTGAGTCCAGTGCCCCGTCTATGTGTTTTGTCTTCACACTTCACTTTCACTTGTGTGGCAACAAGGATGTTTCATTTTATGTGAAGTGCTAATGGGGATTTTTTTTCTCCTTGTTTTTTTGCGGTCTGGCTGACCAGGATGAAGTCTTCAGCTATACAATGAAATTAACAATTTTCCAACCACTAGCTAGAATTGCTCATTTGAGATCCAACATTAAACATTCAATGTCATGAATTCCAGAATTGACAGTGGGACTCGGGCAGGGTGGTAAAAGACATCTTCAGAAGCAATTTGTTTGCTGCTTCTTTCTGCTTGGACCGCTTCATTAACACTACCAGCTTGACACCATTTTCAAAATGTCACCCGTAGTACTGTCAAAAAGCATTATAGCTCAAGGCCTGAGTTTAACACCATTTCCCAAATAAATAAATGAACATACACATTAGACAGCCAATTAACTGCACTTTGTAATTCTCTGACCCCATTTAATACAATTTCACAGCAGGTGATCCTCAATTACGTTTTGGATTTTGAAGTCCATTCTGAAATGTTCCTCCCCCTTCCCTTCCCACCCCCCTTTTTCTGTGTTTCTTTGCAGATCCTCTTCTCCTGGTTTCTCACAGGACAACCCCAGTCTCCAGTGACCTGCCCACCCTGTGTCTGGGGTGGGGGCTTTATTTTCCACACATGCGCATTACATGCTTGACCATGTTGCCAATGCCGTCAAAAATGTAGTGGTAGTGGTAGTCTGTCTCCCACATGAAAGTTGGGGTGCTGATCACCTTATTCTTCTCATCCACATAGACCTCGTAAAAAAAGCAGTTAAGGCCAAAAACTCAGAGGAACAAACATTCATAATTTGGGGGGGGGTATCAGCTTTCTTAGAGGCAGTGGGCAGAGCAACAAGTACAGAATAATACAGGTTTAAAAAGTTATTAATGTACACTTACCATGTTCAAAAGTGTGGTTAAAGAAACACTCTACACAAAAATGACATTTTCTTTTATGTTAATTAGCCTATAAGTTTAGTAGTGATAGGCAACGAAAAACTAAAGAAAATAACAAAATCTGATAGAGTAGACACTTATTGTGACCAATGATGGACAGCAGCAAACAGTATAAAAATATCCATTAAAAAGTCTCTCGTTACCCATGTCTCGTAATCCATACGTAAAGGCATCCAGTCATATGCTCTCAAGTCCCAATGTCCCAAATACTGTACATGCACTTTTATTAAAATAATGTTTAAAAAGCCACAGCTGGCCTCTACTGAGCCAATACTGAGAAATTAATTCATATATGTATTTCTAGTAGGATTGATTACTGCAATGTGGTGTTCACTGGTTGTTCAACTCATTCTTTATGCAGCTTTCAGTTAATTCAACAAGAATTATGACACAAACCAGAACAAAATGAACAGATAACTCTAGTTCTCAAGTCCTTACACTGGTTCACAGTTAAGCTTTAGGGTGATTTTGAAATCATCCTTCATATTTATAGAAAATTAAATGGCCAAGGTTCTACCTACTTATCTGAACTTATCATTACTTACAAACCTAAGCACACATTGAAGATTTCAAGATGCTGGCCTACTTAAGTTTCCACAAATTATTAAAATAACAGTGGGGAGGTCAAAGTTTTAGTTACATAGCCCTGAAGCCGTGGAATATGCACAAGTAGAAGGCAAATTTTCTCCCTCATAATGTTTTCACTCACTTTTCTTTAATGTTTAACCTTTAGTTATCAGCAAGTTTCAGTGCAGTTTGCAATGTTGATATCATGTTAAGTACAATGTTTGTGCAAAATTTACTCTTAACAATTTTCCCAACTGTGTCCCTGTGTTCTTGATGAATTCATTTTAAAGTAACAGTCTTGATCAACTGTGCTAATTCCCTTCATAAGTTTGAACACTTCAGTCATGTCACCTCTTAATCATTGTTTGCTTAAACTAAACAAGTCGAACTCCTTCAATCTCTTTCTCCAAGCTCATGCCTCTTAGTCCTGGAGTCAGCCAAGTCGCTCTTCTCTAGACTTTCTCTAGTACTCTATGTGTTTTTTGTAATATGGAGTCCAAGACTGACCCCATTATTCCAGATGAGGCCTCACCAGTGCATTATAAAGCTTATGCATAACCTCCTTGGACTTGTACTTCACACGTTGGATTAAATAACCTAACATTCTGTTAGCCTTCTTAATGGCTTATTAACACTGCCCAGAAGTTGATAGTAATGAGTCCACTGTGACTCCTTGGTAAATTTCATAAGGGGTACTGTCAAGTTTCAGACCTCCCATCTATTCCCACCTGAGTAAACTTATCTTTCCATTTAAGTTAAGCATAAAGATCACTCTCATGTTAAGCCTCCTTTCTTTGTACTATTATAAGTCTTTATAGAATTAACTTGAGTGAGACCGTTCTACAGTTATTTTGTTAGGTCTCTTGCGAAAGCATTGCCCATAAACTTGGCATGTCATTAAAATATAATTTCGCAATTGAAGACATGAGGAAAAAAAGATTACCATTTTTTACCAAGTGTCACACACGTGCGCATGGGAGGCAGCTAAAGGGCTTGAGGGACGGCAGTTCTGATACATGCCAGGAGGTGGCAGAGTGCACTGACTCTTTTTCTCTCTTGCCTGCAGACCGTTCCCGGGGGATTCCACCTGGCTCTCGTGACATCATTTCCGGGACCGAGCCAATGGAAGGAGACCTGACTGGCTCCGGCCCCTCTGACGTCATGTCCGGGCTCGGTCCAATGGAGAACGAACACATCTCTGATCATTATGACCTCATTTCCTGTCTTCCCCTTTAAAACCCTGCCCTCTTTCTTAATTCCTCAGTCTTATCCTGGACTCAATTGTATGCACATCAGTGCTATTCAGTGGCTTTCAACGACTTTGCAGCCGAGGATTTTGAGATTATATGGGTGGCTGCCCCAAACCTTTTTCTGTCTCAGACTCGTTTTGTGACACAAGATAAAGGATATGTAAGGCTCACGATTGTTATGGCGTGCCCCCATGTTCTTCACAGCTTGCACCATGTTGGTGTAAGGCCAACGACCCCAACGGCTGCTCTCATCACGCTCATGACCCATGGTAATCTCCAGGTTTGGTAGAACTCTACATGCCAAGACTGGGGACATGGATGACATTCTGAGGGCAAAAGAAGAATAAGAGATAGGAGAATATGTGAAAAACTTCTTAAAGTTGACAATGAGATATTAGAGTAAATAAGACAAATATCAAAATGTAAGTACTGGAACAACTGATCTCAATCAAACCACTGACAATGACCCAATCACTGCTATTGCTAGGTGAGAACAAATAAGTTGTATGGCCAGGAGTGAGGTATGACAGGAGATGAAGATGGTACAAGAAAGAGAAAGATGGAGAATGAAAGTAGAAGGCAAGCTATCCAAGAGAAAGGAGAATGACTAGGCAATCCAATGAGATTAGGCAGAAGTGAAACAACATACAGTATAAAATTAGTGATAAGTGAAGCAGGGATGTTTGTGAAACTGACTTTAAGATTTGTTTTCCAAAACGCAAAATCCACTAAAAATATTTTTGGAGGTTTTAAAGTTTTTGGGGTAGAAAACAAAGATGATTACTCCTTCAAAATTTGTTCACATTTCTGTGTTTACCTGTGTTTTTCTCTGTAGCTGCATAATGAAGGTAATTGCCTGCACTCCAGTAAAATCAAATCTGGCTATACTTTTAGTTCACTTTAGAAGAAGGAGAGATGCATGTTTTTAAATGTTACATGCTGCATATATTCCTCACTCAGACACATCAAAACACACATTACTGTATTTTCTCCACAGCAAAACTCACAACATGGAAATCCACTGAGTTTCCAAGCTTCGATTTCCTTTCTGTCTCTGATTCTTCTTTAGCATTGCAACTGCTGAGATTGTCATCATAATGGGCAAAGTGGGTGTCCTCTTACCAGTACGAACACAACACCCATCTGACGGCTCAACAAAATGTCTACCTGTGACTGGAATTTGAGTTCAGTGATGTTTTTTTTTCACTAGAGACCTTTAATTACAATTAAACACTAAATGACAGCCAGATACCTACAGAATTAATGCCTGAAAATGCTTCCAGTCAGGAACAAAAAATTTTTTTCCTTGTGTCAAAGGCATGAAGTTTGCTGGAAACGAAATGTTATTTCTTTTACAGCTTTTTTTTTTCAAAGTGAAATGCGGAGTTCTGTTTTGAATACAATTTCACATCATTTGTTTCCCTCATCACTACATATGATAGCTTTATATGTAAGGAAACAATTATCGGAAGTTTTGTGGGAGCATTTTGAAAAAAGTGTAAAACATGAATGATATATCATGTATCATTTCTTAAAAGTTACATTTATGTTTTCAGATGCAATTTACAGCTGTGTCGGGAAGGAATTTCAGGAAGAAATAGATGTCGAAATTACAGATGCTTAAAACCATTTTAGCAGGTATTGAATATTCTTTTCATGCTTGGGGTCTTTGTAAATCCTGTAAATTGTTTGTGTTTTACATTATTTTTGTCTCATCTTTGATGGTGTCATTGATGTTTCTGCTAAGCTGGTTTCTAACCGCAAGCTGACTTTTTTATCTGATGAGCAAAGTAACGCACCAGTACCACCAGAGGTCACACACTCATTCTGTACGTGCATGCACTACTTCCAATTCCTTGAAGGTAGAAGGTGACCCATCCTCTTGGGAGTAAGAAAGCACTTTGTTTTCATCTTGAGGCTAATCTCTCTAGAGCTTTGGGGATGGGGGTCCAGAACTGGCTTTGAGATCCACTTTTCTCAGCTGTATCTCTGGGTCAGTCATTGAGCACTCGCATGTAGTGGAAGTCTTATTTCAAGAAGGGAATTACAGCACCAAAACTCTTTGGTCAAAAGGGGTATACTTTTTTCCTGTAAAGAGTGGCAGAGGACATGACAAAGGACATAAAATTCATCTGAGAAGAAGAACCACACCATGGACAAAAAAAACACATGTCAAAAACAAAACACCATAAATGAATTTTTTCACACACGTGTGCCTGTGAGACAATTTCAGGGCTTGTCAACTTGTAATTCCATTTCGAGCCACAGGTTGGCACTATCTGATAACACTTCTCCTCTCCTTTCCCCTGCAGATCTGGAAACCAACAAATCGAGGTCATGTGATATCACTTCCTGATCTGGGGCTCCTAGACCCAACCCTTCTGCCTCACCGCCGCACCACCGCTATCTTTCACCAATCTGATGTTAGACTCGTGTCTGTAAAAACATTTCTGATGCTACATGTTTTTTGTGTTTTGCTTCATAATATAAGGGATTTGCTTGAGTGTGCCCCATCCCTTTATGTGTGTTTGTGTTATCTTTTACAAGTTCATCACTTGAACCTGGAGCTATGATGTACTTCATACTGTGTACTTGTTATCTGTTACAAGATAAGTAACAACTCTAAGTAACTAGTAAAGAGACAACCAAAGACCTGCTATCTCACGTTTGATTGTTATTTTGTAGCACGCTCATGGTGGTGTCAGGTAAACTCTTAGGTTTTATAACCTTTTAATGGTTCAATTAAGAAAATTCAGAAAACCTCCAAAAAACAAAGGGCAACCAACGCCTTCTGCTTTCCGTGTTTGTTGGTCTCATCTTTCTTGTGTCCCTTCTTTTATGATAGTATACAAATATCTCTATTATCCTTGTGTTTATCAATAACTTTTATTATTCTTTTTCTAAAGAAAAATAAAAATAGGAGCCTTTTCCACACTTATCTAACTAATTATTGGCATTTAGAAAAGCAAAACCAATAATTAATAGAATATTCTCACCCACACTTCCCCACACCCTACTTCACTTATTGCTTATGGCACATTCAGGTTTTTCTTTCACAAACAAGAAACCGTGTTGCAAGTTTCTGGGTCTATGGCTTACCCAATAGGCTTGCGGGAACGGTGGAATTCCTTCATGATTCGCTCCACATCGTTGTTGATCTTGCAGTCCTTTCCATCATTGTTGAATGTTGACCTTTAAGGGTGAAGAAAAACTATTTACCGCAAAATTAGAGATAAATTCAGCAGTCACAGTCGGCAGCATGTGATGCATTATAACTTATTATCCATTTCCTGCTCCTGTATTCTCCTATATGGAGTAAGAGGGACAGGACAGAGCAGCGAAGGTCAACAATAAAAGGAATGCCAATCCATTACAGGGCACACTTACATAAGCACACACCTAGAATTACTCTCATCAGGTCTAACTTGCATGTGTTTGGATGGGAAGATGAAAGCTTGAGTACGTGGAGAAAAACCAACACAGACATTTGGAAAACATGCAGTCTCCACACAGACAGGGCTTGGGCTGCTAAAGTAGTTACAGAGTAGTGCTAAGCGATGTGCCACCATGCAAAGCTGAGCTCAGCCTTAGAATGTAATGTATTAGGAAAAAGTAGGGCGAAATAACACCTTTTATTGGCTAACGAAATAGATTACAAATGCAAGCAATGTAATTTATGTTTTGCAATTCTTTGATCTGTTAGTAAGGAATATATTTTACAAAGCAAGAAAAATGCTTTACTGGTCATTTCTTTCCTGTTTTTTTTTTCTCTAAGACATCAATAATTTCAAATCCACTTACAAGATTATGGGGTATTACATATCTTATAAACAATACTGGGTACAACTCAGGAAAGGGATCCATTCACGCACACACCAACACACAGAGGCCAGTTCAGAATTACCAATGAACATAACACACAGGTCTTTGATAATGTGAGGAGTAAATTGGTGTAGCTCCCAAGGAAATACAATGGAAAGAACTAAACTTCACACAGACGATGAGTATACAGTAATTCAAAACCAAATTGATGGATCAGTGAGACAGCAACATTAACTACTGTATCGTTTTTCTGATCATTTACTTCTTAGTAACATAACAAAACATTCTCAAACACATTCAGTCCATATTAGGGCGATTAGAGGTCAAAGCAGTAGTGGGTGCAAGACAATTAAGAGTTCCAGACAAAGTGCCGGTCCTTCACAGATCTTATTCATGTACATACCTATGGACACTCTCATACAATGCAAAGTAACCTTTTTCTCCACTGAACAAGGGAAGTGCCACACTGCCTATTTGGAAACCTTTATGTGTTTTTCAAAATTTTTAACTCCTCCCTAATTTGGCATCCTAATCTGATAGCTTGCAATAGCCTACTGGCCAAGAAGAGACATTTGCCAACAATCCCCTGGTGCTGATCTTTTATTTTGTGTTGTTTCAAAGTAGTAAGGGTGAAACTTGGCTTTAACTATTTTTCTTGGAGTATCACTTCTTCCTGCAGAGTTCCTTTGCTCAATCTTCATTCTCACCACTACAGTAGGTCCCTTTCCAACGGTGTCAGTCTTACAATGCGTCTCACTTTACTCCTGTATTTTAACTACGTAACTTGTCTTTCAAGCAACTGTACACAATGGTACATGGTATTACCCTTCATACAATTTTCAGTATTAGCCTTCCATTAGCCGCAAGCATAGAGCTGCAATCATTAATTTAAACATCGGAGATGGGCAGATGGAAGTCACAATTGCTTCATATGTGACCACCATGCATTTGAGCTACCCATGTGGGAAAGAAAACATAGATGGCTTTATGTATAGCTGGTGTTCCAGCAGCAAACACTAATTAATAGCTCTATAGTTAGTATCAAAGGAAAAAACAATGAGGAAAAAGGCACAAAAATTATCTTGTCATGTCTAAAAAAGATTTATATGCTCATAGCAATATTAAATATCCCTATTTCAGCTTGGAATCTGCAATTAAAAAAATTGCACAAAGCAAACATTGAGTGAAATGTATACACAGTAGAGTGTATCAAGCTAACATCAGTCAGTCCATTTCTGTTTGTTCTGGTAATGTTAACGTTTACCTTCCAATATTCAGTACTATGAACTGCAGTGACTCATTTAAAGTAAATTCTTCTGATAAATAAATTAAACCTATGAAGTGTTACTGTATACTGTATATACAGCGCCATTTTGAATTGATGTCATAATCTGAAGTCAGACAAATTCAGACTTGATAGATCAGACCCGAGTTTGCGAGTAGCAATTCTGACGTGGGGTTTTTTCTTTACATTTTCCGAGTTGGAGGTTGGAAATTGTGCATTCCAAGTTTTAGCTGAATACAGTATCACTAAGAAAATGTAGCTCCTGTTTTGAAAACAACTGATAAAGTCAAATAATGATCAGTTATTGCACCATTTGACCTCTGTCCATCCTTCTACTTTCAGACCTGCATATTCCATTTTAGTGTCATTAATAACTGTAGGTAATCCTGGAATATCAAGTTCATGATGAAAATCAACCCACTTATGTCCCACTTATGTCCACACCCACACACAGCCAATTTTAGAATAAGTAATAAAACTAAAACACACATCACAGGGATATGGGAGAATAACATGAACTGACAAGAAGAGAACATGCAAAGTCCATACAGAAAGTGACAAGATGAATATTAACGGTCATCCTCTTGAAGCTGTGAAGAAGCTGAGTCTGTAGCATTTGCTTTCATTTAGAAATAAGGTCCTTCCTAATTTTAAACACATGAAATTATGTACTATATCTATAAACTGTAATTTAGTTAACTCACAGGTTTTTGGTGATTCCATAGCCTCCAGGGAAAATGACAGCATCAAAGCTGTTGACATCCAGACGAGAAAGATCTTGCATTTTTCCACGGGCCAGACGGGCAGATTCTATCATGACATTCCTACCAAGGAAAGAGAAGTCTATCTTAAATAATTGTTTGGAGAATAGAGTGGGCTGTGATATACATTATGATGTGCAACCTATGAACATGGTGTTGGTTTGGCAAAGCCTTTAAAATGTAGAATGCTGGAGTTTGGTATTTGAAAGGCACTGTAAGCAAGATATGGTGGTAAAGGGCCAGACCTCGAGATGGACTGGTAATTGGGTAATCTTATGAGTTGGGCATCTGCTATCAGGCAAGGCAGAAATTAAGTATTAGTATATTCAAGACAAAATGATAGTTGGCTGTAAAGCTAAGTGTAAGTGGAATAGAGCTATGGCTACTACATATAAGAAGGACTTGACAGATGTGATGGTTTATGAGGATATCACCCAACCATCTTACACATTAACACTATAGGACTCTGACAACCAGTGCATCCTGGTAGCATCAGGTACAGAGCATGATCCAACTTTAGATGGCCTTTCAGTCTAATACAGGGCGCAGTTATTCTTGCTGGAGTAATTTCTTGTCTGTAATTAACCCAACCCACATTTCAGACCAGATCACCTAAAACCTAAAGTCACACCGACAGGGGTAGAAAGTGTAAATGCCACACAGACTGTGACTGTCTAGGAATTGAGCATTGGTTGAGTTTATTCTTGTTAGCCTGGCACAGTCATATTCTGATTTAGCTTACATCAAAGTCCCAAAATCCAAAGCAGCATTCTTAACCAGTCTTCATGGTAGTTCATCTTTATGTTTATTGTCATGTGTACAGTTAAATGGGATTCTCAACTGCATGTCTCTCACAGACTACTGAGGGTACTGTATACAAATAAATAAATAAATATACTGTATATGTTATACAGTATCTGCCGAAAAATACAAAGAGTACATGACATGTACTTCACCCTTATTGGGGCTCACCAGGTGTATACACTTTTGCATCCCCTTACAGGGATCAAACCTCACCGCCTCAGGCAAAGCCTCTGATGTTGCACCACAGCTGGTGGTTTGCTTGCCTGACTGGGTGAAGACAGAAGTGAAGACAGAAGTATTACATTTTTAAGTCTGAATCGCAATCCTATTTATTGGGTGGTTACCTACCAGGTACTTCTTGTGGTTGGTCGTCCAATCAGCAAACATCCACCTCATCTTATATACAGTATATATATATATATATACATGCTGTATATATATATATATATATACGTATATGCATATGCACTTTTTCAGTAGGATTTTGGTGTTATTGAGCAGCTGCTGATTAGCCTTATTGCTCAAGGGGATCAAGAGTCTCGTAACCTACTAGTGTGAGAGCTACTGTAGTACAGAGTATAAAGTAAATATATTTATGTGACTTAATGCTGAGTAACCTATATGGGCCAAAGAGACAGTTCTTACCAATGTTTCTTAAATTCACACCAATAGATTCCAGAAAGGAATGAGTGAAAGGTGTTGGACATTGGAAAACAAAAAAGGAAGTGTTTTAAGCTCAAAGATTAGAAAAATACAGAAGAAGAAAAAAGATTATTGCCTTAAAAGAAGGGGTCAAAAGAAATTTCCTTCCAAGTAGTTCAAGTACACCACGAATGAGAAAATGGAAATCTGATAGATAAAATACAAAGATTTAAGTTTTACTGTATCTGTGGCAGCTGTCACAGGTTAAAAAAGAAAAGATCAGTGTGGTGAAATACAATTAAAGGCAGTAAGTGTCTGTTGCTGTCTTTTCACATATTCTCTATAGAAACTCCAAAATAGATTATTGCACCCAAATCAAGGATTGGAATAAGAGCAAACAGACAATCTCACCTTTGTTCTCCAGACATAGGCTGACTCTTCATGTGGTCCACAACATGCATCTGCTGTTGGTTTGGTGCAAACATTTGGAACTTGGCTCCATTGCGGCTCAGATGGTACATGGTACTGAAACCAAAAAACACAGGATTCCTTAGTAAGATGTAAATGTGTAATAGGATTCAAGAGAAGACATCACACATACCTGTAATAACATTTGCCTGAATCTTTTAATTGATTTATGGTATCAGGTCCTGCTGTATACATATAGAGCTCATAGTAAATATATCTGTTAATGCTATATTTTAATATAACAAATTAGAGGATATTAAGATTCATGTTAGGCTATCAGTTGCTATTCCCCTGTTTTGTATGATTGCATTTTGGATTTAACTTGTTAGTTGCAAGTCACCAAGACCTGCAGGAGCACATGTAATTTAAATCAGATTGGATACTCGTCTAGAGAACAAACAAGACAAACATATAACGTGAAGTGATCACACAAGAGTATAGAAGCATCCAAAATATTAACAAATGGTCAGCATGATGATTTAATGGAGGACAATGTTATTAAATATATGAACATTTTAATATTTCTCCATAATGATAATAAAAATTTTTTCCTATCCCTATATATATATAAAATCCAACGTCTGTCTGTCTGTCTGTCTGTCTGTCTGTCTGCCTGCCTGCCTGCCTGCCTGTCCACTTTTCACAAGAGATCTACTTAACGGATTTAGATCAGTTTTTTTTTCTATAATTTGCTTTAACATTCTGGCTGATTTTGCGACTTCTCTCATCACACTAAGTATCATAGTTTGCTTGCGGCAGCAATTAATAAACGCATATCGAAAAGAGAGGCTGCGGGCTGAGGGGAGGGGGAGGCGGAACCTCAGGAGTAGGGAGACGGAAGGGCAATTCTCACTCACGCACCAGCCTCCGCTCGAGTCGGGTCTGTATGTCTGTCCGCTTTTCACAAGAGAACTACTTAACGGATTTAGATCGGGTTTTTTTCTATAATTTGCTTGAACATTCTGGTTGATTTTGCGACTTCTCTCATCACTCTAAGTATCATAGTTCGCTTGTGGCAGCAATTTATAAGCACTAAGCGAAGAGAGAGGCTGCGGGCTGAGGGGAGGGGGTGGCATACAACTAGGGAATCAGTTCCCGGTCGGGTTTATCCATTTCCGGGAATTCAGGAATCCTGCATGTCATTCCTGGGAATCACACAGTGCACGGGCATTTCAAATGTGAATGGTTTTAGAAGAGTAACACTTATTTTTAATAAAACTACTGCAATATGTTGACACTAATAAAAGACTAACCTTAACTACAAGCAGTTCATGCTGTCATATAAGTACATGTATCTAGTTAGTTGCAGTAATAAGAGCGTAGAAAGCACGTGTTGAGCGTGCGGTCGTCCAGGCGAGAGCGCACCTTCGTGCAGAGTACGCCAACTGCTGAGAAAGCGCGCTCTGCCTCCACTGAAGTAGACGACACAGTCATCAGATACTGATACACTTGTTCTAAACAATGCCGGCGCTTGCCGTTGCTCTGAAACACAGCCATTTCAACTTTTACTGATGCATCCAGTTTCTCTTCATCATTCTGTGATGGAAAGTTTCTTAGCACAGATAATGCAGATGCAACAGACTGACGTGTTGCAATTTCAAGTTGCTGTTCAAAGCTGTCAACAGTACAGACGTCAATGAACTCTGCCCCGTCCCGGCATTGGTGAGCTGCAGAGTGCAGACACCTCCCAGTCCACTTTGCTGGTCTGTTGTTGACTGAATTAATCAGCAACACACTACACCGTGGGCCAAAAAAACGTGCCACTTAATTATTTTCAACTATAACTCTGTTATTTCTTGATCGATTTTTACACTTTTACACTTTTACACGCTATATATGCGGGCTTGGCCGTTCCCGTTTTCCCGGGAATTACAGCATGTAATGTATGTAGGATTCCCTACATACAACTAATCAATTAGTGCTCAAATGATTTGACACGCTGTCAGAGACATACACTTCAATAAATACCATTTTAGAACACAATGATTCAGTTCATTATCCTACAGAATTTTTAAATTCCATTAATCCTCCTGGCATGCCACCCCACAACTTAGTATTGAAAGTAGGAGCACCAATCATCCTTTTGAGAAACCTGAGCCCACCCAAACTTTGCAATGGTATCCATCTCCAGGTCTGTCAGCTTCAGAACAACCTCTTAGAGGTGATAATCATCACAGGATGTGGCATTGATGAGAGGGTTTTAATCCCTCGCATTCCCTTAATCACGACGGACATGTCCTTTCAGTTCAAGAGATTACAGTTCCCAGTGAAGCTTTGCTTTGCAATGTCGATTAACAGGGCCCAGCAACAGACACTCAAGTTGGCAGGGGTTGATCTTAGCTCACCATGATTTTCAAATGATCAAATTTATGTTGCTTTCTCCCGGGTTAGTTCCCCAAGAAACCTATATGTCCTCGCCATGATAACAAAACCCAAAATATTGTATATCAATAGGAAACCTATCAATATAAATTGTTCTCAATACAAATTCAATTTTTGAAATGTTTTATTGATTTTTAAAGTTTGTCCTGTTTCACTACTATGAAGTTGGAGCAATTATTTTTCAATAAAATCTGTTTCACATTGCATTTGTGCAATTTAACCATATAAAACATTATTGCTAGTAGTATTACCACAATAAATGGGTCAATAGGTAATGATGTCCCAGTGCGTATTACTCCAAAAAGACCTGTCAGAGGAACAGTGGTTACTGTAAATCCAGAGCTGTCAGATAAACAAGTGTACGTGATACCCTAATAAATTGTGGTTATGAGACATTCCCCTCACATTTGACAGGCGGCTGCCTTATGACTTCACCAACAATTATAGTCTTGACTTGAACAAATTGTTGAGGAGTTAAAAAGAATGTAATGTTCAGTTTTGAGTTGAATTAACTCATATTTCCCACAAACTGATATTTTATCAAAGACTGACTTCCATTCATTATGTGAAAATCTGACTGAAGGGTCTCCACATTGTCTATGGATTATAGTGGTGTCCACTTTTGGAAGTACAGGTATAGCAATGAGATGCTAGCTTTTACCCCAGGTTGAAAATAAAGTTTCAACAGTAGATATTGATATTGGTGAGGCTGATGAATGTTTTAATAGAATGGATTCAAAGACTGAAATTGAATGGTTGCTTGTTTAATACACCGTTATGGCGCCACCACCATCTACTCAAAGCACCGTGATGTTCCAACAGTGATGGATTAAAATCTAGAAGTCTGCATGACCATCATCATCAAGTCCTTCCGTGAGAACCCTAAATACAAAGAGGACTTTTTCATTTATGTTAGGTAGAATGCCCAGAGGGGACTGGGTGGTCTCGTGGCCTGGAAGCCCTGCAGGTTTTATTTTTTTCTCCAGCCGTCTGAAGTTTTTTTTTTTTTTTTTCTGTCCCCCCTGGCCATTGGACCTTACTCTTTTTCTATGTTAACTAATGTTGTCTTATTTTAAATTTCTTATTTTGTCTTTTATTTTTCTTTTCTTAATTATGTAAAGCACTTTAAGCTACTTTTTGTATGAAAATGTGCTATATAAATAAATGTTGTTGTTGTTAATATTAGTTGTATCAATATATACAAATAGGTGTAACCACTATAGGTCTATTCTAACATCCGCAGATGACTCTGTGGCATTGAACCTAAAGCAATAAATATATCATGATCCAGTTTAATTATTATGAAAATGTAACAAACTCAAAGATTTAAATATTGATTTAAAAAATACCACCCACAAGAGACAGTTATTAAAGAAGAAGTGGTCAAATGTTTTGGCCAATTAACTCAAGGTCACTAAAGATGTCAACACTGTTACTTTTCTTTCAGGAAATTTTTTTATTTTTTTGTTTCACTTTATCCATCTCTAGTATAAGAAACTACTCCAATAAGGTTGGCCTTTTGACATTGACGGACTCGTAATTTTTAGGGATTCCAAAACATACTTTGACAGTTTTCACCGTGATGTCTGTGGTGTAATGGACAGCAGGGATTGACTGGTTTCCCGGCTGGGATGAACCCTGTTACCTTACCTGGCTGGGAACCCAACATAAAGGGAACACAGAAACAGAAACAAAAGTGTTCCCTGCCTCAGTCAGGAGGAGACAGCCTTTGAAGACTGTATGCTCCCCTGATATGCTAGGCGTTCCAATACACATACACCCCCATAGGGGGTACTGGAAATTGTAGTCTCAAGAGGAGGACTAGTTGGGTTCCATGAGTGCCAGCCAGAGGGAACTGCCCAGGGAATGGCTGTCCCTACTTTGTGGGACTTCTGCCAAACCTGGAAATGCTTCCACTGTGCATCATCCTGACATTGGAATTCTGGGTGTTGTTGAAAAGGAGCCACCTCACTTCACTCAGAGAGTCAGTGTAAGGGAAGACAAGATAAGAGAAACTGACAAAAGAGATGAAAGAGAGTTGGTTATTGAGAGAACTGTAGTAAGGCATGGTGTTTATAAAAAAACATTCATTTGAACCAGAGGCTGGAGTTGTGCAATTGTGTCTGGGGTTTGGGAGTCTGTGAGGCCCCCTAGTGGCCAGAGTGGAAATATTGCTGACACACAAACAACTCAACAAATCACAATTTCTTAGTCATATTCTAAACATTCACAGAAACAGGAAAAGTTCCCTGTTTGTAAAAATGTTCTAAAATTTCATTCAAATACTTTTTCAGTGTCTCCTACCTTTGCTGGTCTGCTATACTTTTATGTTTATTCAGTTTTTCTGTGAATCACTTTTAAAATTATCGGCCATTTTTGAATGGTGTAAGATCATTAATGAGAAGATCTGAAGAGCCCGTTCTGTGATGTCCCTTCGATTGCCTGCATTTAGCTAGTTAGATACATAAATAGATAGCACTGTATTTGTCCCCAGGGGAATTTCAATATATAAATTAAATATAGAAATATTATAAGAAATAAATGTTTATGGTTTGCTGACTTCTGTCAGGCAACATTAAAGTTGGTTAAAACTTCAAATCATCGAGCATAGATGTGCTGCCAAGGAGTGTTATTAGTGTAGACAAACATGTGGGATCATTCAGATCAGATTTTTCATGTCAATAGTACAATTATGACAGTCTTGTACAGACACTTTATGGGATCAGTTTTACAATACATATTCCTTCCTAAGAAATTTTAGTGTTTACAAAGCAAATAAGCAAATAAAGTGGAGCAGACAGTAAAATTAGAAGCAGCAAACATGCAAATCTGCCTGAACCTTCTAATAAATTCATTAGTGAGAAAAATAGTGTGTCCTTCCAACACTCATCCACTATATTGAAAATTCTACCTGTAAGATTTGAATTGACTTGTAAGGCTAGGCCCCCTGTACAGAAAGTAACAAAATATGCTTTTCATCTTTAAATAAAACATACTGTCTGGGATATCTTTATTTCATAATGGACTTGCAAGTACAGAATATGTCCTTGGATTCTACTGCTGTATTAAGCCCACTGGAGCCAAACATTATCTCAGCATCCCAGATTAGACCTACTCAGGCCTCTTCAAAGGCTTTATCCAATACCATCTAGATTACTGTAGGTACAAAGATTTGTAGAAAGAATCATACTCATGATTTATGCAATATCTAAAGTGCTGGGTTAAAAGTCTTAGTGTTGCAGAATAAGGTTAAGCAATATTGTAATGGAGCGACCAATCCCAACCAACCTCACAGGGAAATATTGGACCAGTTAGGAGAGGCACTATACTGATTGTCTGAAAGCATCTATGCCTGCTAGTAGATCCTGGGGGTGTCCTAAGAAAGGTGCCAAGGAAATGCAACCACACAGAGCATCAGAGAAATTGCCCTACTAGAAACAAGGATAAGAAAATTCACCAGGATTTTAGAGGGCATCAAGGGTAGTGGCCAGACATGTGCTTGGAGTGTCTAACCCTCTCACTACAGAAACAAAATGACCACAGTGGGCTGGCAAGAGACCACAAGACTTCCAGGGTGATAGATGTCAGCACATCATTCCTGTGACCATGATGGACAGTTAATGGTGAAACCAGGAAAGACTAATACGGTGTTTCCCAACCTTTAAGTATTTGCGACCCGAGTTTTCATAACAGTTTTAATCGCGCCCCCCTAAGGTTTTTTTGAAAGGAGCCCACTAATACCAATTTTTTCTTTTAAATTAATGATATATCATAGATGTATATTTTATTATACCTACTTAACTTTTATCAACATTTATCTAACTCTATATTTATTTTTCTAGTATCAGAATGTAGTTTAAGTTAATTTGTTTTGGTTTCAATAGATGTATTTTTCATATTTTTGATTCTTGTTTTCTTTTTTTAAACATCTTCGCGCCCCCCTAGGGGGGCCCGCCCCACAGATTGAGAACCCCTGCACTAATAGATGCCATTAATGTTCTTTGTGTAATATTGTTAAATAAATATTGTAAAGCACTAAAAATTAAATGTTAAATACAGTAAGGAACATATCTAAATTCAGAATTCTGTTGAGTTGTGTTACAAAGAAAATACTTACTATGATGCTTCATGAACATCAGTCCCGTCCCACCATCCACATCCAGAAAACACCTACAGGACATCAGAAGATACTTTGTTAACAAAAACTAAATTTTCACTTCTTGTAAGAACATGCTGTAGATACATCATTAAGTTCATTATCTTCCATCTTTACTTTTGTTGTTATTGCTTTTCTCTTCAGCACAACATCTAATTTTTATTATTCCCAGGTTTACTCTCCTTTACTCATTTTACTTCATTCTTATGCTATTTCTATCTTTATTTTTTCTCTGAAATTCTCCTGACTGATCTTTTCATCAACTCCAATATATCCTGCTTATCAATCTCAATTCTGCTCTTTTCTGTTAATTCTAAATCCCACTTCATTCTAATCTCCATTTGTCTTGATCACTTCTCCAGCCAAGTTTTGGAAAACTTCAAATGCATTTTTAATGACAGTATTAACTACCTAGGATTTCATCAATACGTTCATTTTAAAAAAATCAGCTCCTAATAAACCATTCAGACAATTCTCCATTAATCTAGCCATACAATTTATAACCTGCTTGTTCAGTTTAAGGTAAAGGGAAGCCAAAGCCCATCACGGTAGCACAGGGGTAAAGGCATGGACCAGTCCTGGACAGAGGGTACTCCATGCATAGGCCACTTTTCTAACCCATTTATCCAGTTTTGAGTCAATTGGAGCTGGGATCTACTGCAGCAGCGTTGGATGCAAGGCAGGGACCAACTCCAGACACCATTGCCAGACAATAAAAGTTAATACAATTTAAAAATCAATGAGGGAACAACCTAAAGTTACTCAGGTACTTTTCTGGTACTGCTAGGTTGTCTACACCAAACAGGGTTAAATTAAGCTGCCATTTTTAATATTACACACAATGCTTAGGGAGATGTGAAGTTTAGACACTAAAGAAGATTTAAGGAATCCTTTAACAGTTAGAGCTACATTTAGACTATAAATCCACAGGATACTCTGTAAAATCTAAACCCTTAGCCAACTGTGTCCCAGAAGCTCCTTCTAATTTAATTAGACAGAAGGAGACTTGATGAGGTGAAACAGAAGGTAGGAAGCTTTGGATTACGATACCATAGTGGTATGCTGGTAATTCTTCAGACTGGTACTGTTGCTGTTGTAAAGACTTGTAGGTATGGATTTCCCACCAGCATGAACTGTGCTCCTCAATGAGTAAAAACAAAAAAAATGGCAAAAGATTTCCCTTTATTTTAAAGTATGCACCAGAGCAATACTGAAATTGATTAAGCCACCTCAAGTACTGGATGGATGGATGGATGGATGGATGGATGGATAAAAATCTGCCATAATAAAAGGATGTGTCTGCGTGTGTGTCTATGTCTGTCCAGTTGCTATATCTCTTTCATCCTCTGTCATCCAACTAAGGACACATTGCAAATATTAACATTGCTTTTACGAATCCTGTACTAAATGACAAGTAACAGAGGGATAGCAACCAGAAGGACAGACTGCACTGCAAAAGTTAACACTGAATACATCTAATAGGGAATAACTGCAGTATGGACAGAAATCAGCTTATCCACCTTAATAAAAAGCCAAGTGTCTATGTGTCTCTGCATCTGCGTTGATATGTCACTGGCATTTCAACAGATGGTGCATCAGAAACATTTGTAGTAATTAAATGCATTGCATTTGTCATTCCAACATCTGCTGTATCACAAACATTTGTAGTAATGCATTTTATTAAAACAAACATTTGTGATGCACCTTCTATTAAAATGAAAAATGCAATGCATTTTAATACTATATGCATTGCAAAATACATTCCAATAGATGGTGCACTTCAAGTGTTAACACTGTGGGCTATGTTGATTACTTAGATTTCAGTCCATTTTAGATGGGTAGCACAGCTCGTAAGAAGAGCACCAGTTTCTCACAATTAGATTGCATAAGTTCAGGAATCGCATAGGCAAATAATAAAAATAATAATAATAATAATAATAATATTGGTTCCTCATGATCCTGTATTGTATTGTATAATACAGATTATAAAAGAATAAGAGGAAAAAGATAAAGAACTGTGAGGGCCTGTAGAGCACTGGTTAGCACAGTCTTCAGATCGTGGCTTGGGCTTTTGCCTTTGTGAAATTCCTCCAGTGTCTACATTGGTTTATCAATGTGTACTCCAGTTTTCCTTCCATTTTCCAAAGATGTGCATCTTACGTTAAGTGACAACAATTGGCCTTGTATAAGTTAAATAACATTTATTTTATTGTGTTATTTATAGAATACAACATGGAAAGGCACTTTACTGTGTGATAGACTGGTATGCTGTCCAGAATTAGATCCTCCTTGGTACTGTTCAGTTAGGCGCTGGCTATCTTACAATTGAACCAGATATGATGAATAATAATAATAATAATAATAATAATAATAATAATAATAATAATAATAACTCCCAAACACCCCTAAATATCATTATGCAGGCTCAGCAAAAAAAAAAAAAAAAAAAAGCAAAATTCTATTCGAACTTGTCATATAACCATTTATATATGAAGACTTCAAAAGAGAACCCTAACTCTCCCCAACTTGACCACTCTATACAAGTGTGTGCCCTCTGGGTGTATACTAACTGGCAAGACAAAAACGTTGACCAGTGATAACCAAGGAATGTTTCATTCAGCCAACAAGCCTTGTCGTGCTTAGACAGAATCTAAACTGAGGCAATTGCTTTTTCCCATTACTCAATAAGTGTGTTTGAATTATTCTTTTGGTTTTGATATGAAATATTTTATTTTCCATAGTTATTTTTTTATGTGTGCTTTACATGTTGAGCAAACATCTACAGTAATGATCGGTTGTTGCCTGTGACTGTCTTGTTTGACTTTTATTGGTGATTACTGTTGATGCAGGTAATAGAGACTTTAAGATTGTTGCACAAAATACAATCCAGATGATTTATCATCAAATAGAATGCACATCGCCATATGGCATTGATTTTGTGCTACATACAACTTTAATGATCAGCTGGGAGCCTCTCAAATGTGTTTACAGAGCAATGTCTAAGGTAATTTTGGTTTGTTTTTGACAATTTGTATTCCAGATTTTCAACATCAATCCAAACAAAACTCCAGTATTACCTGCAGCTGGTAATAAGCAGAATGCCAGTTGAAATAGTTGTAAATATCAAAAACAAAGAAAAATGTTTAGATTTGCATTTGATGAACTTGCACCCCATGCATGGTTTTATCTGCCTTGGACACACTGCTGTTTAGGCTCGATCCCCACTACACTACCACCATCCCTGAATTGGATTAAGCAAGTTTAGAATGTCATATTATATTATGTTCAGATTCTCACAACTTTAGCTTCTTAGGAATAAGAATTTTTGTCAAGGTACTGTTAAAATTTGCATTTGCATAAATTTCAGCAGACCATTACACTGCAATCCAGTCAAGTCAGTCAGTCATTGTCCAACCCGCTATATCCTAACACAAGGTCACGGGTGTCTGCTGGAGCCAATCCCAGCTAACACAGGGCGCAAGGCAGGAACCAATCCCGGGCAGGGTGCCAGCCCACCACTGGGCACACACTCACACACACACACCAAGCACACACTAGGGACAATTTAGGATCACCAATGCACATAACCTGCATGTCTTTGGACCGTGGGAGGAGACCAGAGTACCAGGAGGAAATCCACGCAGACACGGGGAGAACATGCAGACTCCACACAGGGAGGACCCGGGAAGTGAACCCAGGTCTCCTAACTGCGAGACAGCAGCACTACCACTGCGCCACCCTACTGCAATCCATCATAATAAAAAGTTATTAATATTCATCAAAGGCTCTATCTAATTTACAGGTGTCCATAACCATTTTTACATGGTCTAGAATAACAAGTCCAACATTAGACTCCATGGCTTGGAGCCGGATTCCTCATCCACTCAGATCACTATCACTTAAGCAAGGGGTAACAACTGGTAAATACTCCAGTTAAGGGATGAGTTCTGTTTGAATTTTTTTTTTGGTTGCTGCTTTGTGGAGTTCTTGAAATGTCTATTAAATTCTTACATCCATTTATTTTCTTTTTCTATTTTGATCAATCAATTTTTAAAGCAGGAAGAACACCTGGTCAGGATACCAGTCCACCACTGGCCTCTGTATTACATACAGTATATAAATGAATGTTCTTTAAATGCTTAAGGAAGACCACATCTGGAATGTTGTGTGCCTTTCATGTCAGCACACATCAGCTGTAGAGGAATCCCTGGACTACAGAATATATCCTACTCATCTTATATCTTTATAGATCTCTTTGTGTGAATCAATGAGATACTGTTTCACTGTGCATTTAATTCAAATTTGTGTGTTTATGTATATTGATAGTGAATGGTCTAAACGTACTATTAGTGCTTTATAGCTGTAAATATGTGTAAGGGCTTTGAGTCTCTGTACTCAGCATAGAATGCCATACTAAATAGAATTCAACTAAGAACAGAGAAGGATACAAACTCTAAATCTTCAAAAGTCTCAAAGTCATCAATAAAGTTAATCCAGCACTTTGCTCCATTCAGACAAGGACACCGGTGAAAATGAAGCTGATTTGTATTTAAGACTCAGCCTGAAGTCATACATTAAAACTGTTGAATCATGAAGTAGAGACCCTTTAAAAATGTCTAGATGAGGTACTGGAGAAAATGATTATCTTTTCTAATCTATTAAAACTGAATGGTCTCCTCTCGTTTTAAAACTTTTTTTTCTTAATGAATCACTGTTTTATTTTCATCTTTAAAATGCTACAATACAAATTGCTATAAAGATCTTATGCATTATTTACTATTGTTCTATTTCCCACTGTGATCTGGGGCTAAGGCGCTAAAGGTGTCACTCTGTCTTCCTTGCTTATAATAATAATAATAATAATAATAATAATAATAATAATAATAATAATAATAATAATTCATTACATTTATATAGCACTTTTCTCATTACTCAAAGTGCTTTCCACTCAGGGAGGACCCAGGAAGCGAATCCACAATCTCTTTACTGTGAAGCAGCAGTGCTGGTTAATTAAGATGGACAACTTAGATAAGCCTTTTCATAACCTTAGTATTATTACTCTTTATTTATTTTCTGTCATTATTGCTTCTTTTAAAGTATGTCATTAAAATACACAGTTTCCCACTGATAAGTTAATTGAGTGGTTTAATGACAGATTAAATCTCTGTTGGGTCATGTCCTTCCATTCTCTGCATCTCTTTTAAAATGCTGAACTCCACTCTTAAAAATTAAAGCGCTAATGCAGTTCTTCAGAGTGATGCCACAGGCAAACCCATTTTGGTTCCAAAAGAAACAAACAAACCATCCACATGGAGGTTCAAGACAGAACCTTTTAGTAAGATCTGTAACAGGCTCCATAAATCACAATGAACACATGAGAACACATTTGTGAAATACCACTGGTTCATGATTTTTAAAAGGACTCTCGCTGCATACAATAACACAGGCTAAGTTCAGGTTTCCTTGACCTGTGTGTATCCTGATAGGTAGCCTACTATACATGAAAGATTTCCATTTTGTGCATATGTTTGGTACCTTTTCAAAACCCAAAGAACCAATTTAATATGGAAAGAACCCTTCACAGAATGAAATGGGTCTTTGCCAAGTAATGATGCTAAAAGGAATCACACAACCCAGTAAAGTGCCATTAACGAACCAATATTTTTAAGAGTGTAGCAGAAAGTTGTCAGAGGACAGCAGCACAAGACACACAAAGAACATACAATTGGAAAAGATCCATAGTGTTTCAACAACTTAACTCAGTTCTGTCCTGGAAATATCTGGGAGGAGGCAGGACTCAACCTTTGATCAGGAGCCAATTCATCAAGGGTACACTCCCACAGTGGATCAGTATAAAGGCAAAAATCAACTAAATGCCCACATCTTTGAGATGTAAGGGAAAACTAGAGATCATGGAGTAAATTACATGCAGACGTAGAGAAAATATGCAGCCAGTGCGTCGTCTGCTAAAGCTGTGTTTGACAGCAGTACTGATCATTGTGCCACCATTAGAATCTGACCTTACTCTTAGAATGAATATTTTCAATTTTCCAATAAAACTATTTCTTTATGTGTTATTGGAAGAACTCGTCACCATAACAAGTTAACAACATTCTTACAGCTGAATATGAAATCCAGGTTGACCCTGAACAAGCCGAAACACATAGTTGCAGCCATAAATGGTACTTGTCTTAATGACTGGGTTGCTCAAATTTGAGATGAAAATTTGTCTGTTGAGAACATGGTGGCACACACTAGATGTCAATATTATAACCCCAACCACCCAACCCTCTTTTTCAGATTCCATAACTGGATCAATTCATTGCTACTTACCAAAGCAACATTGGTGTTTCCCCAGTTTCCCCAGTCTCCTGACTGGTGGACAAGGCAGACGGGCTGTCTTGTAAGAACAGCTGCCACCTGTTTTGCCAGCAATGCCCGTGACGCCAACATGTTGGTTTACTGTTGTTCGCTTTTGGAGGCTGAGTCCCTTTAACTTTTCAGACCCTTTAACTAATGTGCTTTAGTGCCTGTTGAGGTGAATAATGGGTTATTTATCTGTCTGGGGGTTTCTGACGTCAGTCATAAGCTTATTTCCTGTGCTAAAGTAACTTCTGTTCCAAAGCAGACTCTTTCCTCTCTCTGTGGACTTAAATTTACTGTGACACAAGGAATCCTGTTAGATTATTAGATAATCACTCAGGCACCCTGAGTAGATTAGTGTCAGACTGGCGAGCTTAATTGTCTCCAGCTAAGGTGGGAAGCTGTGAGGAGATGATGAGAAAGGGAAGGCTTGTCTGAGATGAGCTGCTGCCTGCCACCTCCCAGGATGCAGTGAACACTGATACAGTACAACACTGTTGGGGCTTGTCATAGCATGAAAAGCAACATGGCCGTCAAAGCAGTCTCTGATCTTTACAAGCTAAAGCATGAAGCACATTTATTATTTACACATATGTGCACTTGCTCTTAAGAGCTACATAATAATTTAAAATATTGTATAGCTAGAAGAGCATATGATAAATAAATACTTTACAATACATTAAAAACACTGTCAGACATGTGAACTTCATAAGTGTCTAACAGTTTCTCGTCTGAGGAAATATAGGGTGAAAGTTATGGGTGCAAAACAGGAACTTGTGATGCCCTGTATGTCCTGCACTAAAAAAAAAAATAAATGCAAAGTTAAAAATCTATTATTCTCAGTCTTTATAGGTTTGGATACCTGGTTTCTCCTCTTCAGGCACCAAATACTCTTGCCGTTCTCCATATGTCTTTATTCCTCACTGCCACTGGCCATTAGCCACTGCCACTACTTTATCCCACGGATATCACCAGTTTGTGATGCCCCGTGTGCCTGCAAACTTGGGCCTCTTCCTTTTACTGGGATATTGATAGTCATAAGTAAGATGGACCAGGATAATAAGGATACACAACAACACATCTGGTGCAAAATGCACAATGCTCTTTATTTCAAACCATCACCATCTCCAAAGTGCAGTGCAGAAAAAAGTCTTCAATAAATAATCCTTAAAATAATGTGGTATGGAAAATAAAAATAATAAATAAGTTCAAAAAATAGTTAAAAATATTTGGATCTGCTCCCCCGTTCATTTCCCCAGTGCTCTTTTTCTCATGGCATGGCTGAGATGTAGGTAAACATAACTAACCCTCTGGCTCAATCCCAGTCACCTCAGCTAGTCACCACTGAGATCCACTGAGCTGGGGTCTCTCATCCTACCACTATGCCTTGACATACGTAGGACCCTGGAAGGACACAGTCACTACAGCTCTCCAAGCTCAACAGAAGCAGCCCACGCCTGGAGGACCATTTTCCTCAGTCCATCTCGGGACAATCCTAACTGCTTTGCATTCTTTGTCTAACAATGACTCACCGACCTGATCCTGACCCAAGTTTCTTCTCCATTTCATTCAGGTTTCTCTTCCTCCAGTTTATTTTTCTTTTTGATTCTCCCTTCTATTCTACTCAGACCATTTTTTTATATCCTATAAGTGTTTACACCTTACTTTATTAGTTTTCTCTTCTGATATTAAATGGGGCATCCTCCAAGACCCTACCACTTTATCATCACTTATTCATTTTGTTCACAGCAAATACATACACGTCAGGTCAGGGTGGGAAGAATTCACTGGTACTGTGCTTTGCCGCCACCACCACACGGCAAAATAGCTAGGGATTTTGGCTGATATGTGGTCTAGTCCCCAAACCAGAAATGCTACATGGGCATCCCCTTGGCCTGGTCCAGTCACTTGGGTCCTCAACAATGAGCATCCTGTGCTCCGGATCACTCTTGAGGAATCACGCCACATGGCCGTAGTGCTGTAACTGACACTTCCTCACAATGCAGGTAATGTGCCTCATTCGGAACTCTGTGAGCAACTGTTTGCTTGACTTAAAGTCAAACCAGCAGTACCCAAGGATTATCCGAAGAGACATAGTGCTGAAGGAGTCCAGTCTTCATCTCAAGTCGCTGCATTAGCGTCCATGTCTTGCAACCATATAGCAAAACAGGAAGCACCACACACCCCTTTCCAATGACTTCATGACTCCCCATGCTCTCCCAAAAAATCTACTGACTTCATAGGAAGAGTCACCAGAGATTTGAATGTCACTGCTGAAGTATCTAAGCTTCTCAACAAGGTTGATACTCTCTCCACAGGCAGATACACTGCTGATGGCTGTGCCCAAGTGGTTGCTATGGGCCTGGATCTTGGTTTTCATCCAGGATACTCACAAGCCCAGATACTCAGACTCCTTGCTCATTCTCTCAAGATACCCAATTAGAGCCTCCATTGACTCCATCAATGATCAGTGAAACTTTCTTCACCAACAGATGCCCCCACAGCTACTGAACCCCACGATCCTACCTAACACCTAGTCAATGCAAGCATTGACCATAGTAGGAGAAGGATCACACCCCTGACAAACCCCAGAATCAACTGGGAAAAACACAGAGGCACTGCCTCCATTCTGCACAGCACTCACAGTACCAGTGTACTGGCCAGCCATGATATCCAACAACTTCGGGGGATCCTGCAAAGTCTCACATTGTCTCATAAGGCAGCTCAATCAATTGAGTCAAATGCTTTGCAAAAGCTGACTAAGGCAACAAAGAAATACTGCAGATATTCACGTTTATGCATAATGAGAACCCTCAGTGCCAGGATGCAGTCGATGGTAGACTTTTTAGACGTAACACTTGTAGGTGAGCAAGTGATCACAGATCCTATTGAGGATAACATATAAACAGTTTGAATGTTTTGAATAAAAACAAAATACAAAATATAGTGGTGCAAGCACTGCTTCCTCACATGCTGTGTTCATATCCCAAGCTGGGTCACTATTTGGAGTTTACGCTTTCTCCCCATGTCTGTGTGATCCTCCAAGATCAGAACATATGTGTATGATAGACTAATTAATGAAACAGGGTCCATGACCCTATTCCAGTGCTGCCAGGAGAGGTTCTGGTCTTCCATGATCCTGTACTATGTTATGCAGACTTGAGAACACATGTATTTAACTCCCACTGGAGTGATGTATTTGGATGCATAAACTGTGTCTGTTCTAAATATGAAATGAGATAAGACAATTCAGAGCTGTTGTCAAAAGGTAATAGTCGCATCATAGTTGATCTTGAGCAGTAACCTTTATCTTGTCATGAGTCCTTCCTATATTCCACCAGCAGCAGAACACCACCTTGCATATGCAGACTTTTTTTGTGAAGTATTATTCTTTTTCTTACCATAGTCTTGATATATATGCTGCCTTCATTTTGTTCTCTTTTGCTCACAAATATAGATACTAGTGGAAAAATCAGCACACATCTTAAACAAGAAATGTATTCACATGAGAATGGATTTTTGAATTCAAGACAGGAAATTTTTCTGGAAACATTTACAGTATTTAACAATATTTTAGAAAAGAATGCATGTCTTTTGCACGTTGCAAGCAAATGACTGGATAACTGCCATGTGAATTGTTCAACTCGAGTAGCGTAAGATTTGTTTTTAGTTTTCCTTGAACACTTTTCATGTTGTTTGCTGTTGTACAGCATTGGTCACCACTCACTTGTATTATATCATAAATGTTTTATTTTTGTTCTCCATGAAACATGATATTAAATATTTTCACTACAAAATACATGGGGTAAGTAACATATAAAAAGAATAGCATTTTTAGTTGGAGTATTCCTTTAACTGGTTTGTGGTTGCTGCATTTCTGACATTGATTTCTTTCTTTTTTTAATATTACTATGGCTACCTTTAAGGAAGCAACTAGTATTGAACTCTATATGCCTGTTCGCTGGTGTGTGCTGAATGGCCTCAATTGGGAAAAGCTCAAACTGAAGTGTAAATGCAAAATGAAATTAAAAAAAAAGAAAAAAGCAACAATAATAACAAGAGTCAGTTCTCATTTTAATGTGGGCAACAACCTTCCAGCAAGAAGACTTGTTGTGCTCTGCTTGCTCATCATGGACATTATTTGTTTTGATTCTACCTTTTTGATTAGTGTGTGTAAGCCTGTGTGTTGTATGATATGTTGTGTTGTCCTTGGCTAACCTGTTTCTAGAGAAAGAAAACTTGTTAGATTTTACTCCTCCATGTAGGCTGCAGCTCATGTTTTTCTTAAAAGTGAGCGCACCTATGATTTTCCTTCTGCTTTTGGTAATAGTCCTCATCACCCATCACGGCAGCTGAGTGTCTGCTTGAAGCATGAAATCAGCCAAGCTGTTGTCCATGATGCTTTATATTCTAGAAATTACTTACTTTCAAATTCTGAAAGTCATCAAGTTGATTGAAATTGATGAAGATAGCTTGCAGAGAGTCACTCTTTAGTTAATATTGATGGAAACAGCTGGCTACTTTGAATTCCCAAAAATAATATATGTATTGTGGCAGATGGCTGGGGAGTCTGCCCAGAACGGGATGCCTGGAAGGACCGGGAGAGGGACAATACCTCCCCTGGACCACAAGAGGGCAGCCATCCTGGTCTGCATGGGGGCCACCACTAGGGTAAGCCCAGAGGATTGTGGAGTCCTGGATTGCAGCACTTCCACCACACTCGGAAGTGCTGCTGGAAGATCATCATGGAGCACATGGAGCACATCCGGGGCATTATAAAAGGGGCCGCCTCACTCCATTAGACGAGCCAGAGTCAGGTGGAAGAGGACGGAGCTTGTGTGTGGCGGAGTGAAGGCGGCAGAAGAATGAAAGAGTGGTGGAGAAAGAAAGAAAGATGGAATTGAACCTGAATGGAGGTGATTTGTGCTGTGTGTAGGAGAAAAGAAAAATAAATAGTGTGTGTTCTGTAAATTGTGGGTCTGTGTCTCTGTCTGCAGCTGGGCTGATCTTTTATATATATAGTGCCAGCCGGGAGGCCCCTGCACTCTATATTCAGGTGGAGCAGCCCTGGACAGTGCAATACCTCCCCCTGGATGCTAGATAGCCACCCCCTTGGGGTGAAGCAGTGCCTCAGTTTCCCGCAGGGCTCCCTGGATATTGGAGTTGGGTGCAGCCCTGTTGGGTCCCGCAGGCACCACCAGGGGGTGCTGTGTTTGGGACTCCTGAGCTTGTGTGGGCAGCAGATGCATCACACCCAGAAGTGCAGTAGGAACTCGGTGATCAAGCACCTGAAGCACTTCCGGGTGAACTATGAGAGGAGCCAGCGACCACCACTCAGTGGCCAGAGTTGGGTGGAGGAGGACAAGGTTGCTTGGGAGGAGTGGTGGTGCCAAGGAGAGGAAAGTGCTTGTTGTATTGCTGTGATTAGTGCTGGGACTGTGTATTATTTGTGGGCCACGGGGAAGACGCGTGCCCACAGGGGAAGAAAATAAATAGTTTATTGTATTGTACACATGCCTCCATGTCAATCTGTGTCGTGTCAGGTGCTATAAAGCGTCAAGCTTACAATATATACAGTTAGGTCCATAAATATTTGGACAGAGACAACTTTTTTCTAATTTTGGTTCTGTACATTACCACAATGAATTTTAAATGAAACAACTCAGATGCAGGTGAAGTGCAGACTTTCAGCTTTAATGCAGTGGGGTGAACAAAACGATTGCATAAAAATGTGAGGCAACTAAAGCATTTTTTAACACAATCCCTTCATTTCATGGGCTCAAAAGTAATTGGACAATTGACTCAAAGGCTATTTCATGGGCAGGTGTGGGCAAGTCCGTTGTTATGTCATTATCAATTAAGCAGATAAAAGGCCTGGAGTTGATTTGAGGTGTGGTGCTTGCATGTGGAAGATTTTGCTGTGAACAGACAACATGCGGTCAAAGGAGCTCTCCATTCAGGTGAAAGAAGCCATCCTTAAGCTGGGAAAACAGAAAAAACCCATCCGAGAAATTGCTACAATATTATGATTGGCAAAATGTACAGTTTGGTACATCCTGAGAAAGAAAGCAAACACTGGTGAACTCAGCAACGCAAAAAGACCTGGACGTCCACGGAAGTAAACAGTGGTGGATGATTGCAGAATCATTTCCATGGTGAAGAGAAACCCCTTCACAACAGCCAACCAAGTGAACAACACTCTCCAGAGGGTAGGCGTATCGATATCCAATTCTACCATAAAGATAAGACTGCATGAAAGTAAATACAGAGGGTGCACTGCAAGGTGCAAGCCACTCATAAGACTCAAGAATAGAAAGGCTAGATTGGACTTTACTAAAGAACATCTAAAAAAGCCAGCACAGTTCTGGAAAAACATTCTTTGGACAGATGAAACCAAGATCAACCTCTACCAGAATGATGGCAAGAAAAAAGTATGGAGAAGACGTGGAACAGTGTTTCCTTAAGAGGGATTAGCTCTCTGGAAATGTGTTCTTTTCAATTGCGGCATTTTAATTAACCTGAATTTAAATAATTATAAATAAAAAAGGTATTATCCCCACCCATCATGCAATATGACGGTTACAAGATTACACGAGAAGTACAAAGGATAATCTAGCTCACTTTACTGACGGGTTCATGCGGTATTACAGACGGGAAGCTTATGACAGACTCTATCAAGCAATGTGGAGGTCTTGATCAATGCAGTCTGCCATCTTTCGTCGCCACGCTGAAAGGATTTTCACCGGACGGAAGACATAATCTTCCGCCCAGCAGCTTCAAAGTGTTGGCCGTAGGTCCTTCCTTATATTCGGGTTGCTCCATGTGCAGGCTCTTTCCCTGGATCCAAACAAGGACAGGAAATGACTCAAACCCCACCTTCAAAAATACAGGAATAGCGCAATGCCTTCATACAGTTCTCATTCTCCCAACAAGGAAAAAGGATGGTGTGCTGACAAAAGACAGAAATATACTAGTCTGTCTTTAGGCTGACTATTCAATTCTCCAGTTGTCTTTGGCTCTCTAGTCCTGTGCTTGGCTCGGCAATTCTAAATGCTGATGCTGAGCCCCTGTGTACCATACTTGGTCTGCCTGTATGAATGAGTCCATAACAGTGGGCATAGAGAACAGTGACATTAAACTTAATAACAAAACATATTATAACAAACAGCTCATTATCCAAAGCATACCACATCATCTGTAAAACACGGTGGAGGCAGTGTGATGGCTTGGGCGTGCATGGCTGCCAGTGGCACTGGGAAACTAGTGTTTATTGATGATGTGACAAAGGACAGAAGCAGCCGAATGAATTCTGAGGTGTTCAAAGACATACTGTCTGCTCAAATCCAGCTAAATGTAGTCAAATTGATTGGGCTGTGTTTCATGATAAAGATGGACAATGAACCAAAACATACAGCCAAAGCAACCCAGGAGTTTATTAAAGCAAAGAAGTGGAAAATTCTTGAATGGCCAAGTCAGTCACCTGATCTTAACCCTATTCAGCATGCATTTCACTTGTTGAAGACTAAACTTCAGACAGAAAGGCCCACAAACAAACAGCAACTGAAAGCCACTGCAGTAAAGGCCTGGCAGAGCATTAAAAAGGAGGAAACCCAGCATCTGGTGATGTCCATGAGTTCAAGACTTCAGGCTGTCATTGCCAGCAAAGGGTTTTCAACCAAGTATTAGAAATGAACATTTTATTTCCAGTTATTTAATTTGTCCAATTACTTTTGAGCCCCTGAAATGAAGGGGTTGTGTTCAAAAAATGCTTTAGTTGCCTCACATTTTTATGCAATCGTTTTGTTCACCCCACTGAATTAAAGCTGAAAGTCTGCACTTCAACTGTATCTGATTTGTTTCATTTAAAATTCATTGTGGTAATGTACAGAACCAATATTAGAAAAAAGTTGTCTCTGTCCAAATATTTATGGACCTAACTGTATATCCAGGAATTCTATTGGAAACAATAATTCCAAGTGTTCTAACTTAACAGTATAACTAGACCTGCAAATACACAAATATGCAAATATGCTTTCCAAATCACCATCTGCAATGAAGGAGAACAACAACAACATTTATTTTTATAGCACATTGTCATACAAATGATGTACCTCAAAGTTCTTTACAAGATGTCAAAGAAGTAGTTACATGCAAAGAAAAACCAATTACAATTAAATAAGGATAATAATGCATCCATAATATACAAAAAAATGCACACTTACAAAACATAGATATATAACATAGAGAAATAGAGTCCTTAAATATGTACATTTTTTATAAGTCTCTAAATTACAGTCCAATTTTAAGTTCAGTTGAATAGGGTGGGGAGGAAAATAAATCCAGTTAAGCTGGAGTAAAAAACTAAATCTATAGGGGTTCCAGGCCAAAAGACCAATCCAGCCACCACCTGGCATTCTGCCTATTCAATTCATATTTATATAGCACCTTTCATAATAATTGGTTGTAAATTTCAAAATCACAGCAGCACATGGAAACACTTAGCAAAATTAAAGAATCAGAAGGCACAGCCTGAGGACTCAAATGTGTAAATGTGCAGCACAGAGGACGCTGAGTTCAGGTGTTTTCCCGCTCATGTGGTTCATCAATTAATATCTGATAATGCCCAAGGTCATGTGTGAAATGCTGGGCAGATCTTGTTACTTAAGTATGACTAACTTGATTAGAAGGTGAGGTCTCTCTGACTAAGGGGCTCATTTGGCAAGAGCTTTAGTCACAGGGAGGACAAATTAACTTGCTGATGTTTCATGAGAAATGAACACTAAAGTGATGTCATTTCAACAATAAGATTTGTGTATCAGCATGAAGAATACACATGAGTAAGGCTAAATAATCAAATTCTTCCATTATATGGCTAAAAAGAAAGTGTAGCCTTTGCTAGCAGCTTTGGGTGCAAAGCAGGAACCCAAGCTGGATGAATTGTCATTCTGTCCCACAACATGGTCACCAATGCATCAACACCCATTGGTGTCTTTATTTAACCTTTTATTAACCTCTTTAGGTATGGGGTAAGTAAAATTTACGTGGACAAAGAGAGAATATACAAGTATCTTTCAGAAATTGACAGAACAGAGCATTGAACCACTAAAGCTGTAAAATGACAGTGCTAACCATTGACAAATCATTCATTCATTCATTTTCCAAACTTGTTTACTTCAGCACAGAATCTTGAAGGGCGCTGGTAGTATTGGAGGAATGACAGGAGGAAACCCTCGATTGATGATGTGCTCCATTTACCTCGGAAGTTGGATTTTGGAATGACATCACACCTCAGTTGACTTCATTCTAGTAAAACTTTTCGGAAAAAAACAATATGGATTCGTCCAGGAAAACCTCTGTTATGCTTCCACCTTGTGAAAAAACAACAATTGATAACAATGCATTACACAGTATTTTGCAAATCCAAACATCAGCAACATGTCCACAGATAGAGGTACTTTGTGTATGACTGATTTAATGAGACACAAATAGGCAGAGTGCTAATAAACAGTATAATACTAGCTCTTTCACCAAAGTGTACGGTTTATGTAACCTTTTTGGACCGGCATCATGATTTGAAGTCAGACAGACTTGGACTTGACATACCAGTCCATAGTTTCCAAGTTGGAAAACTGACTTAAGGGGATGTTCCGGTTGAAAATTCTTTCTAGGAACTCAGGAATTTTTGACTTCCCACTTGAAATGGAGCTCAGCACAAGTACCAGTTCATCATGTGACACATTCACAAATAAATATTTTCTCTAATGCAAAGAAGTTGACAGTTGATAATCAACCTAACCTGTAAGTCAGAGAGGACCCAGAAAGACACAGGGAGACATACATATTCCACACAGAAGATGACCAAGCCAGAAATGGTTCACTGGTCTCTGGAGCTATACAACAAAACAGTAGGGCTAATCAGCTGACTTCATTCTAGGCAAAAATTAGGATGTGTCATCAACAAGTTTGTAAAGAACTCTACAAATCAAGGAAAAGGCAACACATGTTTGAGATTACAGTGGTGCAAAGAGATGGGGCAAAGGAGTGTCAAATTGTGGGTAAATGTGAACTGGCTGTGTAAATAATCCTTCACTGTGATCTCCAAAACAGATGAGTGTATGTTAAATGGCAGACTCTATGGTGCAGTGGTTAAGGCACTAGATTTTTACACCAATTGCCGGCTCAATACCTGTTTCCAAGTCATTGTGTGACTATTAGCATGTCTCTTAGTCTGCCTCTTCCAACTGTAAGAGCACAGCACCATGATGTTTTAAAAGTGTCAGCCAAATATATAGCAATAAATAGAAAAGAAACATATAGATGTGCGGGCTTTGTTGCTGTGGTTCTTGTTGTTTGATAACATTAGACAATTTTGAGCCCTACAAGTTCACTTATCCATCCATCCATCCATTGTCTCCCGCTTATCCGAGGTCAGGTCGCGGGGGCAGCAGCTTGAGCAGAGATGCCCAGACTTCCCTCTCCCCGGCCACTTCTTCTAGCTCTTCCGGGAGAATCCCAAGGCGTTCCCAGGCCAGTCGAGAGACATAGTCCCTCCAACGTGTCCTGGGTCTTCCCCGGGGCCTCATCCCGGTTAGACGTGCCCGGAACACCTCACCAGGGAGGCGTCCAGGAGGCATCCTGATCAGATGCCCGAGCCACCTCATCTGACTCCTCTCGATGCGGAGGAGCAGCGGCTCTACTCTGAGCCCCTCCCGGATGACTGAGCTTCTCACCCTATCTTTAAGGGAAAGCCCAGACACCCGGCGGAGGAAACTCATGTCAGCCGCTTGTATTCGCGATCTTGTTCTTTCGGTCACTATCCATAGCTCATGACCATAGGTGAGGGTAGGGACATAGATCGACTGGTAAATTGAGAGCTTCGCCTTGTGGCTCAGCTCCTTTTTCACCACGACAGACCGATGCAGCGCCCGCATTATTGCGGATGCCGCACCGATCCGCCTGTCGATCTCACGCTCCATTCTTCCCTCACTCGTGAACAAGACCCCGAGATACTTGAACTCCTCCACTTGGGGCAGGATCTCGCTACCAACCCTGAGAGGGCACTCCACCCTTTTCCGGCTGAGGACCATGGTCTCGGATTTGGAGGTGCTGATTCTCATCCCAGCCGCTTCACACTCGGCTGCGAACCGATCCAGAGAGAGCTGAAGATCACGGCCTGATGAAGCAAACAGGACAACATCATCTGCAAAAAGCAGTGACCCAATCCTGAGCCCACCAAACCAGACCCCCTCAACGCCCTGGCTGCGCCTAGAAATTCTGTCCATAAAAGTTATGAACAGAATGGGTGACAAAGAGCAGCCCTGGCAGAGTCCAACTCTCACTGGAAACGGGTTCGACTTACTGCCGGCAATGCGGACCAGGCTCTGGCAACGATCGTACAGGGACCGAACAGCCCTTATCAAGGGGGCCGGTACCCCGTACTCTCGGAGTACCCCCCACAGGATTCCCCGAGGGACACGGTCGAATGCCTTTTCCAAGTCCATAAAACACATGTAGACTGGTTGGGCAAACTCCCATGCACCCTCCAGGACCCTGCTAAGGGTATAGAGCTGGTCCACTGTTCCGCGACTAGGACGAAAACCACACTGTTCCTCCTGAATCCGAGGCTCGACTATCCGACGGACCCTCCTCTCCAGGACCCCTGAATAGACTTTTCCAGGGAGGCTGAGGAGTGTGATCCCTCTGTAGTTGGAACACACCCTCCGATCCCCTTTCTTAAAGAGGGGGACCACCACCCCGGTCTGCCAATCCAGAGGCACTGTCCCTGATGTCCATGCGATGTTGCAGAGGCGTGTCAACCAAGACTGTCCTACAACATCCAGAGCCTTGAGGAACTCCGGGCGTATCTCATCCACCCCCGGGGCCCTGCCACCAAGGAGTTTTTTGACCAAGTTCACTTAATTTCTTCAAAATATAATCAATTCAGATTTTTAAGATCCTCAAAGTATTGTTGCCTATCACAAACTTTCTAACATTTGCCAAAGCCTGTGAACCTTAGTTCATGTTGAAGAACTCATTTTAAAATAATATTAGGATTTGTACAGCTTGCACAAGGTGACAACAGCTTTGAGAAAGAGAGAGAATGGATTCAGGAGATGACACTGAGAGATTAGAATTCAAGGGGTCGTAATTGGGAAGACTAAACTTACATAAACAAAGATCAGGATGTAAAGCCAGAATTGGGTCAAAAGAACAGAGTGGTAAGTAACAAGGCATAAAAGCAACACTTAAGCAGAGCCAAAAAAATGGGAGATATAATTTGTAGTCAGAGGGGAGAAAAAGTAGTTATAACTAGTAACTCAGAAGCTAACATTAAGAAAGGCGTTAAAGGTCATTCGATCCTGAATCCAAATCTTGAATGCCTAGGAAGTATAAAACACTGACCTTATTGTCATTGTGGTAAAGATACTACACATTGCACCGGTCATCATACCTACCAAAGGCATAACAACCATTAATAAAAGTATTCCAGAATGGCGGCGCCAATAAGAAAATCAAAATAGCACCACAGGAGAATGTGAATCATATTTACAACTTGTAAAAACACAAGGAAACAAAAAAAAAAAAAAATATTGTCAATAGAAGTCCTTGACCTTCATAACCCCTAGAGCCATCAAATATATAATTAAACACTATGGCCTGAGTGTATGTCCTGTTCCTTACAGCAATATGATTGGTCAGTATGACTTTAGTGTGATTGGCCAGTTTGGCTTTGGTGATGCAATCAAAAAAAAAGGCGTATTTAAGACATGAGGAGGAGAAACAGAATAGGAGGCACACTAAGAGCATTGTCTTCAAAGAAAAGATGTATAAAACTGGACAGGAAGTGGGATAGGTGTTTCAAAAATAATGACACAGTCTCTTAAGCAGGCTTTATGAGAAGGCACTCAAGAGAGGAAGCAACTGTGAAGAGACATTCAGACACATACAGACATAGAGGAAAGGTGCTGAATGTATATATCGGGCAAGATATAGCAAATATTTTTAAATTATTCTAGCATAGCTAGTAAGTAAATAATAAAACTGAAAAAGTTTAACTCTTTCGACCTCTCCTTATAGCTCATACCTGTCAGTTCCTAGCATCAGCGTAGTCTGTCTCCTCTTGACTTTCTCTAGTGCTGCTATGTCTTTTTTGTAATAAGGAGACCAAGACTACATACAGTACTCCAGGTGAATCCTCACTAGGGATTTATAAAGATGAATTATAACCTCCCTTGATTTGCACTCCACACACTGAGCTTTAGAACCTTACATCCTATTATCCTTCTTGATTGATGCTGTACTGTCTGGGTATGGACAGTAATGAATCCACTGTGACTCTTAGATTCTTCTCATAAGATAAACTTTAATTTACTCTTTCTACAGTGTTTGTTCTCTTACTTGTATCCAAATGCTGATAACATGAAATCCAATTATTAATTTAGATAGAAAGACAGAATTTTATTTTCCAAGGTAAATTTTAGGTTTTACAAAAGCTCAAGAAATATTATAAGAAACTAAAAAGAAAAAGAAACTTCTGACTTGGCCACTGTGACACATTTTAAATGCGTATTGCGATTGGTACGAAGGAGCCCCAGTAGTGTCTCTTAACACACTTCCTCTGAACAATTCATTGGCTGAAGGTTCTCAGTGCTAGTGTGTCAGAGAGAGGATGTGCAGTATTTATTTCTAGGTGGTCTGGATTGTGTCCTATAACTGAGCTTGCCTTTTTTAATTAGCTGTTGATTCAGTGGATCTTGAAGTGATGTTACCAGCCCAGCACACCACAGCATAGAAAATCACACTGGCCATCACAGAGTTGTAGAAGATGTGAACGATGTCACTTCCCACAGTGAAGGAAAGCAGTCTCCTAAGAAAAAAAGAGTCTTCTCTGCCCTTTCTTATCTAGTTCCTCCATGTTACGAGAGCAGTCCATCTTCAGTTACTGTACTTCAGTGCAATATTGTCATTTGTAAAAAATGTTTCTAAACAAGCAGACAAGGAAATCTGGAAGAGAAATAATTGCTCCCCTTTAGCATTAAATGATGTTTGTACCTGAGTCTTCACTGCTCATTGCTAATCATCAGCATTTGGGTAGAAGTAAGGGAGCACACTCAACAGAAAAGGGTAAATGAAAACAAAAACATCAACAAGAAACATTAAGTATTTAAAGCCATAGTACAGAATACCAATATTTATGAATACCCCAGACATATCTGTTGTCTAGATGACTAAACAATGAGGTCAATTACAAGTAAGAATGATGTTTACATTTTGTTTGGGGAAAAAACAAAACTACTGTACAGTTATTGATGTCCTCATGACTGAAATTTAAGGACCACTGGGTTAGAAGACAACTTCAGTGCTTATTGCTGCTTAAAATTATTTAAGTGATCATCTGTTTTCCATGCTGAAACATTACTACCCAGCAAGAAGAGGAAGGTAATGTCCTTATTGACAGAACACATGCACAAATCCATTGCTCTTTTAATCATGACAAAGCTATGCACTATCCACCAAATGAACCCAAATGACTGGAGATTCTGAGACCTCCAAGGTGGCATTTTCTAGGCATGATTGGATTGATGTTTACATTGCTTAATGTGTTGCCATGTCTCTAGTGCAGGATTCTAGATGCAGGTGTGCCAGGGCACATGTAGACTCACTTGGTGATATGTGGTGGCTCAGCATTCTATTAACTGACTTCATCCTATTGTTTCTATCTTTCCAGCCACTGTCTCTTATTGTTATAGTATGTTTAAGGTCATTCAATAGGATAGGAACTGGATCTGAGAGGTAATATGAAATATTAAGAAAATAAACATCTAGTAACCTGTAGTTTTCCAAGAAAGATCAAGGCAAGAAGTGTGACATGGTCACTGAGGGTTTGATTTCCACCTTTGACTTACTGTCTGACCCTGTCATGTGATCTGCTGCAATGTACACAGTTCCAGCAATAAAGTCAAACGGAATGAGAAAGTTTTACTCCTGTCCCAATTCCTGTGCTGTGCGCAGCCTGAACTTTTTAGAGTGTTTAGTGTTAGTTTTATGGTTGCCATTCAGTATTCCTTCTGATGCTAGAGCCAGAGGTAATGCCATATGTTCCTCTGTTGTATGTCAGACATGTGGGACATTTGGGAATCAGAAGCATTTTACAATTTTAGGCTAGACAAATACGGTGAAGGAATTAAATGTTACAATGCCAGTGACATTTGTTCATTCTGTTTCCTTGAAGTGGAGGAAGAGAAAACCCTGGGGAACCACTATGGTCATGTCCAGTAAGACCAAAACCCCATTTCTTCTGGTCATGGTAGTATTTAACCAAAACAGCAGTTTCAACCAACTGTTGACATTCGTATATGGTCCATATTCTGAGGAGACTGGAGCTCTGAACAACAGCAAACAAATGCAAACGGTGGCTGTTTTCTTGCCACAACTGTGCCCAGTTTTTGTCCTTTGGACATTGCGATTAATTAGCCGTTCAGCTGGAGTCCAACGTTCATTTCTTTAGGCTTGGTCTTAATTTACAAATGGCATAAATGCAAGGATTTCCTTGCTATCTGTTTGGCAGAGACCTGTGTTTTAATCTGTATTGTTGTGTCTGTGTGGTTATGTCTGGGGTCAGGGCTCTGAGATTCCATCTACAGGTCTCATGTAGGTCAAGGTTCAGAAAAGAAACATTTACAATTACTTATTTGGCTGACACCTTTGTCCAAGGCAACTTACAACATTTTCTTTTCTTTTGGTTTTCCAAATGGAGCACAGGCAGCTCAAATGACTTGCTCATGGTCAGAAAGAACTGCACTCTTCAGAATAGAGTACTAATGCGGAAATGTCTTTTACTTCCTGTGCGGTAAAAGGCTGTATCAAGCTATTGAGGTAGAGGAGTGACACAGGACCGAGGACCATGTGTTAAAAGAGGAAACTATGCCAAGTACCAATGAGAGTAAGCAGGTGCCAACAGGGTGGGGAAAGAATGTGCCTCACAGGTTTAAATTGTCCATTTGAAGTAATTACTCTAAGTCATTAAGAACTAGGATTAGAGCAGGAGAAATTCCACACACTAATGCATGACAAGAGAAGATTCCTGCATAGGACTGGAAGAAATCTGCTGTCAGTTTGCATCCTCTTCACATTAAGTTTCCAGAGGGAAATCTAACCCAAGGATTGTAAAAGATGCTGATTGTTGCACCCGATGTTACACACAGCTGGAGTTTTGTGTTCTATTATGTTTAATATTCTCTGGTCTCCCGTTGATTATCAATCCTTTTGATTTAAGTGTGGGTGCCATTGTCAGTGTGCTTTGCGATTTATAGCTCCCTGTCCTGTCTTTTGTCCAGTACTGCTGAATGAGAGATGTCACCCTTCCGTGACCCTGAACTGGATTCAATGCATTTGAGAACTGATGGATGGACTTAACTTAGAGAACGGTTAACTTAGATAACAGCAGTACCACAGGAATAGAATTTCCATCTTACAGTGTTTGGACCCCAGTTCAGTTCCTAAATGATGTGTCCTCCCAGTTTCTTTGTCTTGGTTAGCTCCAACAGTCATGTCAGTTGGTAACTCCAAAGTGTGATTGTGCCCTGTAATGGTTGCCTGGGCAGACTATAGTTTCTCATGACCCTACCATAGAAACTTACTTAACTTGTCTCAGTTAATGGACAAATGAATTACACAAAAAAAGTAGCTGTTTTTCTTTTGCAAGTCATGTAAAAACAGACAATTGCCATGTTCTCCTAAGAGTTTAAGTTTTATTTCTTTATCTGTTTCTGAGTTGCCAATTTTGTATACTATATATACAAGTGCTTCACCATAATGCACTTTATATGTCCCACTTCAGGATAATTCATTCATTCATTCATTGTCCAACCCACTATATCCTAACACAGGTCACGGGGTCTGCTGGAGCCAATCCCAGCCAGCACAGGGCTCAAGGCAGGAACAAACCCCGGGCAGGGCACCAGCCCACCGCAGTTCGGGATAATTGAAATTCCAAAAACTAGCAATTACCTGTTTGTTTCAATAAACAAATTTCAATGAACAATTTTTCAGTGATGCTCTTAAACGTTCATGAACCTGGCCACTGAGACAGATACTACAGCACTTTGATTGGTGAGAAGGGATTGGCCACTCTGAGGTTATCCTGTTAAGCTACTGATGATTAGCTGATACACCAACTGTCTGGACCTCACAGCCTTTCAAACTGGTCATTATTGGTTAAGCGAATGTTACAAGGTGTCAAAAGAGACGATGGATGTAATCAATCAAGGGAGGAACAATACAAGCAAATGGCAGTGAGCCATGGCGTCTGAGGCAATTATCTCATAATCTTCTTAACAACAGTAATCACCCTACAGTAAGACAGTGGGGTCTGTATGCCCTTACATATCGCTTTGAACTGTGAGTGCTCCTTAAGCCAAGGACACCCGCTACTGGATAGGAAACCATACTCATCTACAGCTTCAGCAGTTAGCCAGGGCAGGAGTAGGTTAGCAGTTAAAAAAAGAAACAGATTGACAGCTTTGCATCTTGGCTAATGTCTCTTATCCTTGATTATTTGAAGGATGATACCTGCTGAATTTCCTTCGAACCACATTCATCATCAAAGGAAAATTCAGATCCATGATTGATTCCTTTTTCCAGTTGGAAATTTATTTAAGTTTTTGGTCACAAGAAAATCTCAGAGTGATAAGTAAAGTCAGACCAACCCAGCCACCCCCTCCTTGTCCCTCTAAATCAGGGGTTTCTCAAAGCTGGTCCTGGGGGCCCACTGTGGCTTCAGGTTTTTGTTCCAACCAGATTTATAATCTGTAACAACAAGTGATAACACTGATCTCATTTCATCAGTTGGTATGTTTTTCCCTTCTCTTATCCTGCCTTTAGAAAAGCACAGCAGCATGATTTTTACATTTATAAGACATTTAGAAATTTTTCTGCTGTTGCTATAGATTTAAATGCTTAACTCTCTTTTGTTGATTTCATTATATTTTGCCCTTTCCCTGTGCAATTTTCCCCCTTCGTTGTATCTTAATAATGACAATTACAAACGAGCTGAGCAGACACCCAGGCAAACAACTCTGAATCATGAAAGGCTGCAACTACTTCAGCGTTAGTCTCACTAATTAGTCAATAATGGATTAATAAACCATTAGAACGATTGGAAAAATAGAATAAAAATCAAGATGAAAATATTGTTAAAAATTAAAAAAAAATACATTATTCTCATATAACTGTTTAGTACATTTTAATATATTTTTTTTTTCCAAACTTAGTTTAAGTTCTATATTGTTCCCAAAATAGAGAACTTGGGAAACAGTTCACTTAATTAGCCCAGGAGTCCAATTAAAAATATAAGCTGCTTGAAATAAAAACCTGCAGCCACATTGGGTCCCCGAGTTTGAAAACCCCTGCTCTAAGTGATTGGCCTAGGAAGAGAGACTGAAATCAGAGGGTACACCTCAGTCCTATAGAAAGCCATAACGAAGAGGCTGGTGTCAGGGCTGCTCAGATGGGTAGCTCCATTAGAAATTATTCAGACCCCTCCACTGTTCACACATTATGCTAAAATCATTTAAATTAATTTTTCCCCCCATCAAGCAACACTGAATACTCCTGAATGACAAAGTGGAAATATAATTTTAGACGTTTTTGCAAACTTATTAAAAATAAAAAATTTGAAATGTCACATTTACACAAGTACTTAGACCCTTCATTCAGTACTGTATTGAAGGACCTTTGGCAGCAATTACAGCCAGGATTCTTCTTGGCTATGACACGACCAGCTTCACACACCTTGATTTGGGAATTTTCTGCCATTCTTCTCTGTCAGATGGGATGAAGTCCATCAGTGGACAGCTATTTTGAGGTATATTTTCAGGTATTTCCAGAGATGTTTGATTGTGTTGAAGTCGGGGCTATGGCAATGCCACTTAACATTTTCAGAGATGACCTTAAGTCACTCCTGTGTTGTCTTTGCTTTGCGTTTAGGATCATTATCCTATTGGAAGGTGAACCTTTTACTTAGTCTGAGGTCCATTGTTCTCTGGAGCAGATTTGCAATAAGATATTTCTGTATTTTACTTAGTTCAGCTTTCCCTGACTAGTCTCTCAGTCCCTGCCACTGAAAAACAATCCCACAGCATGATGCTGCCACCAGCAAGCTTCACTGTTGGAATGGTATTGCGTAGGTGATGAGTGGTCCATGGTTTCATCCAGAGCTGATGCTTAGATTTGAGCCCAAACAGTTCAATCTTGATTTTGTCAGATTAGACAATCTTGTTTCTCATTAAGTGCCTTTTGCAAACTCCAAGTGAGCTTTCATTTGTCATCTGGCCACTCTGCATAAAGATCAGATTAGTGGAGTATTGTAGTAGTGATCATCCTTCTGGTAGTTTCTCCCATCTCCACGCAGGGTGTTTGAAACTCAGTGAGACTGCACTTCAGATTCTTGGTCACTTCTTTTACCAAGGCCCCTTTTCCCCCATTTCTTAGTTTGGCCAGGAAACCTGTTCAAGGAATAGTTGTGGTTGTTCCAAACTTCTAAAGGAGACTGCTATGCTCTTGGGATCCTTCAATACTTACATTTTTCTTTGTCTCATCAGAATCCTGTCCTAAGCTCTGCAAGAAATTCCTGCAATAGCATGACTTGGTTTTTGCTCTGATGCACAATTGTCAATCTGCTATAGACAGGTGTGTGCCTTTCGCAATTATGTTCAATCAACTTAATTGACCTTAGAAGAACTCCAAACAAGGTGTGGAAACATCTCAATGATGATCAATAGAATGGGGTGCACCTGAGAGAGATCTCAAGTGTCACAGCAGCAGGTCTAAATACTTGTGTCAATGTGGTATTTCAAACGTTTTAGTTTTTAAAAAATTTACAAAAAATCCTAAAATTCAACAACAATTAAGTGTTGTTTGATTAGAGAAAAAAAACAATTATAGCATAAGACTATAAAATAACAAAATGTTTAAAAAATTTAAGGGGCCTGAAAACTTCCTGAAGGCACTGTTTGAGTGGGCTATAGGGGCTTAAAACGTTACGTTGTTGCAAGAATTATACCAGGCTATACCTTTCTTTTAGACCAAGTGATGTTCCTTTGATGGTGTCCTTAGTTAATTGTGTGAGTTAGTTAAACAAGTGGATGAATTAGGTCCACTTTTCTCTGAATACAGAAAAATAGAAATGCTAGTTACTGGAGGAATGGCCTCAACAATATTCTATCACTTTTAACCTACTTGGACTAACCATTAGTTTTCCTGAATCAGCACACAATTTAGTCATTGTCTTGACACTAGCATGTTGTTTAAGGAGCATATTACAAAACTATCCAGAATATGTTTTTTCTATCTTAAAAGTGGTGAACAATTTTATTGTTTTCTAAATATAAATGATACTGAAAAATGTATTAATTTGTTTCTTGTAGGAATGACTAGTTCAATGTGCTATTCAGAGGCTGTCCAAATCATCCTTTACGCAGCATTCAAAATGCTGTTGTTCTGAAGTTTTTTACACTGACTTTTAGTTAAGCTTAGAGCTAATTTTAAAATCCTCATTCATACATATAAAGCCTTAAATGGCCAGGGCCCTGCTTACTTATCTGAACCTACCATTACTTATAAATCAGAGCACACATAAAGATCTCAAGATGGCAACCTATTAATGAGTCCAAGGATAGTGGGAGGTCAAGCTTTTATTTACATGGTCCCGAAGCTGTACAATGATCTATCGGCTTATATAAAAGATGTTTCTTCAGTCTCAGCTTTTATATCCAGGCTGAAGACTCACTACTTTAGTTTATCATACCCTGACTAAACCTGCTAATTCTGTGTGCATAATGCATTTCTGTTTCTCTGTAATTTGTATAAAAATATCAGTACTATAATACTATATTTATAAGCTGTTGCCAGCTCTCCTCTATTCTGTTTCTCTAAGGTATATTGCTGTGATACTTGGAGCAACTGCTGTACTACCAAGCTGTTCTTCCTATGGAAAGGTCACTAATGAATAATGGGGGCTGTGGAATTAACATATAGAGAATATATTATCAGATTGGACAGCCCAGCACAGACTGCGGTAGGATGCTCAGTAAGCAGTGAGCAGCCAGTTGGCTAAAGTCTCGAGGGCTCTGACTCTATTTGACTTTGTCTTTCTTTTGTTCTAATTGACTGTGGACACTCCAGAGGTTTATTTTCTCCAGGGAGATTGCTGACTGGATTTTTGTTTTCCTCTTGTCAAATCCCCATAGTTCAACAATTAATTAATAGACAGATAGCCCATTTATATTAATCAGTTTCAAACTATTTTGTCTTTTTATGTACACATTGTGTAATTAGCAAAATCTGCAATTGTATTGTATACAATGTGCTGTGTCTGAACTCAGTGAAGAATGCTATACAAAAAATAAACTGAATTGAATTTTTTTTTTGCATTATTATTTCATGACCAAAGTACCACCTGCGGCAATGATGTTGTCACCTCACTTTATGCTCTGGCCTTGTTTCTGGGTTCGAACAAGTATTGTCTATGTTTCTTCAGTAGCAGTTTGGTCACTAGCACAAACAAAGGTGATTAAATTGGAGTTAATGGCTAATAATTCATAGGTTTACGTTTTTTGTCTCGTTGTTTTAACCATCCATATGCCACACTCAGTTACAATTCATAACACCTATTTCTCTGTTGCCGATCCTTCCAGCATTCAACTCAAGCTTTTCTCTTTTTATATTTTACTTATTCCTTATTTTCTATGAATAATTGTCCTATGTAGGTATTGTGAATAAGTGAATGGAATTCAGGTTGAGGCATAACTGTCTACAAATAGGAAGGGCCTCCCAGACAGAAGGGTAATTCAAGACCCTCAATTTAGTCAGGGAAAATAGTACTTTTCCGCTATTATTTTAAGACTTCTCCAAATTACTAAATTGGCACTATGTGACCTCAGGTCTATATACTTTATATAAATTACTCAAGTATATTAGAGAAGACAACATGTCTGGAACTCACTAAGACATATCTATGGTGTAGGAAAGTGTTGGAGCACCTGGAGATACTGGAGTCAGTTCTAGATATACAGTCCCAGAACTCCTTCATGACATCCAGGACACCAAAACTAGTTCATAGTTGGTGTTTAAATGCCCCTTTTACTCAAAAGGCTATGGAGTTTGTAATCAGAAGGTTATCATTTATGAAAGGCTCGACTGGCAGGGGAAAGTAGGAGACCAGGGTCTGGTGAAGAAGTGGTGGAAGGTGACTTTGGCATTCTATGGGTAAGGGGAGCAGACACCTCTTGTGGTAGAAGGAGGCTTTTACTGTTGTAGGTGGACTATGTGGAGCATTAGGGTGTTTGCCATTTCTCCTATCTTTTCTCCCTGTTGTGTTTAAACTACCCTATAATAGAACCCTTTTTGTTTTATACTTTTCATTTCCTCTTCAAAATTTGCATATTGCTCACAAGAGACCATTATAGTCTAGACCAGAGGAGGGTAAAGTCATTCCTGAAGGGCCGCAGTGGCTGCAAGTTTTTGTTCCAACCCAGTTTCTTAATAAGAAGCACTTAGTGTTCTAGTAACACTTCTGCTTCATTTTATTTGTCTTGGTCGTTAAGATTTTGAGCCCTTATTGCTTATTTTAGTCATAAACAATTGTTTTCTTGGTTTTTAATGGCTCCTTATTAGCAATAACACGCAAACGACAAAAGAAACCAGCATTTCTCCATTTAAGCTTGTTACCATTTACACCTGTGTGTATGTATCGTGCACTTTTTGTTTTAATTAAATACTTGGAAGGAAAGTGAAGAGAAAAAAGTGAAAGATTGAGTATTACCCATTCATTTTAGACTTCAAATCATTTAGGTCTGGGGTCGCCAAGTCCGGTCCTGGAGGACCACCATGGCTGAAGGTTTTCATTCTAACCCTTTCTTTATTGAGTGTCCTGTTTGTGCTGCTAATTAACTGCTTGTGAATTCATTTTAATTGAATTGCTTTTAAGATTTATTCTCCTGAATTTCTTCATCGTTCCTCTGAATTGCTTAATTTCTTTCCTTAAATGGCAACCAAAAAAAAAAATGAAATGTGAAGTGAGGGAGCCAACAGAAGACCAATTAAGTCAGTGCCTCAAACTCCAACCAATTTCTCTCCAACCAGCTGTCATTAATTAAACCAGTTCTTAAATTTCATGGCTTGTTGCTGCACTCATGGTGCATTAGCAGACATTTCCGAAATTGTGCTGTTTAAATGTCTTGAGATCCTGAGCAGATCAACATTTCTGAAACCTTCATCTTTCTTTATTTTCAGATATTGTACTTTGGACACCAGTTGTTTTGGCACATTTTGCATCTCATTATTGTTTGGCTGCTAATTACAGAAAAAGAAACAATTAAGGGATCTGAGTCTTCAAGAGCAAGTCAATTCAATTTAGTTCAAAAGAAGGTAATTAGCAGCAAAACAGATCACTCATTAAGAAAAGGGTTAGAATGAAAACCTGCAGCGACAGTGGTCCTCCAGGACCAGAGTTGGCAACCCCTGATTTGGATGATATCCAAGGAAAGGAAAAAAAATCTAAGATATGAGAATGACCTGACATGGCAGAGTTGAAGCACTAACGAGCCATGAAATTAAATTACTGGCAAGGATTATTTTCTAATTAAGCAACTGGGTTGGGGCAAAAACCTGCAGCCACTGTGGCCCTCCAGGACTGACATCGCTCACCCCTGGTCTAGAACAGTGTTACCCAGACTCAGTCCTGAGGACCCACTGTGGCTGCAGGTTTTTGTTCCAACCAGCTTCTGTTTTTAATTGGACTCCTGGGCTAATTAAGTGAACTGTAATTTCCCAAGTTTTGTGTTTTGGGAACAATATAAAAATTAAAAAATTAAGTTTGGTTATATATATATATATATATATATATATATATATTCATAGCATTCATAGTCTGAATCACGATCTGATTGTATGGGTGGTTACCTACCAGATAACGCATGTGGTTGGCCTGCAAGTCGGCTTCGTAGGTAACCACCAATGAAATCAGATTGTGATTCAGACTATGAATGCTATGAATGTAATTACTTCGATCTCCAGGCTGTCAAATAAACGAACCACATGGCCTGGCGCAACATAAAGGGGCTTCGCCGCTGACATCCGAGGTTCGATCCCCGCGGGCGATGCAGTAGAGTGTGTACGCCTGATGAGCCCAAATAAGGGCAAAACATGTGTCGTGAACTCTTTGCATTATTTGACAGTAAACTATCTAATATATATATATATATATATATATATATATATATATATATATATATATATTTATAGAGATCGTTGAAGCTTGCCCGGACACAGACAGGCGGACACGTTCAAGTTACCCACAACACGTTTATTATACATTATTACAGTTAAGTGCACCACATACCCCTAAAGTCCCCAAAGTCCAGGCCAACAGTCCGATTCCTTACTCTTCAGGCTACCTCCTTGCCTCTCCTCCTGAGCTCCGTCCTTCTCCACTCCCGACTCAAGCCAACGAACGGAGGGAGACGGCCCCTTTTATAATCACCCGGATGTGCTCCAGGGGCTTCCCGGAATTCTTCCACCGGCACTCCCCAGTGCGGCGGAAGTGCCGGCTGTGCACCTGGAAGCACTCCGGGTGTCCTCTTCCCCCCAGCACTTCTGGGTGTGGCTGAGGTCCAGGGCCCCAAAGGTATTGGGATGTCCCCGGTGGTGACCATGGGCCCCTACAGGGTTGAGCTTCAAAGCTCTGTACCCGTGGTCCCCATAGGCACCAGGGCGGTCACACCCACGTGGTCTGGGGAAGATGTAAGCCCTCTTCCGGTCCTCCGGGGCGTCCCGGCTGGGTGGCCCCCCCAGCCATCTACAAAACTGCCCCAAACAAACAGAAACAGGGGTGGAGATGCTGCCTGGACTCCACCACCTGGTGTCCTGTCGTGCCTTGCACAGGCAGCACTCCCCCCTCCTACCAGCACCCCAGGGCCTACTCTTTCAGCATCCTCTCCAAAGTCTTCGTGCTCCTCCGGTTGGAGCTACTCGCACCCTCGTAGCCTCCGCCAACAGTGGCAGTGCCCCATGGACAGCGAAGAGCTGTCCAGTGAAGCGGCCCGTCCCGCAAGGGCAGGTCCCCAATGAAGCAGGTCCTACTGCGCGTCCAGGGTCCGGTCCTGCAAGCAAAACAGAGAGAGGGGCAGAGATGCTGCCTGGACACCACCACCTGGCGTTCCTCCGTGCCATGCACTGGCAGCGCTCCCCCCTCAGACCAGCACCCCACGACTTGCCTTTTTGGCACCCCCTCCACGGGTTCTGTGCCCGTCGGCTCGGAACAGACGGGTCCGCTCGTATGTCCGTCACCTCCGTTGACTCTGGGACTTCCCTCTGCCTCTGCAATGGGCGGCCATTCTCCGGACGTGAGCATCCTACTTCACGTCCTCCCTTATCGGAGGAACCGGCATTCTTCCCTCGATTCCTCCCCTTCCTCTGGGACGCCATGATGGTTTGGGTCTGCGCATGGCACACGCACAGATCCTGTCCCGTCTGCATCCCTATAGACCAATGCGAGACTGCCGCGGGCTCGGGCATAGGGCGCTAGGACCCGGGGTACTCATCAGCCCCTGTCCTGCCAGCTCACTCTGTCTTTCTCCCCTTACCACGTGCACAGCACTCACCGGCGCGTCTGCTGTTGGAGAACTCCCTACTCGGTTCCAATCATTCACATCACGGGCCTTTTCGGTGGGATCTCCTTTATGCTTTACGGGGTCGGCTCTACTCACCGTCCCCGCCGTGCCGCTCCGGCCGAAGGATCCAAGGTCACTCCGTTCTGTCCTCTCACGAAGTGACGTCACCGACGCGATTGCCTTCCCCTCCAGCTTCTGCAACTCTGCACGGAGGGCACTCAGCATCTATAATAATGGCCCTGCGGGCTGAAGGCACACCTCCAGCTCACGCAGGGCCACAGGCAAGCTCAGAAAGCAAACCGGTGATTGACTTACCTGACAGTCAATCACATCCACCGACTGCTTCCTGTGGGGCCGTTTCTCCGGCCCAATCAGGTCCTTCTCCGGCACGAGACGGACATTCCTAGGTCTCGCCTCCATCCAATCATCGGCAGGCACGCAAGACACACCTTCCAATCCCGTGCCTGTCTCGGGGAGGGACTTCCAGTCCACGGCCATCTTGTCTTCCTTCTTCTTAGTTCGGCGGCATGCTTGTGTTGTTGTGAGCTGCAGCATCTCCCTGCTAAACCCAAAACACACGCAGCCCCCCAGGGCCGGTTGCCGGCAAGCAGGGAACTTACCTCCCGGGTCCCGTCTGTTCGAGGAAACGTCCTAGGCGTGGCCTCATTAGGCGACATGCTGTCCCAGACGCCTCTTGCAACGGCACGTTCGTAGGAGCCCGCTGCACTCTTGCACCGCCCGTTGTCTTTCTCCCGCACCAAGGGAAAACAAGCCTTCTGCGGACCGGTGGCGGTCCGTGGGGTAAGTCTCTCCAGCGGGGCTGGGTGCACACCACTCCCACGGCACATGTGTGGGTGCACCTGCTGCACCGGGCCATCCACAAAATTATTTGTGACGGTCCCCGCCTTGGAACAGGCGGAGAGTCCCATCTGGGATGCCATTGTGGAAGCCGGCCCGGACACAGACAGGCAGACATGTTCAAGTCACCCACAAGATGTTTATTATACATTATTTACAGTTAAGTGCACCACAAACCTCTAAAGTCCCCAAAGTCCAGGCCAACAGTCCAATGCCTCTTCAGGCTGCCTCCTTGCCTCTCCTCCCGAGCTCCGTCCTTCTCCATTCCCGACTCAAGCCAACGAACGGAGGGAGGCGGCCCCTTTTATAATCACCCGGATGTGCTCCAGGTGCTTCCCGGCAATCTTCCACCGGTACTTCCCAGTGTGGCGGAAGTGCCGGCTGCACACCCGGAAGCACTCCGGGTGTCCCCGCTTCTCTTCCCCCCAGCACTTCCGGGTGTGTCGGAAGTGCTGAGGTCCAGGGCCCCAAAGGCATTGGGGTGCCCCCTAGCGGTGACCACGAGCCCCTACAGGGTTGAGCTTCAAAGCTCTGTACTTGTGGTCCCCATAGGCACCAGAGCGGTCGCCCCCACATGGTCTGGGGAAGATGTAAGCCCTCTTCTGGTCCTCCGGGGTGTCCCGGCTGGGTCGCCCCCCCTTAGCCACCTGCAACAATATATATATATAAAAATGTGCCAGGCAGCTATATGGGAATGTATTTTTATTCTTTTTAACATTATTTTCATCTTGATTTTCAGTCTACTTGTCCAAGTGTTCTAATTGTTTAATTAATCAATTATTTACTAATTAGTGAGGCTGACACTAAAGTAGTTGCAGCCTTTGATTATTCAGTGTTGTTTGCCTGGGTGTTTGCTCTGCTCATATGTAATGGTCATTAATTAGATACCACGAAGGGGGAAAACTGCACAGAGAAAGGGCAAAATAGAATGAAGTCAACAGAAGAGAGTTAAGCATTTAAATCTATAGCAAAAGAAGAAATATTTCTAAATGTCTTATAAATGTAAAAATAATGCTGCTGTGCTTTTCTGAATGTAGAATAAGAGAAAAAAATTCAGCTAATTAAATGGAGATCAATGCTATCAGGTGTTGTCACTGATTATGAATCTGGTTGGAACAAAAACCAGCAGCCACAGTGGATCCCCATGACCGAGTTTGGGAAGCACTGGTCTAGAACATATAAAGTGTTTTTGGAAGTGTACTCAGTCTTAAGAGTCAAGGCATAAAACAGACTTTATTGGGTGATGGTCCAGTTTGGCAGTTACCTTAAAGTAAAGTAAAGTAACTATTACTAAATGACTATTATTGGGGCCCAATTGGAATACAGGATGGCAATAATTATTTTTCAAAACACATTTTTTTTTTGTTATTCTATAGATTCAGGAAACCAGAAATCTTCCTAAAGAGGGGATGAGGACCAGTTAATTACGAACTTGGTCTCAACTATCATTGCAAGCTGACCACTTAAATAGATTTCAGGCATATGTTACTAAAAAAAGTGCTGAGGAAAGGTTTCTGTGAAGCACAAATGCAGTTATAGATGTTTTATGGCATTTGCAAGTAGTTGTGATGCAAACACAGCAGGGGGTCAGTGTGCCATTTAAAATTACTAGGCTTTGGTAATGATTGATCCCAGCAAGTGAGCACCTCATGCTGTCTGGGTAATGCACATTTCATGCCAATAAAAAGCTGTATCATTATACTTTATATTGAGATACATATTGTCAAAATTGTGACTATTCAGAGGAATTTACAGCAACTAAACTAAAGGGAACACAGGAAGTAGTTATTGGAGAAGCCAGTCAAGTCTCATGCTTGTCTCTTTCATGTACAGTCTGCAAGTCACAAACCCAGTTAAATATTTTGGCTGTGATGGTGAAGTAATGGGAAGCCACTAGACTTTTTAATTTTTGCAGACCTAGCAAAGAACAGCAAAAGAAAAACTCAAAGGTCAGGCTGAGGTCTAACACATGATGATAAACATGCATACTGAGCATTAGATAGATAGATAGATAGATAGATAGATAGATAGATAGATAGATAGATAGATAGATAGATAGATAGATAGATAGATAGATAGATAGATAGATAGATAGATAGATAGATAGATAGATAGATAGATAGATAGATACTTTATTAATCCAAAATAGTATTCATAAGTCACACTTAAAAGTCAAAGCTAAAATGTAGTCCATAGTCTAAAAAATCATTTCCCCAAATAATTTAATTTAAACATTAGAACAATTTTAAAAACTTCAATCATGTCATCATTTCAGTTTATTCTGAACAATCCAAACAAAGGATACCAAATGCTGTGTGTCTCCATTTTAAATAGTTACAGTGTGATGACTTCATCTCTGTTGGTGATTATGTGATCAGTAGTAGACACATGCTGCACTCACAAGCTATCGGACAGACAGTAAATATGAGTCAGAAATTCCCCATGAATGCTCTACGAACTTAGAGCAACGAGTTGGACAATTCAAATAAGACTAGATGAGTCTCAGAGTTGTAATATAATGCTGACTTTTTACCTTAGTCAATTTTGTAAAATTAAAAAAAAAGAGCTGTCATGTCAACCACAAATGTCATTTAAGTGGTTGAATTGCATTTGGAGCGAAGTGACACATGTTGAATATGTTTCATTTGCCCTTTATATTTATGAAAAAACAGTTTATCTTTAATTGCTTTTTACAGACCAAGTAACAAATCAATAGCAGCTTTGCTTTTCTCTAAAAAGTCAAACCAGAAATTAATATAAGTGCACTGAAGTGGGAAAGTGAAACGTCATAAATTCGCAGCTACAAAAACTCCATTAGCTTGTGAACGCACATAAAGAAGCCTTAAACAATATGGCCATGCTCATAAGAAAACTCATACAAAACATTGTTGGCTATAAAGAAAGCAATAATCAAAAATGTGTTGCAATAATTTTGTTTAAATAACATTATGAATAAAAATAATAACATAAAGTGAAGTTAAAATGAAAAATCCTAACCTTATGTGCACAAATGCCTTGTGATAATGAAAACAGTAATCATAAACTGACTCTGCCTACTGTCATGCCACTACAGTACTTCATTTTCTATAAAAACCCTTCATGTCCTTTTTGTTCTGTCCTTTGATCAGAACACCTTTCATCGTCATATCATCTGTGGTGTGGTTGTGCACCTACTTACTCAGCTGAATATTTCTGCAATAAACAGATTATCCCATCTGGGACTTCCATTTCAACTCACTTTTGCGTTTTTTTTAAAGGGTACAGTATACAGTATATTATATATACAATACATATCATCACAACTAGGGGACACTATTACTCGGAATGATGTCAATTAGGCCACAATATACAACAATGAATTTAATAAAAAAGCAAATAAATAGAATGAAACAACTAACCTACCTATTTGAGCCTTATCTACCAGGTGAGGTTTCTTGCCAGTTTGCCTACCTCCATGTACCACACGCACTCTGCAAGCTTATCTCTTATTTCTCTCTTTGTAAACTGGCCTCTTTCCTTTCAACCAGTTCAGCCTTCACCACAGTTTACCTCACAATTCCGGACTTCTTAAACCTTTAACATCAAGTTTATTTTATACTTTCTTCTGAAATCTCATTCACTAAAGCCACTACAATCTGTTCTTGGGTCAGAGGTGGTCTTATTTGTAACTGGGAAATCAAGCTAGAGTTCTGTCAGTTCCATTTAAAGGGCCACATTTCATATGGAAAAGTAACAATTATTTATGTTTAAATTCGGAGAAAAACAGAATTAATGTATGGTAATTCTGTGAACCGTGATGCAAAACTGAACACCTTCTACTCAGAACATTTCAATTTTAGTTTAGCTTAATTAATCCAAAATGTGGTGTCATCTTCGATACTGATTTAACATTTGGACAGCATGTATTTCAATTCTTTCTAAAATATTCCTTATCCTGGTTATAAATTCTGCAAAATTAAGTTTCATAAGCTGCATGTTCTTGTTTCAAGCACAACTGATTATTGCAATTATTCATGGAAAGACTGTTCAAATCGATCCTTTACTATACTACAGTTAATTCAAACCATAGCAGCCTGAGTCATAACTAGAATCTAGAGGAACTGTCTGAGTCCTCCAATTGTGAAATCACTACTCTAGGTTCCATTAGAGCCATCTTCAGAATACTCCTTTTGACATTTTGACCACAAGGCGGTACCACTGAGTCCCTAACCTCAGACACAATGCTACCTAACACTGGATTGAAATAAAATATTTTTTTATTTTTCACCAACACTTTTACACACAAACGTCAGCCAAAACACTCCAAAACAAGTACGTTTCCTCCTCTTTCTGCCTCCTGTTGAGTGTGGCACGTTTCCTCCCCACTCTGACTCAAATATAGTAAGCTGGACAGCTTCCTTTTATGTTGGATTCAGGAGTACTTCCAGTGCCATAGTAATGAAGGGTGGAAGCACATTTGTGCTGTGCGGAAGCCCTTTGAAATAGGTGGTTCCTCTCTCTGAAGCACCCTCCATCAGCACCCAAGGACCCCCACAGCGCTGTCCTGCAGGACTATGATTCCCATGGATCCCTGTGGGCATCCACACTGGGTCCACGCCAGAGGATCACTGCCATCCACTGCACTGGGGGAGGAACTGCTCTTGACAAACAACATCCCTCAATCCCTCCATTCACCTCAACTGGGACAATAAACAGTCTCATCCTGGACAGGTTATGCCTTCTTCCACATTGTCCTTTCGTTATGGCCTCCCAGCCGGGCAAGGATCCACCCTGTAAACCAGAAGGGCTACCAGTCCATCCGTAATGGCTCTTATCACATATAACATCAGAAGTCTCTTGCATAACAAAATAAGAAATTTAACAAACCAATGAAGAACATTTAGTTCATCAAGCTCATTTGTTTAGCTAATAGCTAAGCTGATGTAATATCTCATCAACATGCTTCTGAAAGTTTGTTAAGGTTTCTGGTTCAACTACATGTCTCAGTAGTTTTTTACAGATTTCCACAAGTCTTTGTGTAAAAGAAGTGCTTTCTGGTTTCAGTCCTAAATGCATTTTCATTTAATTTCCACTGGTGTCCTCCAGTACGTGATTCACCATTAAGTTGAAAGAATTCTGCTGGATCTACTTTATCAGGGCCTTTGAGAATATTGAAGACCTTCATTAGGTCCCACTCAGTCTCCTCTGCTGAAGACTAAACAGGTTTAATTCTCAGAGGTTGTCAGAGTAGGACATGTCCTTAAATCCTGAGATTCACTTGGCTGCTCTCCTCTGCTTAGCTTCAAGTGCTGCTATGTCTTTCTTGTACCGTGGTGACCAGAGCTGCACACAATACTCCAGATGCAGTCTTACTAGTATATTTTATGGTTTCAACATAATGTCCCTTGATTTATATTCAACAGTTTTCATGATATAACGTAACATTTTATTTGCCTTTTCAATTGCTTCTGCACACTTCTTAGACGATGAAATAGTTGTGACAATATAAACCCTTCAATCCTTTTCAGAGGTTAATTCCTGTTGGACAGTGTTTCCCTCTTAGCCCACTTTACTGTATTTAAGTTATGAATACCAACTTTTCAAAACATTCATTTTGAATCCAATACTCAGGCCTTCTTAGCCATGAATTAAACTAGTGGAGGAGGCCGTGCCTTTGGCTACAAGGCCTCTAAACTCTGCAATGATCTTCCTTCCTAATTACAGTAACAGATGGCCCATCATTCACAGCATTTATATAAATAATTAGACTTTTCATATTAGTATACAGTACATATTTTTGCTATTGAGGCCATTGTATGTTAGTGATTCTGGTGATTGGCTCTTACTGAGCCTTGCCACTTCTTTTTTGTTGAAGTCTTGAGGAGGCTCTTGGGCTTAAACATATGGATTCAGACTAGATTGGAGTTTAGATTTTTTTCTTTTCAGCTGCCAGCTGATTTTTATCAATACTTACTGTATCTAAACCTTCTTACTTAATTAATTTTTACATGAATTAAGCTCATAGACTGTAAAAAACTATGGTGACATAAATATATTTATAAATTCATATGTTGGAATAGTATATTGAATATTCTATCAGTAATACAAGCTATGCACCTGTGCAAAACAGACTGTACAAGAGACTTTCATGAGGGCCTGTATTTGTTACTACTCCTTTTCGGTGTTGATGAAAATAAAAAATGACAGGTGGGCAGTGAGTGCAGGGAGATACGCCTCTCAATCTCCAAGTCCTGCACACACAGGCCTTATGGGCTTTAATGTAAGAACTATGCCTCATCTGCAGCTGGTTTATGGTTTCAGCCTCATTTACTTCTCTTTTGGGTTCATTGTGAATTTCCCATTGGGATTAATAAAGTATCTATCTATCTATCTATCTATCTATCTATCTATCTATCTATCTATCTATCTATCTATCTATCTATCTATCTATCTATCTATCTATCTATCTATCTATCTATCTATCTATCTATTTTCTATTTATCTAAAATGTAAATACAAATGGGAACCATATGTTTATTAGTATATGATTGTTTAACCATTTTTGAACATGTCAGTCTAATCACACTTTTTGGAGAACAACACTTTAACATTTACTGTCCAGGGATCTCATTGATAAAACGTTGCATGATTTTGAGCACAAAAAAAAAAATCATCCCTGGCATACACACATTCCTATGCAATTTCCATCCATCCATTATCCAACCCGCTATATCCTAACTACAGCGTCATGGGGGTCTGCTGGAGCCAATCCCAGCCAACACAGGGCGCAAGGCAGGAAACAAACCCCAGGCAGGGCACCAGCCCACTGCAGTTCCTATGCAATTTACCCTTTATAAATCACAATCATCTTGTTAATTTGCATTCGTGAACACACTCAAACCCCACCCAGTTCCACCCTGAAACAACAATATATGGACAATTCTAAACAACCTCATACACATGCAGTCACGATGCTGGAGACCCTTATTGGCTGGTAAAGCAGCCTCCTCCATGACACATCCAGTAGTGCAAGACAGACATTCTCGTCTTTAAATTAGAGGCACGCAAAGAACCTTTACTTGGTGGTCTAGGCACGAGTGTCAGAAACAGGCGCAAATATGTGAAATGGCAACATGTAACTGATGCTGTATCTGATGCTGATGCTGCTCCATCCATACCATGCCTGAAATAAAACAAAAAAGCAAACAAAAACACAAGCCTTTTTACGTGACATTATGTCGGGCAGTCCTGAAGATTGTCAGTCTTATCTTGGCATCACAGGTCACTTATATGTTAACAGAATATGACTACCTGCGGTTAACAAAAGCAGTTTCATTCTCGTTAGGTGCCCTTATTGCAATATAAGAGCATTAGAGTGAAGCTTAGCTGAGATATTCTAGACGAGTTCCCCGAAAAGTGACAGCAGATAGTATAAACTGACAAAAAAAAAGTTATTCAGTGCAAATACACAGCACAGTTTTTTAAAAGGGAATTAAAACACAGTCTGTACATCATATTTATCACGTTTGAGCTTTTAATACAGTATGTTAGTCACATCAATGCTCAGCTTGATAATATGAATTATTACACATGCGAGTCGTTATTTAGCTGGTTTGCCTTCATTTCCCTATTTGATCAAGGGTGTTGCCATTTATCAGCTTATCCAAAATGTTGTATACTCATGAGTCAGAGTTGTCCTAAATATATGCATGTTCCCCAATCAAGTTTTCTTTTATGAATCCCGACGTTTGCGTGGAAAGATATGTACGCAGATTTCAAGAACATTTTTATGTGTAGGCAAGGTTTGTCATTGATGTCCCAGGCAACAAAAACAAAACAAGTGTTAAATGGAGCTATTATACTAACTCCACTGCTGGCAAAAGTGACATAAAAACAGTAAATATGTCACTTAATGTCAGATGTTGTAGAGAAAGGTAAGCCACAATATTAATTAAGAAAAGGATGTCTCTACTTAAACCTTATATGGTGATTCAGTTCTCTGATAGAAATGAATACTTTAATGTGAAATTTTATAGTTTAATGACACAACTAAGTACAGGATCTAGTGGCAAAAACAGGATAGCTAATGCTGATTCCACACATCCTGTCTTCCATTTTTTTTGAAGTATGGGTGTTGTGATAAAACAGGGAAGAAATTAAATAATTTTTCCTGCTTTTCATATTTCTAGGAGATTAGGTTAAAAAATCTATACAGTATATATAATTCACTAAGTCCATGGCAAGCAAGACACACGCAAGACAGAGCCACGCCCGCCAACTCACAGAGCCCCGCCCACCATCAATTCACTAAGCAGCCGACCATGGCACGCAAGACAGAGACCATGGGATACGCATGACAGAGCCCCTCCCACCAACTCTAAGACCATGGGATACGCATGACACAGCCCCGCCCACCAACTCTAGCCCTCCTCCCGAGTCCACCCTCGCTCTCGAGGCACGCAGCACCTCACCAAACACCGCCTCAGTCGCTTTCGTCTCTGCTACAGTCCACATGCACCTGTGAGCCATGTTGACTTTTCTTTGTTCTTTTTGGTTCTGGCTGCTTTTCTATATATAATCCACCAAGTCGCCCGACCATGGGATACGCACGCACGCAAGACAGAGCCCCACCCGCCAACTCTAACCCTCCTCCCGCGTCATGGGGTACGCACAACAGAGCCCCGCCCGCCAACTCTAGCACTTACTTTCGCCAGTTGCATTAACAAGCAACCTTTGTGGCGTCACATGCATGTACTTACACTGATGACAAATATGACAGCTCTTCCTCACAAACAAGATTTCGCAAGACGGGAAAAACGGAACACCTGCAACATTACCTTCACATTGTTTTCCTTTTATTTCTGATCCCGTTCAACAACTATGTGGCAACATCAACTTCTCAACTGTGACTCCGGAACAACTCAGTATGTGAGCTATATTAAGCGTCACCAACGAAGACTCGCTACACCTTAATGAACAGGTACTGAAACTTATCCCTACCGACAAAGTAACTTTCACCAGCGTTGACTCCATCGTCACAGACGATCCCACACATCAACTTTCATTCCCCGAAGAATTTCTTAGCAGTCTTACTCCCACTGGCATGCCTCCACATAAACTCAAACTTAAAATTGGTTCAGACGTCATGCTTCTCAGAAACCTCATGCCAGCAAAAAGTCTCTGTAAAGCAGGTATGTCAAACTCACTACCATTGGTGGGCTGCTTCGACTGCCATACGTGCGTCAGCGGGCCGCACTGTAACAAATGCTATTATACAAAGTTATTGTAGCTTTCTTTCCAATACTGAAAAGTTTAAAGAAAAGCAATTTATTTCCATACAATCTCCGTACAACAGCGTAAAATTAGACTCTTAGTCTCTTAGCTAGGTCCTTATATTACTATATTATATTCATTATATTATATTCATTGCTTATATAGGAGTCTTACAGTGTGAGATCTATTTCTTTTGTCCCGACACTTGGCATCTCTTGTTAGTAAACAGTTCGTCAATATCAGGCTTGAAATCTTGTGCAGCTGCAACTTTTATGAGGGACGAAAGGTGCTCGACGGTAAGTCTTGAGCGATGTGGGGTTTTGGTAGCTTTCATTAACAAAAACAATTGCTCATAAAGGTAAGTGCTTCCGCACATAGGCAATACTCTTGATGCCAACTTAAGGATCTACACATACGAGGATGGCAGGTAAGCATGCAAGCCTGGCACACCAACTTCACTGTATTTTGCCTTCAGAATAGAATCTGACTGCAGTTCAGTCAGTTCCATTTGGATATTCTCAGGCGCATTCTCAACGTTGTAAGAGTATAGTGACGTAAACAGCAGAAAGTCCTGTTCGTGTGAACTGAATTCACGAAAACGCTCACTGAATTCATTGCTCAGTAATTCAAGTTGGAAAACAAATCCTCCAAAAATCTAATTTTACTTTATTAAGTTTACTTCAAAGTTTATATTGTAAAATAAGCCAATATGCAAAAAGCCCCCTGACCTACACTAATTTTACAAACTCAAAATCACGAAAATTTGTTAATAAACAACTCACCAACTTCTCACGTCCACTTCAGATCTTCAGCTGTAGTCTGCGAGCTATTACTACACGTGATGGTCAGTTCTGCCCAGTGGCCAGTCTCAGCAGCCCAGCCAGTAGCGGCTCTAGGCTCGTGGCAGCCCTGGGCAGAGAAAGAATTGGTGGACCTTCGCCCATCCGTTGCGGACACTGCATAGCTGCCTTGTGCTCATGACATGCTTCTATATGCGTGTATCCGTAACTTGAGAATAAAGTGGCGGCCCATGATATTCTCATTACGGCAGAACGTTACAATACTACATATAGCTTACTGCTCTGACTCGAGCGATATTAGTAAATACAGCGTACTAATTAACAAGAAACACAATGTTTTTCGGCCACATTGCCGTCAGCTGTGTCGTTATTTTCTCTTTCTGTTTTATATTCAATATATATTGGCGTGGTGGCCCTGTGCAGGTGCACAGTTTGCACATGCCTAAGGCCACCCCTGCTGCCCGCTGCTGCAGCCTAGAACTTTGGACAAGGCTCGTTGCTATACTAGCAGATGACATTTCCGGTACCATAATGCCATGGGAAAACGCGCTTTTGTTAGAAGGCAGAAGTAAGAAAAGTCAATAAGTAACACCGAAGATGCAGAATGATTCAATCACAAACGATAGTAATCATTTTGTACAAGTTTAGTGCTAACTAGGATCTGTCATGCGGGCTCCACAGATTTCTGTTGTGGGCCGCTATGCGGCCCGGGGGCCGCGTGTTTGACATGCCTGCTGTAAAGGCACTAGACTGACTGTTACCAGCATTCACCGCAATGTACTAGAGTGTAAAACAATCGCAGCTGCTACCTCACAAATTTGCCTTTTACTTTTATACGCAGACAATTTCCTGTTAGATTGGCCTTTGCAATGACAATTAATAAGGCGCAGGGACAAACTTTCAAAAAGATATGCCTGTATCTGCCAAAACCAGTTTTCAGTCACGGACAATTGTATGTTGCTCTCTCCAGAGTTACATCTTTTCATTCACTCACAGTCGTATCCTCAAACTCACCCCATTTGGACAACTGTGTCGTTCAGGAAGTGTTCACCCATCAATACATAATTATGCAGCGTATGCTACACCACGTGTTGGCTAGTAAATATTAAAAAGTTTGCATTTAATACAGAGTAATAATAAGAAAGATTGTACATTTATCTTTCATAGAGTAGAGTGGTGGTATACATTTGGATCCATGGAAAAGCCTATATTGAGGTACTGGAATGTCTGAGAGTCCAGAAGAAGAATTATCCTGACCTTGAAAAAATGGAACAACACTTTCTCCTTGCATAGAGAGATATCTGAGGGGTCATAGGAGTTTGCCAATCATGTGAATGTAGGCTTTGTAGACTTGGAAGAAGATAATGAACTTGTACACCATAGTATCTTGTGAGCGTATGCAGTCATATAATACAGTATCTGTATTTGCAGTGCAAGAGTTATGGCTTGTTTATAAGAGGAGCAATTGCTACAAGTGGAGAAGTTCATGGGCTTTGGGTCTTCTTCACAAGTGAGGTGATAGTGAGAATGACAAAAACGTTGTGCAGTGGCAGTGATTTTGTGACATCGTACCAGACCTGAGTGATCCGTACGCAATGTTAAATTTTACCTTTATATCCACTCTCACATATGGGTGTGCATTCTGGAAAATGACTGAGAGAATGAGGTTCAAAGTATAAGTGGCTGAAATCTGGTTCCTGCACAGGGTTGCTGGACTTACTTTCTGTGCAAGTGATAAGCTCCTCACTCGATGAGAGAATTTCAGAGTATGTCTGCTACTTTTCCACATATAGAAGGGCAAGCTGAGGTGGTTTGGATATGTAGACAGGATGTCCCCTGATTGCATCTTATAGGAGGTCTATAAGTCACAATCCACTGGAAGACCACTGCGGACAGGAGGAGGGATTGTATTTGTTAACAGTATAGGAATTCCCAGGAGGAGCTGAACAAGAACATAAGACATTTGACAAACCAGAGGAGACCATTCAGTCCATCAGGCTCATTTGTTTAGCTAATAGCTAAGCTGTCCCAAGATCTCATCCAGATGCTTGTTAAAGGTTATCAAGATTTCTGCTTCAAATACATGTCTCAGTAGTTTGTTCCAGATCCCCACAACTCTTTGAGTAAAGAAGTGCTTCTTGGATTCAGTCTTAAATGCGTTTTTAATTTTCACTGATATCCTTTATTATGTGATTCACCCTTAAGATGAAAGAATTCTGCTGAACCTACTGTTGGAAATTAGGGTCCCTGTCGACCCCTGAACCTGCAGACAAGACGTTCTGACACCAGGTAAAAGTCCAATATTAAATTTATTATAACAAAATGTGCACAAAGCACCTCCACCTCCACTATATACAATACTAAATCAATAATCACAATATAATAATCAATCACAATCCTCCACTCCCAGCAGCTCCGTTCCACACCCTCCCAACTCGGCTCAGTCTACTGGGGTTTCCCACAGTCCATTTATATTCCTTGACCCGGAAGTGCTTCTGTCCCTCGGTCCATGTGATTTCATAGCACTTCCAGGTCAGATGAAAACTTCTTCTTTTCTTCAGCCCGGAAGTACTTCATTCCTTCTGTCCTCATGATTAGGGAGTACTTCTGGACTATAATAAAAACTCTCATGCCTCCCTACAACGTCCCCTAGCGGCCCCCATGGTATCCAGCAGGGCTGTGACATTGAACTCCATTGACCAGGATGCCCTGCGGGAATTCGGACCACCTCCATGTGGCAGTATATCACACTACATTATTGATACCTTTGAGGATTTTGAAGACCTGAATTAGGGCCCCATGCAGTCTCCTCTGCTTGATACTAAACAGGTTTAATTCTCTGAGTCTGTCAGAATAGGACACGTTCTTAAGTCCTGGGATGCTCTCCGACGCTCTCCTATACAGATCTTCAAATGCTGCTTTGTCTTTCTTGTTACATGCTGATAGGGTGATAGAATCTATAATATCCTTAGTTTACCTTTAACCAAGGTGGCGCAGAGGACATTATCTTCTGACGTTTCAGCCAGGCATACTTTGGCAAACTCTGAAATGGGACAAAGCTAAACTTGACCTACTTTCCCAAGAAAGTCAGTAAAAGAGGACTTTAAAATTTTGCTAACTATATGTGATTTTAAAATCTGCTTTCTTTTTCAAACATGTTCAGCATTGCAAACAGGAAGTGTAATTTTTCATTTAGTTTTAGAAAGCAAAAATAAAGCACGCACGGAATACTGGAATTGCAAGACTGCCACCTTGTGGTCAAATAAAGAAAAACATGGTGAAAAATATTGGTAAAAATATCATTCTAATGAACCAAACGGTAGATTTAGCATTTATCGTCTTTATTTATTTATGTGTATTAATTCTACAGTATTTTGGCTAAAAGCATGTTTTTCTTTTCAAAAGCAGCTATTAGTAGTCAAAAAATTGTGTGGTCTGTTAAGTGTACTATTTTGTAAACGGCTTTTTAATTTCAAAGACTCACTTGTGGCTTTGCCACCATGAATACTTTATCACAGACATCGACTCTCCACAACTCGCTTCGTCACCTGAACACAAACGGGAGCCCTGACCTATTCAATGTACATGTCCAGTACGCCAGCGATGCCCATTGCACATTATTTCACTTTAGCATTGTTATATTTGATCAATTCACACAGCAGACGGCGGTCTACGTTCTTATTACTTCGTGCTTATTACTGCTGATCTCAGTCGACCGTATCACAGGATCAGATATCTGACAAATGGAAAGCGCTGGATTGACAACAATTGAAAGCGTGCACAGCTGTCACATCTGGGCACACGTAGCATTCACGCTGTTGCACAGACCACGGCTATATTGGAGCTTTCTTTTCCTTTTGTCACATCCGCGTCTGCCTTTTTGATGTTATATTGCTTTTGCGAGGTTTCTGGCGTTCAAAAAGCACATGCCGTCATTTTTGAATTTCATTCGCCGGCACCTGGCGGAAGTGAACTGGGTTAGAAAATAAATAGATAGACAAGGTTATGCTTCTGCGGTGGGTTGGCACCCTGCCCAGGATTGGTTCATGCCTTGTGCCCTGTGTTGGCTGGGATTGGCTCCAGCAGACCCCCGTGACCCTGTGTTCGGATTCAGCGGGTTGGAAAATGGATGGATGGAGGTTATGCTTAAATATACAGATTTGCCACAACCAACATGGCGAATCGGAAAACCCACCCGTCAGACGTAGTGACGTCATTCGTAGATTGGCGGGAGATTCGACGTATAATGTGGGTAGTGTAAACAGGGCAAAATGAAATGAACACGATGATGAATTAAGCCCTAAGAATGTATTATCAGAACATAATAATGGTGCTGTTAAAATTACGTTTTAATTTATAAAGTTGCTTTTTGTGTATCAGTTAACCTGCAGTTTAATTCGGTGATGTTTAGTTAGAACCAAAGCATTAAGATTTAACTCGATTTTTTTTTTCATTTTTTCTTTTTTTTTTCCTTATCCGAATATTTTTGGCAGTGGCGATGGCCGATACAATGGGTGGATTCAGCGACAGCGAGGATGAGAGTCAGGAGTTAATGACTCCGGCGCAGCTCATAGGCAAACTCGAGGAGGTGAGGCCGTCGCAATATCTTGATAGCGTGTTTTATTGTTTAACCCCAAAATTAAGCTTTTTAATCGGGCACTGAATTATTCAGTGTTTACAGTGATGCAGTACTGATGCCTGTCACATTTATTTTTTTTCTCGAAACATTGTATTCCCAATTCAATTTTGCGTTTCGGTGGCAATAGTAGAATTGTGCATTTGTAATCGGACTTGTTCGATTTTACTCGGCTAAGTTTTCAATTTTTGATGGAAGTACTTAGAGGTTTCTTTAACTTGACTTACTGAAAGTAGAAAGCTGACTTGATATATATATTTAGGGTTGAAAATTGTAACAAAGAAGAGAGTGTTTTTATACAGAGTGTGGAAGTGTGCAGCATTGTCAAGTTAATTATTGAGCGGTTCCATATAATTGTTTGCCTGGCATTTTGTCCAGAAGCACCTGGCACATTACAAATACAAAGTACGTCTTTTAGGATGCAGTTAGAAAAGCGGCAGGTTCAGTGATTTCTCACAGGAGCGCATACAGTAGTTAGAGGCTGGCTTTAAAACTTAAATTCATTTAGTTAGTATCTCGGGAGAACGGGTAATTTTTTAACATGTCCCATTTGCTTTTTTATTTTAATATGAACAGTATTACTAAAAGCTAAATTAATATTCACTGTCTTTCATGTAGCACTTCTTGTTTGAGGATATCATGAAACAATTTACAAAGCAATTAGCTTTACAGTAAGCACCTCTTTAAAGCTTTGGACTTCAGACTCTGAGGTTGTGGGTTGGAATCTCATATAAGCAAGTCACTTCACCTGCTTGTGCCATTATGGAAGGGGGATAAGTGTAACCAATTGTGTCTCCCAAATGTTTTAAGCCAATTTGGATAAAGGCATCAGCCTAATAATAATTAAACTTATTTGATGATTACACTTTCAACGCCGAAGTATGTTGAATTAAGAGTGCCCTATTTATTGTTTTCATTCATTTTATTTTATTGTTAAAGGCTGGCACTGTCAGTGTGTTTTTCATATATTGTATTTTTAACCTGCAAATTACAACAGAAGATAATCAAAAACTAACTGAATAATTCTAACAGGTTACAGACACATAACGCAGTAATTTATCAAGTTTCTCTCATTTGGATTTATTTTGAATGCAGCTCATATGCTTAACCTGCATGTCGAGGTGGTTTCATGACAAACAATAACTACAAGTATCATGCACTCTAGACAAGTGATACCTGTATTTATTTTTCTGTACAGCTTCATCCGTCAGTAAAGGTTAACTTTCTTAACTCTTGGTACGAACGAAGCTTAACTGAATCTCATTACACATCCCATTTTAGTTCATCCTTGCCATGTGATGTTTGTTTTACAATACTGTACATTTAATCCTAATTTTATATTTCAATGAACTGTGAATAAGGAGTTCAAGTTTGTGCAAATAATCATGTTTTTTTTTATTTTGTTTTATTCTGTTTTGTATTTAATAGTTAGTGGTCAATTTCTGGAAAACTTATTTGCCTTTCTTATTATGTGTGTTTCAAATCAGGCATGGCTGAATGAAAAGTTTGCACCAGAGCTACTTGAGAACAAATCTGAAATTGTGGAGTGTGTTATGGAGCAGCTGAATCATATGGTATATGTATTATCTTTTAATGTCCAAAACAGAATTATGTCCTAATATCTGTCTTTAAGAACTACATTAAAGTAAAAGAATACATTATATTGATCGTGATGCTTTCATGTCATGGTAATGAAAAGTAAGCTCTCCAGAGTACTCTGTGACAAAAGAACAATAAGTAGATGTCCTTGATTTACAAATTATTAATGCTGTATCCCAAATTGCCTTTTCTATAGATGACATTACAAAAATATATTTAAGTTCATAGTGTAAAAAAAAAAAAAAAAGGAAAACAATGTTTGCATGAATTTATCCTAAAATCGTGGCAATTTTCTTGGTAAATTAGGGAATTCAACCCTCACAGGTAGTTTGTAACTTTCTGTAACTATACGTGTGTCTACACCTTGTATGTTTGTATGTATTTAATCTAGAGTTCTTGCCACAAAGCTCAGTACAGGAACAAACCGGTCGAGATATGTTAAAGTTTAATGGAAATTGTCTCCTGGAATTGACCGAGCATCATTGAAAACCTGACCCCCTTACTGTCTGATATTTCAGCTGGCACTGAGTGAGTTGCAAAACACTGATGTGTGGTCGCTCCTGGTTCCTTGTATATTCAATTAGCTTCCAATACTGATTCTTGTATGCCTTTATTTACAGGTTTATCTGCGTCATAATTGTCAAATAAGCTATTTCTTGCCATTTTTTTGGATGTCTTACATAGTCTCATTTTGTGTTGAAATTAGTGAATGGCTACATCAGCATGCATCTGAAACGAAATGAATGAAATGAAAAAATTGTTAAATGTTATTTCCATACTGAAAGGAAAGAAGGTAGAAGGCACAGCATTTTAGCCATATAGCCTTCATCAGGTGTTCTACTTAAAAGGAAAGAGCAGCAGGTAACATAAATAAGAAGGGAAGGAGGGAACAAAGCCAGGACAGATAAAAGGTGAAAGCAGGTGAGAAAAAGCTGCCAGTAGAGAAAATGAAGGGAGAGATTAAAAAAATAGTTGGTCACCCTGGAGAAATATGTGATCTCAGGCTGAGGGTACATCCACACTGCTGCGTTTTCGTTTAGAAACAGACTGTTTCACTACAGTTTTACGATAAATCCTGTGGCCAGCAGCATAACCATCCCTTCAAGGAGACCACGTCCTCTGCCTGTTTCCATTGATGCATGCATGCCCAGTGTAGGTGAACTGTACATCATACACATTTTTGATCAATTTGGTTCAAGGGGAGATACTCTGGAGAGCGAAGACTAGTGGGATGCGGGTTTCATTATTGGGGTTCCCCTTAGAGTTGATGTTACAAGGTTAACCTTTTTAATTTGTGTTGAACCTTCTACAAATAGTATATTACCCTGGTGTGTTTATTTTGTATAAAATATAAAGATGAATTATACTAAATTTTTTATGAGCAACATGTAAATGTACTCATTTTATTTAAAAGTCATGATCACACACATTTCTTTAGCCAAAATACACACTCCAGAATTATTTCTAAATGCATAGTTAATTTTTGCAAGTTTACCATCAAATATAGGAAAACGAACATTTTACTGATCTTTCCTTTATAGGTAGTACAGAAAGAACAAGTTAATTTTAATGTGGTAATTAAGAAGCAATATGGATAGCTTGGCTATCACTGTTATCCGCTTACCCTAGTTCTGGAAAAGTAAAAGAGTGCTGTTGGCAGATTTATTGTTTATAACACAGAACAGTAGCAGAAATTCCTTAAGCTACATCTAAGACGATGATGTTTTTTTATACTGTACACATTGTTAAAAAGCAGATTAACGTATAAAAAATACAATTATTGTTGCTGTTATGAAGAAAAGTAGCATTTTGTTGTTAAAGGTTGTTTTTCTTCATTTACTTCAGGAGGAGAACCTTCAGCGATCAAAAAAAGGAGACCTCAGAGCTACGATCCATCGAATGGAGACTGAAAGAATCCGTTATGTGCTGAGCAGCTACTTGCGTTCTAGACTTCAGAAGGTAAAGGGCAGGGCACTGGAACAGTATGGTGTTTTGTTTTTTTTTTTGGTGTTATCAATCCTGACAAAATTGCAGTTCAGCAACATGCATTTCTTCTACAAAAATAATGTTTGTGCTTTGTTTCCTTTACATAATGAGGGAGGCACTCATTGCACTTCATTGCACCTGCCACAACAAATGCAGGCTGTTTTTGTCTCTTTGTAATATCACATAATATCATATTGCATGAACCATTCAGCCATTCCTATATCACTATATTCTATCAATGTTCAAGCTGATCCTGGCAGCACTGGACGCAAGGAGTGGAAACGACACTAGACAGGACACTAGTCCATTGGAGGGGCCAACTCACACTGTATCCACACTTACATAGCAGTCAATTTGGTATTGCTATATAAACTAATTCTCACATTTTCAGGGGTATGGGAAGAAATCAGAGTAAAAAGTATATATACAGGGAGAATGTGTAAAGTCCACACAAGCAACAACTGGCCTAGGTGTAGGTGGATCTGCAAGGTAGCAGTATTAAACTCTTCCACCTGGGTATAACAGAGCTTTGGAATTTTTTGGTATTATGGGGTAGAAGTAATGTTTTCAAAGTGTGCTATCTGCCTTAAGTTTGCCTAGCTAATTCTGTGATACCTGTGATCCTTTTAGAATATTTAATTACTGAGTTGATCTTGATGTTTATGTACAAATTATTACAAATATATTTTCATGTATATGCTTTTTTGCATTTACATTCAGTTTACGGGATTATGAAAATAGCATGGTATACTGAGAATTCCTTAATTTATTAATTTAGGTTACAAATACATTTTAGAAGCTTTATAATGTAACATGAATGATTGTCCATGTAGATAGCAATGAATCATGGAATGGGATCAACAGAATCATTTGCACAGATGGGAGCAAGTTGGGGTAGACCATGATTGCATTATACCTGGCTTTCATTCAAGGGTTCTCAAACATGGCTGTGAGGCCTCTTTTGACTGCTGTTTTTTTCTTGATACAAGTTTCATAGTTTGTGGAGGAGGACTATGTTTAATAACCCTTGTTCTAATCTGAAAAGTGAGATGTTTCCACTTACTCTTGCTATATGTAGCACAAATGTAGGGAAGTATGTAATTTTTAAAACAAAAAAAAAATCTATTAAGTTTCATGTGTATAGTTGCAGGCCATTAGAGCAGGGAAGAGAATCTCAAGTTGCTTGAACCTTGATTACTGTGAAATATTAAATACTGATTTCCGAAGCAAAGCTGGGCAACCTGGCTAATAAATATTAATTTCTTGGCTTTTTCAGATAGAGAAATATTTCCCTCACGTACTGGAGAAGGAAAAGTCTCGTGCTGAAGGAGAACCATCATACTTGTCACCTGAAGAGTATGCCTTTGCAAAAGAGTAAGCATGTAACTTGATGGATGATAATTTATTTACTAGTATAGAACTTTTTTTTTTTATAATCCAAAGGTACACTAAAGATATAAAGCAGTTTAATTGAAAAAATCTGTAGTTTTCAACATGTCAATAAAGATTATTTTTAAACAATCAGGCAGTAAAAAATTCAAAATGAAAGTCAAAAATGGATAAATGTCTAAATTTATCTTTCATAACGAGCAAACATTTTCGTCTCTAACTCCCAAAACCACCTTATATATTTTAGCTGTACACCCCATTCATCAATTGGTAGCCTGTGGGACAGCCCCAAGTCATCCTTCTGTAACTCATTTTTTTCAGTTATTTAAAAATTTAGTAGAATGTGTTAACCTTGGGTGTCTCTAAAATCAGGCATGTACAGAGAGTTTGAAAGTGACAGGTGCTCAGTTTAGTTCATACTGTAATAAAATAAGTCACTCCACGTTTGCTGTTTTGATTATATAGGGCTGAAATGTCAGTATGGGATTACCTCTGTTTAAAAATTTTGCAGGGTTTAACTTTGTAAAGTTAAAATTTATCCTGCTCCTTCAAGGCAAAAGTTCCTGTTATGATTTCCACATTTGTCCCATTATGGAATTGTTTCAAAAATAAAAATGCATCATTCATTTTTGCTTTGACAGCACAGTCATGTGACCGTCAGCTGTGAGTTATAATTTGAACTTGTGCCATGCATTTGAATGAGTTGCAAATGATAACAAAAATATTTGTTTTTAATCATACAGACACCCGGTTCATTATTTGGACTATATGAATTTCAGTTATGCTTGTGCTTTTGGGCAAACTTTAAAGATATATTTATAGTGCATTACATATTTGTGGACTTTTTATCAACTGTATATACTGTTCCTGAATTATGTTGTAAGTGCTTACACACATGGACATGGACGAGTACCTGAAGAATTCAGAGAATTATGAACATCTCTTTGTTGAGGAAATGTAGCAATTATTGATTTTTGTCTGCATTGTTGTAGTCTAAATGTTGGTTAAATATTTTGTTTATATTCTGCTGTTTCCAGAACAATACTGTTATTCAATTTTCCTAAAGCTAGATTAGTTTTGACAGATCTTACTTATTTTGTACCACCTTTAACAGCATTCAGTGATTTACTGAAAATTGCTTTTTGCTTTGAATTATGGTTAAAGATGTGTTGGATTTTTTTATTTGATAACTGACTATTGTTTGTTACAGTTTTTCCTTTGTCACAATTCTGTTTTATCATACTGTCCATGAAAAAATAAATAAAGGAGCTAAAAGTTGGCAATAACAAAAAAAAAAACAATTCTAATAAAGGAATGGATGCTTTTCATTCCACTTTAGAATATAGTGGACATTAGGATAGTCTGAAAAATTGTAGACAGATTTTGGTTATGTGAATGGGTTAAACTATTGTACCCTAGCATGGAATCAATTGTTACTCTCTCTCCAAAGATTATTTGGAATTTGGGTGTAAAAATTGCTCATTTTGTTCCTATGTAAGCCTGCTTTATCTGGACACTCATTTTTTTGTAATGACAATTACATGATAGGGTATCTGAATTATAGGACTCCAGATAGATTAGTGATGGAGTTGAAGTGTAATTTGATATAAAATTGTATTGTTGTGTTGCTTATTTTTATGCTGAATTTTTCTGCAAGATAAGTACTGTAATTTATTCTTGTAAGAATAATGAAAAGAGAAAGAAACAGTGAGTTGGAATTGTTTAAACACACATTCAGTAACAAGATCCAAATTGTCTATTTCTGCCATAGTCTCCATAAATCTTAGATTTGTGGTGTTGCAGTCCAAATAATACCCAGGTATGACTGTTTAAGAAAGCAATCAATTCCTTGGTTTGAAAGTTTTACTGTTTGATGTTATCAGGAAATAGAATTCAGTAGAAGGGAGCCAAAAACAGAAACGTTTTGGAGCTGAGCAAAAGAAATAGCAAAAATAAGTGTTCACTTACCCTGCTTAAGTCTAAGACAAATCACAAAGGCTAACACTAAGTCATTGTGGAGTGTCATGTTTTTACTGATTTATCTTTTATGCTTTCAGAAATATAAATCAAATCAAACTTGTGGTTATTAGTTTGTTTGCAGTAATAAGTCTTGTTTTCTTTTGCAAATTGAAATAAAGTCTCTTACATTTTTTAATTTATAAAATTTAAATAGTTCTTTTTACTGTATGCTGCAGGTATTATGCAAATACAGAGACCTTCTTGAAAAATGTTGCATTAAAAAGCATGCCCCCAAACCTCCAAACAGTAGACCTGGGAAAGTCTGGTAAGTATACAAACGTGTATATATATATATATATATATATATATAAGCTGCTCACATTTTATATCCTTGGAAAAGATTCGTAAGTAGAAGGCCACCCCTTTTAATTGCATTCCTGGGAAATATTCACAGCAAAATGAACTAACTCTTACGTCTACTTGAAAGGAATAATACCTATTTAAAGCACACAGAAAAAACAGTGTAACTTTATTTAATGAAACTTTATTTGAGACCTGTTTATTTTTACAACATCAGAATCTATAAACAATTTAGAGTAAGTAAAATGTAAGTAAAACTACATTTTCTACATCAGTAACTGAAAAATAAATTTATTAGTAATAACACAATCTCAAATCAGGTTTTACTTTTTAAGAAACTATCAATTGTGTACTAAATAAAGTGATTGAACTCTGCAACACCTCACAGGTAAGCTTCATATATACTTCAGCTATGAGGGAAGAATGTTGGATAGTCTGCTATCACTTGTCTAGCTTTTGACAATCTTGGAATCTGCCTGTATTTCGTAAAGGTTATAGTTCTTTAGATGAGGTGGTCGTATCATTTGGTATGTCCCCTTTCCTGTGTACCAGTCTTGTTGAAGGAGTTACTTGAAGATTTTTGTGGTACAGACAGGTGAGATTAGACCTGCTGTGTAAAATCTTGGATAGATTACTGTGTAGTTTCATTTTAGGGACAGATGTTTGTAGAGCTGTTAACTTAAATTTCATTATAAGTAGAAATGTATTTATTTTTTCTTTGTCCTATGGCAAAGCCCTTAGTGCCTGTACACAAGCATAAAGTCTAAAGTAGCATTAACAGTTACTGCTTTGCTAATTTGTTTACTTGTGCTATTGAGAGCTTTTCTCCTATTGCTTACATGAAACTAAGGTTATTTTCTTATTATTCGTGTTGCAATACCAGTGAGTCAAGCTATGCAAGTGCTTGTGTCTGATTAGTATCTTTTCTAACCTTGAAATACTGCACATGAACACAATCGTTCATTTGATTGCTTTCACATTTTTTTACTGTTCCTTTTTTATGTGCAAATTGTTATTCTTTATTAACCTGTTTATCTAAGTGATTGACAGACTTTCTCTCTTCACAAACACGATATATAGAAGCCATCCATCCATCCATTGTCTCCCGCTTATCCGAGGTCGGGTCGCGGGGGCAGCAGCTTGAGCAGAGATGCCCAGACTTCCCTCTCCCCGGCCACTTCTTCTAGCTCTTCCGGGAGAATCCCAAGGCGTTCCCAGGCCAGTCGAGAGACATAGTCCCTCCAGCGTGTCCTGGGTCTTCCCCGGGGCCTCCTCCCGGTTGGACGTGCCCGGAACACCTCACCAGGGAGGCGTCCAGGAGGCATCCTGATCAGATGCCCGAGCCACCTCATCTGACTCCTCTCGATGCGGAGGAGCAGCGGCTCTACTCTGAGCCCCTCCCGGATGACTGAGCTTCTCACCCTATCTTTAAGGGAAAGCCCAGACACCCTGCGGAGGAAACTCATTTCAGCCGCTTGTATTCGTGATCTCGTTCTTTCGGTCACTACCCATAGCTCATGACCATAGGTGAGGGTAGGAACATAGATCGACTGGTAAATTGAGAGCTTCGCCTTGCGGCTCAGCTCCTTTTTCACCACGACAGACCGATGCAACGCCTGCATTACTGCGGATGCCGCACCGATCCGCCTGTCGATCTCACGCTCCATTCTTCCCTCACTCGTGAACAAGACCCCGAGATACTTGAACTCCTCCACTTGGGGCAGGATCTCGCTACCAACCCTGAGAGGGCACTCCACCCTTTTCCGGTTGAGGACCATGGTCTCGGATTTGGAGGTGCTGATTCTCATCCCAGCCGCTTCACACTCGGCTGCGAACCGATCCAGAGAGAGCTGAAGATCACGGCCTGATGAAGCAAACAGGACAACATCATCTGCAAAAAGCAGTGACCCAATCCTGAGCCCACCAAACCGGACCCCCTCAACACCCTGGCTGCGCCTAGAAATTCTGTCCATAAAAGTTATGAACAGAATCGGTGACAAAGGGCAGCCCTGGCGGAGTCCAACTCTCACTGGAAACGGGTTCGACTTACTGCCGGCAATGCGGACCAAGCTCTGGCACCGATCGTACAGGGACTGAACAGCCCTTATCAGGGGGGCCGGTACCCCATACTCTCGGAGTACCCCCCACAGGATTCCCCGAGGGACACGGTCGAATGCCTTTTCTAAGTCCACAAAACACATGTAGACTGGTTGGGCAAACTCCCATGCACCCTCCAGGACCCTGCTAAGGGTATAGAGCTGGTCCACTGTTCCGCGACCAGGACGAAAACCACACTGTTCCTCCTGAATCCGAGGCTCGACTATCCGACGGACCCTCCTCTCCAGGACCCCTGAATAGACTTTTCCAGGGAGGCTGAGGAGTGTGATCCCTCTGTAGTTGGAACACACCCTCCGATCCCCCTTCTTAAAGAGGGGGACCACCACCCCGGTCTGCCAATCCAGAGGCACTGTCCCTGATGTCCATGCGATGTTGCAGAGGCGTGTCAGCCAAGACAGTCCTACAACATCCAGAGCCTTGAGGAACTCCGGGCGTATCTCATCCACCCCCGGGGCCCTGCCACCAAGGAGTTTTTTGACCACCTCGGTGACCTCAGTCCCAGAGAATGGGGAGCCCACCTCTGAGTCCCCAGGCTCTGCTTCCTCATTGGAAGGCATGTTAATGGGATTGAGGAGGTCTTCGAAGTATTCCCCCCACCGACCCACAACGTCCTGAGTCGAGGTCAGCAGCGCACCATCCCCACCATATACAGTGTTGACACTGCACTGCTTCCCCTTCCTGAGACGCCGGATGGTGGACCAGAATCTCCTCAAAGCCATCCGAAAGTCATTCTCCATGGCCTCCCCAAACTCCTCCCACGCCCGAGTTTTTGCCTCAGCAACCACCAAAGCCGCATTCCGCTTGGCCTGCCGGTACCTATCAGCTGCCTCCGGGGTCCCACAGGACAAAAGGGTCCTGTAGGACTCCTTCTTCAGCTTGACGGCATCCTTCACCGCCGGTGTCCACCAGCGGGTTCGGGGATTGCCGCCACGACAGGCACCGACCACCTTACGGCCACAGCTCCGGTCAGCTGCCTGAACAATAGAGGCACGGAACATGGCCCATTCGGACTCAATGTCCCCCACCTCCCTCGGGATGTGGTCGAAGTTCTGCCGGAGGTGGGAGTTGAAGGTACTTCTGACAGGGGGCTCTGCCAGACGTTCCCAGCAGACCCTCACAACACGTTTGGGCCTACCACGCCTGACCGGCATCCTCCCCCACCATCGAAGCCAACTCACCACCAGGTGGTGATCAGTTGACAGCTCCGCCCGTCTCTTCACCCGAGTGTCCAAGACATGTGGCCGCAAGTCCGACGACACGACCACAAAGTCGATCATCGAACTGAGACCTAGGGTGTCCTGGTGCCAAGTGCACATATGAACACCCCTATGCTTGAACATGGTGTTCGTTATGGACAATCCGTGACGAGCACAGAAGTCCAATAACAAAACACCGCTTGGGTTCAGATCAGGGGGGCCATTCCTCCCAATCACGCCCTTCCAGGTCTCACTGTCATTGCCCACGTGAGCATTGAAGTCTCCCAGCAGAACGAGGGAGTCCCCAGAAGGTATGCCCTCTAGCACCCCCTCCAGGGACTCCAAAAAGGGTGGGTACTCCGAACTGCTGTTCGGTGCATACGCACAAACAACAGTTAGGACCCGTCCCCCCACCCGAAGGCGAAGGGAGGCTACCCTCTCATCCACCGGGGTAAACCCCAATGTACAGGCTCCAAGTTGGGGGGCAATAAGTATACCCACACCTGCTTGGCGCCTCTCACCGGGGGCAACTCCAGAGTGGTAGAGAGTCCAGCCCCTCTCAAGGAGATTGGTTCCAGAGTCCAAGCTGTGCGTCAAGGTGAGCCCGACTATATCTAGCCGGAACCTCTCAACTTCACGCACTAGCTCAGGCTCCTTCCCCTTCAGAGAGGTGACATTCCACGTCCCAAGAGCCAGTTTCTGTAGCCGAGGATCGGACCGCCAAGGTCCCCGCCTTCGGCCACCACCCAACTCACACTGCACCCGACCTCCTTGGCCCCTCCCATAGGTGGTGAGCCCATGGGAAATATATAGAAGCACTGTAGCTAATGTTTCTGAGTAATTAGATTGCAGAGTAAAAGATCAAACTGCAGCCTTTTTAAGTGTGAGGTCAAAAATACTCACCTGACGATCCTAATGTAAATGTAATATGCATCCCTAAATTCACCTGTTTCCAACAGATAAAAAAATGAACCTTTATATTGCTTATTAATTTTAAAAGGGTGTAAGACCTATTTATAAAAAAAAAAAAAAAAAACTGCAGTGAAAAAACAAAATTCAACAGTTTAAATATTATTAGTAGAAAATGTCATTTAGTTTCAGTCAGAAGGCATATTTCACAGAAGAATGGTGCAGTTCAATCCTGTGTATCTAGCTGTTTAGCTGCAAGAACGGGCTGAAGAAAAAAAAAAAAACTGGAAAATTGTAAACTTTGGCAAGAGCATGAAACATGACAAAGTAGTAGGCGTCAGCAGAATTCATATTACAGGCATACAACACTTATGAATAAGCTAAACAGAAAAGTTCCATGTGAATGTATAATATTAATGTACTGGAGAGAGTTTGTGCTGCAGCTTGTTGTCTTGTGCAAGTTAGCAAAAAAAGAAAAAAACACTAATGTTAATATACTCTGCATACATTGACTACTGACATTGTGTAAATTCTATGTATTTTGTTTTCAATAGCAAAGATAATGTTATAATGCCTTGTAACCTCCTTTTTGTTTGTCATTAATTCAATTTCTTTCATTTTGTGTCTTGTGTTCAACTACATTTGAATAGTTTTGTGATGTTGAAGATATTGTATATTATTTTACACTGCTTTTGATACACCCTTAATACTGTTTTATTAAGGACAACAACTTTTCTTGGTAAAGAACTTGGTTTCTTGTTTACATTACTAATTAATGTTTCATCTTGACAATATATTCATTACTGTGTTTTGCCAGTGCTATGAATAGCTATCCACTCATAAAACACAAAATGAATTAATCCCTGATACAGCTCTTTTCTTTATTTCCTCTTAGTTCCTAAACCCAATTTAGATTCATTTGTATTTCTGCGGGTGAAAGAGAGGCAAGAAAATATCCTAGTAGAACCAGAGACAGATGAACAAAGGTAAGATATGATGTAAACGTTTTATCTATATTACTAAACCACAGTTTAATTTATGCACCGACGGCGGACGCACCGCATGTGCACTGCGCCTCAGAGTCAAACCCAGCGGCTTCCCCAGAGTCAGTAGAAGGCGCCCAAACAACACAACCTGTGAACTAAACCTGCTCTAATCCATTGTGCCATGACAGAAATTCAGTATTAAAAGTAAGAGTTGTACCTAACGACACAGCCACAGAGAAACAAAAACGAGACAGCATGGATAAAAACAATTAACGGAGGCTCCTACAACGCGCTTCACAAACACCAGAAGCAAAGAAGTCACGGCTCCAAAAAGAAACAGCTCAACTAACGGAAATACAAAAACGAGCCCGAAAGGATAAAAACAATGAACGAAGGCGCCTACAATGCGCATCTGCAACACCAGATGCAAGAGAGGCACGGATCCAAAAAAAAACTGCAGAAAGGCTACAAAGTCGTTTTAAAAGGTTTAAGACGTTCAGTATTCCAACAAAGAAAAAGCCAAAGACAGGAACGACGGACAGACACTGAACAATTCCGCCAGGTAGCTGAGAACGCATTCTATAACGAGTCCACTGTTCATGAAAATTCATTGGGATTAATGAGTGTCATTTGCAGTCATTGTCATTCACTTAACTTCCTTGAAGAAAAAACTGCCAGTACAACTGATGAGTTTACACGTTGTTGTCAAAAAGGTCAAGTTAAGCTGCCTCCTTTGGATGTATATCCTGAATATTTACGGAAGCTTTTGACTAACAACGTACCCGAAAGTAAAAGCTTTATGGAATGCATTAGATCCTACAATAGTTCATTTGCTTTTGCATCTACCGGGGTTAATATCGAGCCACCACCTGGGAATGGCCCATACTGCTTTCGCGTGTGTGGACAAATATTGCATCGGATTGGAACTGTGCACCCTGAGCCAAATCACGACCGCAAATTTGCACAAATTTAGTGTTACATCTAGATGACGCAGTTTATCAACGAATGAACATGCCTGAAAACAAGCAAAGCACAGAGCTGATAATGAGAAACGTAGCTGAAGTCATAAACAATCACCCATTAGCTAACTCCTATAAAAATGCTACATGAGGTTGAAAAAGAAGCCAATACAAATGCCGAGGCGGAGGGTGTGGCACCAGCTAAAATTGCCTTAGTGCTAATAAAGGACAAAGAACAGGATCCGAGACGATACAATGTTCCCATCGTTAATGAAGTGGCAATTGTGTTTCAAAGTAAAGACGGTGAGCCTCCGTTTCACCGCAATATTGTCATCATTTACGTCCTGATGGAACCAACCAACCTAAATTCCAACACGTGGACATCCATCCATCCATTTTCCAACCCGCTGAATCCGAACACAGGGTCGCGGGGGTCTGCTGGAGCCAATCCCAGCCAACACAGGGCACAAGGCAGGGAACCAATCCTGGGCAGGGTGCCTACCCACCGCAGACGCGTGGACACTTGTTTTCCTAAACTTGATACTTTGACATACCCCATTCTGTTTCCAACTGGCCAGGAAGGATGGAGTGCTGGCATTTGCAGATATAAAAAAAAATCAAGCACAGAAAAGATCACATGTATTAATGAGAGAATATTTTTCCTACAGACTCTCAGTAAGACACGAGTTTAATCCATTAATTAATGCAGGAAAGCTAACACAACAATACATAGTTGATGTTTACGTTCGAGCTGGATTATGACTCCTAAAAGTACACAACTTCTACCTAACGACACAGCCACAGAACAACAAAGACGAGACCGCATAGATTAAAACAATACACGGAGGCTCCTACAACGCACTTCAGAACCACCACAACCAAGGACATCATTAAACGAGCCCGTATGGATAAACACAATGAACGAAGGCGCCCACACAAAGAAACTGCTTTAGCACAAATGTGTTTGGGAACAGAAAGTGATTGCCATTCTTGGATTTGCGATTCTTTCGAGAATCGCGGGCTTACTGGTATGTAGCTAATCAATTATTTGCATGACTGTTGTTTCTTGCTTTAAACATGCATTGTTACTCTAGGGAATAACCAGAAATTTGTTTATACAGTAATCCCTCCTCGATCGCGGGGGTTGCGTTCCAGAACCCCCTGCGAAAGGTGAAAATCTGCGAAGTAGAAACCATATGTTTATATGGTTATTTTTATATTGTCATGCTTAGGTCACAGATTTGCACAGAAACACAGGAGGTTGTAGAGAGACAGGAACTTTATTCAAACACTGCAAACAAACATTTTGTCTCTTTTTCAAAAGTTTAAACTGTGCTCCATGACAACACAGAGATGACAGTTCCGTCTCACAATTAAAAGAATGCAAACATATCTTCCTCTTCAAAGGCGTGCGTGTCAGGAGCAGAGAATGTCAGAGAGAGAGAGAAAAAAGCAAACAAAAATCAATAGGGCTGTTTGTCTTTTAAGTATGCGAAGCACCGCCGGACAAAGCAGCTGCAAGGATGTACAATGTAAAGGTAGTCTTTCAGCATTTTTTAGAGGAACCTCCGTATCCTCTAGGCCAGTGTGCGAACAGCCCCTCTGCTCACACCCCCTCCATCAGGAGCAGAGAATGTCAGAGAGAGAGACAAAGAAAAACAAACAATCAAAAATCAATACGTGCCCTTCGAGCTTTTAAGTATGCGAAGCACCGTGCGGGAAGCATGTCGCTTGACAAAGCAGCTGCAGAGAAGGGAGCAACGTGAAGGTAATCTTTCAGCATTTTTAGACGAGCGTCCGTATCGTCTAGGGGTGCGAACAGCCCCCCTGCTCACACCCCCTCCGTCAGGAGCAGAGAATGTCAGAGCAAGAGAGAGAGAGAGAAAACCAAACAATCAAAAATCAATACGTGCTGTTTGATCTTTTAAGTATGCGAAGCACAGTGCGGGAAGCATATCACTTGAGAAAGCAGCCATATTTAAGCCCAGCAAGGAAGAGAGCAGTGTGAAGGTAATGTTTCAGCGTTTTCTGAGAAGCGGCCGTATCCTCTAGGGGTGTGAACAGCCCCCGTTCTCACAATATATTTGAGGAGTTTTATTTAATACGTAATACGTGCTCTGGTTGGGTAGCTTCTCAGCCATCTGCCAATAGCGTCCCTTATATGAAATCAACTGGGCAAACCAACTGAGGAAGCATGTACCAGAAATTAAAAGACCCATTGTCCGCAGAAATCCGCGAACCAGCAAAAAATCCGCGATATATATTTAAATATGCTTACATATAAAATCCACGATAGAGTGAAGCCGCGAATAGCGAGGGATTACTGTAGTCTTATTTCTACTTCAGCAAACTAGAGCAGCTTTCTGTTTTGTTCCTAAATTCTGTTACTGTTTTAGAGACTTGCCGCTACTACTTTCATATTAATTTCAGTATTTCATCAGTAATGTATAACTGCTGAATTAAATTTTACATCTTATCAAAATACTAAGGTTAATATGTCTGTTCTGCAATCGCAGCCATAAGAATTGAATTAGGTATCAGTCAACTTGGAAACTAACTGCTTCATTTTGATTAGTAAATACCTCACTAGTAGCTAAAAATAGCCCAGCACAAGGTCCGTATCATAGTAAGTTGTATATTGTTACAGTATATGTGGTGATTTCTGTTTCATTAACCATTTTTTTTATCTGTAGTTGATCAATATTGGCACCATTTTGAACAGAAGGTCATCCACATGTTTCATGTGATTTTAGTGAGATTTAGGGAATCATAGTCTTTCTGAGGTGACATTTGTCAATTAGGCAGTGATTTTTAAGAATTAATGACTGCCAATGTTTTTGTGAGTAAATTTATTTGGATAACCAAATATGTTGCTGGTTACTAATCCCAAATGAAAAAGAAAATGCTTTGTTAAAACAAGATAGTCAACAAGTTTGTTTTTTTTTTCCTTTTTAATGTTTGCTGCCACAAGGGCACATAATTTAAAATTGTTTTGCTAAATTTTCTTTTCAACATATGTACTATATTATTTTACTCTCGTAGGGAATATGCTGTTGATTTTGAGGAGGGATCACAGCACCTAATACGATACCGTACAGTTGCTCCCTTGGTAGCGAGTGGTGCTGTTCAGCTCATTTGAGAAATCCAGTACAGCTGGTAAGCATCTAAATCCAATTAACTCATTATCTTTGTATCTGTGGTGTATAACAAGAATACCAGATAAATGCATAAAAACACTGGTGAATCTAAATTGGCTGAATATTGTTGAGTGTGGTTGTGTATATACAGTATGTAGGCCTTGCAATAGACTGATATCCTATACAAGGCTGGTTCCTGCTTGAAACTGTTAAATTGGATTCAGGAAATGAATTTATGGATTTGCACCCAATGCAGGACATATGTGATTGGCGTGGCTTGTAAGTTTCTGTACTTTTTAAAACTTATAGCCTGCCTTAAGCTTGCATTAAAATAAATCAAAATGTTCTTAGATTAGTATTAGTTATGTACATGAGAAAAATGTATCTTGTTTTCTCTTTTACACTTCTAGGTACAGCCTTGTGCATATCAATCTTCTAACAAAAATATTAAAATAAAGACTTTTTTATGGATAATGGTAAACATGATTTTTAAGAAGATTAAGAAAAGTAATGATCCAGATGTGTGGCATCTGTAGAAAAATAGAAGTTTAGAATGTTGAGTAATAATAGTTGCCTCATGGTAAATACTGTAAAGGGTTAATGTTTTTCATTTTACATGTTGTAATATACTGAAATGTTTTCATCTGGGAAAGAATATGCTTTGTGATTTGACACAGAACTCGACACCCTAGACTTGTTTAGTGGTGAATCTTGATGTGAAATCAGTAGACCTCTTTGCAATGATCTGTTCTAGTGGTAGGGTAACTGTCTGCTCTGAATGACTTAGGGCAAAAAACAACAAATGTAATTGCTTTTTTGAATAATCAGTGATAAAATTAAGATTTGCAATTCAGACATGAACATTCTTTTACCAAATGTGCTTATTTACAGCAAGTTGTTAACTTTAATATATGTAAGGATTGCTGTGGAGACTAGTGCTGGGCGGTATACCGGTTCATACCGAAAAACCGTTTTTTATTTTTTTTTATGATATGGATTTTTCTTATACCGCAACACTGGTTTAAATTGCCTAAACGACGTTCGGAACGTGGCGCAGCGGGAAACTGTTCAAGTGGGGACCTTTTTCACTGCTACACCGCTAAACACAGATTTGTTGCACTAGGGCTCTTTTTCACTGCTACACCACCAAATAGTGGGTGGTAGCATAGGTATGCTGCGCGGTGAAAATGGACAGAGAGCATTCCGAAACTGAACTAAAAGTGAAGTTGAACATGTGATGAACAGAAGAACTTTTGCCAAAAAAAAGGAGTCACCTCCGTCGCCTGGAGATACTTTAGTTTTAAAAGGTCAGATGTGTAAATACTGTTTCTATACTACTGGATAATACTGCAAGCCAAGTTGTACTTGTTTTTGTACTTGCTAGTGTATGTTTTGCTTGTATTCATTCTGCGATGTGCTATCGACTCGTTCAGAGATGGGCGCAACTCTGAATGGATGGCATAATTAAACATGTATAACGAAGATATTTTTAAAGTTCTGAACACTCCGTCGGCTAAGTTAATAACTAGTTTTAATTTCACAGACGTTTATCGTGTGGTGATTGGTAATTATCGTGTGGTTTTGGTAGAGAGCAGGAATATCATGAAGTGAATGGATTCTGTGCGGTGATTGCTGCAGGCACCTGCTCTTAGTGCGGAGGAAGTCAGTTTAAGAAGTGTAGTGATTAATGACTGGGTCGGGGAACACTTAACACAAAGTATTTGATGTGCTGCATTAACTTGCGACGGGGTTTGAGAAAATCTAGTAAATTAAACATTGATTTTAGGATGAAGTTTAGTTTACAACATTCTACTTTAATTATAAAATAAACTGAGAATAAAGTGTAAATGTCGACTTTAATCTTGACATAGTCAACGTGTTGAATTTATTCTCGACATATAGTTTGTTTTTTTCTTCCGTGTCCATATTTTTTTTTCTTCACAGTGGCCCTAATGCGCTTCCATAGGGCTATACCACAAACAGCATTATAAATGCAAGTTGCAGTTTTTATTATTTATGTATATAGCTTAGCTTGAAGCAAGGTCCATATTAATGCGGTTTGCCTAAATGATGGTACAGTTGGTAAGATGTCATCACCAAGTTGCACTTGTTTTATTTTATTTTAATTTGGTGAATACTGTGTAATGCACCTGGGCTTGAAGCCTTGAAGTAATGGTGCAAGTATCAGTAATACTATTATGTATTTTATTGTTATTATTTATTAGTTTAAATATTATGCAGTTTAATGATGGTAAATTTGTTTAAAAAGTCACTTAAACGTGTCAGTGGACAGAGATTAACATTAACAGAAAGTGTAGTTGGTTTACAAAAAATATTTACTATTTATTCCTTTTCTAAGACATGTTCAGTGCAATCCAACTTTTGACAAACACCTCTGGATATTTTACTAAGTCTAAATGCCTCTTTGGATGGTTGAAAATATGTTGTCAAAATCATAGTTTAAGCTTTTGCAAATTTTGTTCAGTTAAAGGTTCTATATTTTGACTGCATCTGTCATGCAATGTGATTCCTTCTCTTTAGTGCCACCCCGTTGAAAACTATCACTTTATAGGGCCATGCAAACCTGGATTAATACTTGTGTGCACATTAAAATGTCTTTTTGTACGATGTACAATTCTCATAACAGTCTAATAGGTTATTCTTCGCCAGTCTACTGCAGTAATTGCAGTGGAAAATGTGGTTAACATCCACTCATGCATGGGGGAAAAAAATACCGTCTAATACTGTGAAACCGGCAGAATTTAGAAAAATACCGTGATATAGAATTTTGGTCATACCGCCCACCTCTAGTGGAGACCATGTCCGGGCAGTGAGTGCATGCTCAGAACTAAGGCTTATTTCTCCCATCAGTATGTTCCTTATATGGGGACATCTAACACCAGATCTGATGAAAGTTAAATAACTGAGCCAAAGCAAAATTGGGACATTTGTGTTTCCAGGAAAAGGTTCATTTAGGTTTATCACTTAGCTTTGTTGATACAGCTAGCACACTGACATACACCCAAATTTTAATTTTTTTTTTTTTTTATTACTCGTCTAAAGAGGTGAGTAATTTGATATAATTTATGATAATAGCAGTATAATTTAAATTCTGATTAAAATAAGCACAGTAGACAGCAGATGTACAAAATTTTAACACGTATCCTCCAAGTTTGCATCAAGATTTCACATGTATGAAGGATTTCATTTAATATCCTTTTTTGAGTTCCACACCATCTTCTTTGCTGTTATAAGAATCAATGTACATTTTTTACTGAGAATAGCATAATATTCAGAATGTATAAAATATACACGAGGTAAGCAAAAGACGTTCTCATTGACTTCTGAAAGAATAGTCTGATACAAACATTACATTGGTCTTCAATTAGGAGCAGATGTTTTACAATTTTAAATGCTTTGGAACTCTATTGGATAGCACTCTGTGTCCTTGGTTTGATAAAACATCATTAGACTGCTATAGCCACATGCTTTGAACATTTAGCATTTACTTGTAATTTTGATTATCTTCTGATGTTTGTAGCATTACATATTTTGTATGGAGGTACAAGATTCAAGCTCATAATAAACAGATGTGAAAGCATCACTGATCGAATAATAGGGTTGCTCCTATTAGGTTTTTAAGAGCGATACCGATCTTCGATTTTCATGTTACTTGATTGGCTGATTCCAATTCTGATACTGTTTTTTTTTTTTTTTCCCTCCTTCCGTTTTCCTCCTCTTAAGTTAATGCATAACCAGAAGTTTCTGCATTTTAAACAAACTTGTTGTCCAAACTCAAACGGTTTCCGTTTTAATTGAAAAGGCTAAATAAATGTCTGAATTCCTTAAAGTAGCCTTTTTTGTCGTCTATTTACATACGACTTCTCCAATTACTTGTTTTTTGTTTTACTCCACTTTCTTTAACATAAAGCATAATCTACCAATCACCTCTCGTTCACTTATAAAACAAGCCTCCATTCGTTGCTGTTTGTTTACACTGCAGGAAGTTTGCTGCAAAAGAAAAAGGATGCATGCTGGCTCAACTACCGTATAACATCGCCTTAAGAAGCACTACAACCAAATTACTGTACAGTTATCCCTCCTCCATCGCGGGGGTTGCATTCCAGAGCCACCCGCGAAATAAGAAAATCCGTGAAGTAGAAACCATATGTTCATATGGTTCTTTTTATATATTTTAAGCCCTTATAAACTCTCCCACACTATTATAAACATTTCCCTCACAATTATACAGCATAAACCCTTTGTATTCTCTTAGATATTAGGTAAGATTCGTTGAAATTATGTATGTAAACACAGTTTATATACAGTAAAACCTAAATATTATTTTAAAGATATCAAGCGTCTCCGATATCACATATGTTACAGCCATTACGAAAGACAGGCCACCAGCAATAAGTACGTACAATGCAAGAAAAATTGTATAAAGTAAAATGTGTGTACAGTGACACTAAACTATGTACATGTAATAAGTACTGTACGTAGATAATTAATTATGGTTACTCACCAACAATGACATGACAACTTGCCCGATAACAATGAGTTTAATTTTACTGCACAACAAAGGATAGCGTTACAGCTCTTCTAAAGGAGCCTCTTCAGGCGACTGTTTAGCACCGCCGTTGTTCTTCTTCCAGCACTCTTCAATCCAAATCCCTAAAGCAAATTCCATCCAGACTACTGCCTTATCACGTCCACTTGCAACTCGTTTTGCTCCCTGGTTAAAGGACACTGCGGCCATAGATCTTGTATGCTTTTCCTCCTTTTTAAATAAAAGAATCGTGGACTCATTGATGCTGTAATGGTGTTCTGCAGCGGTGTAGCTGTTCCCTTCCTTCAACATATCCAAAACTTACACCTTTTCTGCAATCATTTGCATCTTCTGTTGGCACATGGACACGGCCCCTGAAGCAGTAGCAGGAGCACGTTAATGCTGAATGAGTGAGATGAGACTTCCTGGTTAATGCAACACTCCGTCGCTGAGCCAGTCAGCAACACACAGGAACTTAACTGCGTGCTCTGATTGGGTAGCTTCTCAGCCATCCGCCAATAGCATCTCTTGTATGAAATCAACTGGGCAAACCAACTGAGGAAGCAAGTACCAGAAGTAAAAAGACCAATTGTCCGCAGAAACCCGCAAAGCAGCAAAAAATCTGCGTGTTATATTTAGATATGCTTACATATAAAATCCGCGATAGAGTGAAGCCGCGAAAGTCAAAGCGCGATATAGCAAAGGATTACTGTGTGTGTGTGCATATATATAAAAATTAATATAAAACTAGCATGTGTTTTTCATGTCTCTTGTACTGATTTGGCATGGCCTATGCTGTTTAATGTGGCTGGTAAGAACAGAGCAGATTTCCACTTGTGAGGCGTAAAGGGAGATTCAGCCAATCAATTGCTATACTCATACTAGCCCAATCCTCGCAGAACCTTATTAAGAATCAGAACCAGTTATAGTATTTCCAAGACATCTGCAACGTTAGGAAAATTGTTGTATGTAGCTCCTTCTAATCAGGCCATGCAGCCTATCTGAAAACTAAAGTAGTACAGAATAAACATATGTTAAATGTTTTGCTTTGTCAGTGTAGGTGTATGGGGTGTATTTTTTTTTTTTTTGGCCTCCATGTAGTATTTTTAGGTTATTTATTTATATTACTACTCACGGTACATGTCGAAGACTGGTAATAGGAAATATTTTTTCATTATTCTCTTTCCCTACATGTACTTTCAGTGCCCCCTTCTCTGTGTTTGCACATGTCTGAAACTGACTTCCCTGGCTCACTTTCTCGAGTGCATTTCCATAAGCCTGCTTCTCAGACTCTGTATTTTTGAGGCACCTTTGTAACTTCCTGTCTGGTTTTGTACTTTCCACCTTTAAAAGCGGCTCACGTGGCGTGCTCCCTATGCCATTACTCCTCCTCATGCATGTTACATTTGCTTTTCCTCTTTTGTCATGTCAACAAAGCCAAAGTAACCAATCCGATTGCTCTGAGGAACTGGGCACACAGACCTTACTGTTTTATTGTATAGTAGATGTTAACAAATGATGATTGGTGAAGACTGTTTATTTTTTTTAATTTTATGAATAAATAGTATGTTTTTTGGATTACTTTTTTTTTCCTTTGTATAACCTAATTCTTCCCATATTATAAAAATTATCAAAAACATTTTAAATGTTGTTGTTTTTACAGTTGTAGCAAAACAGGTAATTTTTATCTTTTTATGTCAGTACCATAGACTTGATTTTGCTTTGGCAGGCTCACAGTATGTTTACAGTTTAGCTGATTGCATAACTTCAGCATCTGTTAAAATGTTTGAGTCTGTGTCCTTGAATTAATCAGACTTGCTGCATACATTTCCCAGCATTTAAGTAAACTTTTAAGCATTTCTACTGCCCATTCTTTAGATAGACAAGTTACATACAGGTAGACATTTACATCAAGTTTAATCAAGTTAATTGAAAACATTTTTGGAAAGTCAATTACTAAACCACTTTTTTAATTGCTCATTTGATTTAGTCTAAAATCTTCTACCTCTGTAGTAGTCCTATGTTAATTCAAAGTCTAAAAGCATTCACTGCTTTTTTTTTTTTTTAATTTATTTTATATTAATTTCTCCTGGTAATCTTATAATAAGATTAGGATGCCCAGCCTCTTTCTGCTGACTGATCCCTGTCTAAAATACTTCTCTACTACACAGATTCACCACTGCAGGAGCAGCCACAAGTCAGAATCAAATGTAAATTTTAATATGCCTTTTGGATAGAAATATTAAATTTTGTGAGTCTGAAATGTTGAAAGTTTTGCCTGCTTCTGCTTTTCCAGTTGTTCCTACTTATAATATGCAGAACAACATGTTTTTAAAGTACCCCAGATAGTATACTTTAAAACCAAGTTCTTTTATGTTTTAGCCACGGAAAATGTATATAAAGCTGATTTGTGTGTCATGTGGTGGCAGAAATGAGATTTTGGCAGAATGTGTTAGTTTTAATTATAAACTTTGCAAATACATGTGGAGAATGTATGTTATAGAGAGATACCACATACTGTAGGTGTGAATAGAACTTTACAAAATGTTTTTTGTTCATTGTTTAATAAAGTTTATCCAGAAGGTTAGCTGAACTAATAAATAACTCTTGCCTGTTTGTTCATAGCCTTTAATTGTATAATTTATGCCAAATACATTTAATTATTTCCTATTATATCTTACTGTTTAAGTGTTTAAAGTGTTGCTTTAATTTAATTTGCAGGATGAATATTTATTTTTTTTCACCCTTCTTTGGAAAGCTAAAGCAAAATATGATGTGGGGATGAATTCCGAAGGGTTTCTTTTCCCTGAATGAATACCAAGCTACAGTGTAGTCTGCCACATAAAGGTTTTCTGAGCATCTTGCTGAATTTTGCTCACTTTAACCAACGATGCAGAGAAGATTTAGCTTTATTCCGTTTTGACAAAGTGCATTTTTTATCTTGGTTTTCTCCATGTCTTTAATGTGTTAATTCATTTGATTTACATTTCCCTTCAGTAGAATTTAATGCATTTTAAAAATCCTCACAACCTTATAGAGTCAAGCTGGTTGCTTAAGATTCCTTTACCTGTTGACAGAATATTATATTTATTGCTTAATTTAATTAAAAAATGTTATTCAGTATAATAAATGAGTAAATATATTGAATAGTAAATGAGTATAATCAGTAAGTGCTATCAGGATAAGTAGTATATAATATATAACTGCAGTGTAATATATGAGTAAATGAGAAATAAATGACTAAGTGCTTATAATAGTTAATGGTGATTATATACTTACTGAATGTTTGTCTGAATATTACATGTTATTTTATGTTTTGTCATGTTTGTCACTTTTGCAGTACTTCACAGATATATGCAGTAGAAGATGCCTGGACCAACTTTGTATTTGAACTGCATAGCTGGGAATGTGTGTCACTAATGCGAAAATAGAACATTTGAAGATGAATTAGTCCTCCCCTTGTTCTAAATTAACCTGACATACACACTTAAGGAGAAGGTAATGGCATAGTGTGCTACTGATCCATAATTTTAAAGACACCAGCACTTATTTAAGCCTTTGGAGCTTAGTCTTTATGATTTGAGGTTTTTGATGCACGTCAAATGCTCTGATTCTATAATTAGTAACGGGCTCCTTAAGCAGGTTTATGTATCACAGGATTAAATTAGCTTCATTGAGAGAATGAAAAGCTGGTGGAGTCTGTTGTGAAAAACAAGTCTGTTTCATATACCTGCTTGCTTAGTTTTGGTATTGTACCAGTACTACTTGTAAATACTGTATAGCTTGAATTATTAGTACTTTTTCTGTGTCTTTCATTTCTGTATAAACACATAACATTTCTTTAAAAATGGAAAAAAACTCCTGTTATACTGAAGATATTAAATAAGTCTGAAATAATTCCCTAACATCATATGAGTGGTCTTGTCTTTTAATTTCTTTCACAAGTGTTCTTGCCTTTTATTTTTTGTTAAGCTGTGTAGAGGATATATTTTTTTAAAGTCTGAATTGCTTGTGCAAAGGGATGGTTCTCTTAATGTACTATAGTTAATTATTTATCTACACATTGTTTATTCTTGCATGATTATTGGAGGATGATGAGTGTCATTTATGACTTGTCTGCCTGAGCAGTCCCACGCTAGAGAAAGACATCCAGTAGTGTGTGATTTAACTTTAATAATTAATGGAAACAGAAGTTCATGTTTATAATAAGAATATTTTCCCTCTCTAAGTAATTCATATATTGGCTTCTCAGATTAAAACAATAGTATGACATTCACAGCAAATTGAATAATTCAGTCTGCCCATTGCTTCTAACAGGCTTATTAAAAGACAAAGGAAGCATAAAATATTACAATTGTGAATACACCCTTATTTACATATCATAATAAAATTGTACTTTTTATGTTGATAATAAAAAGAAACACTAAGAACCAGAAAAGTGCAAAGTTCTGCTGTGGCCCAGCAGGACAGAGAAGTAGATGTGTTTTATTCTCTTCCTTAAGTGTTTTAAATACCCTAAGTTCTTGTCTATAAGCCGGACTCATGTATTAGCCGGAGACCAAAAATCATACGAATTTTTAAAATAAAATCGTATCATAGATAAGCCGGACTCATGGATAAGCCGAACGTACTATAACCTATAACTAAGAGAAGGGAGGGAGGTCAGTGGTCTCACTCGCGCCCATTTAATTTCTTTAAGGGGGGAGAGAGTGTGAGATATTGGCGTCTCTCTCACTCCCCGCATGGCGCGGTTGGAGCGGCCGGAGCGCGTTCTTTCTGCTCTGGGCGTCGCCGAGTCAACACGAGCGCGTAGCGGTCATTTAAATTGTGATTTTATATGTAAGCATATTTAAATATATATCGCGGATTTCTGCGGACAATGGGTCTTTTAATTTCTGGTACATGCTTCCTCAGTTGGTTTGCCCAGTTGATTTCATACAAGGGACGCTATTGGCAGATGGCTGAGAAGCTAGATTGCTTACTTTTCTGTCTCTCTTGCGCTGACTATCTGTGATCCTGACGTATGGGGATTGAGCAGGGGGGCTGTTTGCACACCTAGACGATACAGACGCTCGTCTAAAAATGCTGAAAGATTATCTTCACGTTGCTATCTTTTGTAAAGCTGATTCCTGAAAAGACATGCTGCACAGTGCTTCGCATACTTAAAAGCTCGAAGGGCACGTATTGATTTTTGACTGAAAAACAAACTCTCCCTCTCTCTCTCTTTGTCTGCTCCTGACGGAGGGGGTGTGAGCTGCCGCCTTCAACAGCTTTGTGCCGCGGTGCTTCGCATACTTAAAAGCCAAACAGACATATTGATTTGTTTGCTTCACTCCTTTGAAGAGGAAGATATGTTTGCATTCTTTTAATTGTGAGACGGAACTGTCATCTCTGTCTTGTCATGGAGCACAGTTTAAACTTTTGAAAAAGAGACAAATGTTTGTTTGCAGTGTTTGAATAACGTTCCTGTCTCTCTACAACCTCCTGTGTTTCTGCGCAAATCTGTGACCCAAGCATGACAATATAAAAATAACCATATAAACATATGGTTTCTACTTCGCGGATATTCTTATTTCGCGGGTGGCTCTGGAACGCAACCCCCGCAATGGATGTATAAGCCGGACTTATGTATAAGCCGATATTCTATTTTTTCATTTTCACAACTTTTTTCCTTAGATAAGCCGCGGCTTATTGACAAGAACTTAGGGTAATACTGTGGAGATTTTAGGAAAATCTAAATTTGTAATTCTGGCTTTACTGTTTTACACCCCTACATAGAAAATATTTTTGTTTATTATGCAATGAATTTAACTAAAACCTTTTAGTTTTTGGAAGCTGTCATTGTGTGATCTGTTTTAACATCTGATGATTGCAAATTATTAGTAAATACTCAAAGAAAGGGTTTAATTTATACATACATTTATTTTCTTTATACATTGAATAGATTTATCTACTTTGTCAGCCAGGACAGTGACTTAACTTTACCAACCTTGATAAACAAACCAATGCAACAGTTATAAACCAAAGGTTTCAATTAAACTTGGGTGTCACCAAAAAACCAATGACAAAATGCCCCTCCTCCAATGCCTTGGCACTGTCTTCTTCTATTCTATGCATCACTCTACTGTAGCCTACGCTTAAATTCTGCTGTCTTTAGCAGACTCCCAGTTGCCTAATGGGTCACCTGCAATAAAGGCTTGAGCACCCGTCTACTCAAAGGGGAAATCCTAGTGCCAGACCTTAGCAGTGGAAGACCATCTGTAATGGAGATGGGTGTGTGTGTGCACCGTGTAGAGTCCAGCCTTACTTAGGCAAAGCTAGCAACAGCAACGACACATACAAGTACAGTACACCCCCGCAATTCGCAGGGACTACATTCCTAGAGCACCCATAAATTGTGAAAAACTGCGAATTTTGGATGTGGTTAAAAAAAAATGCCTATTTTTATAGTTTAAACCCTAAATATGCCCCCAAAACACTTTAATTTCATTTCAAACTCAGCTTAATACATTACCTAAAAAAAGAATGTAAAGGTAAACCCGTATACTGTACAGTGCTGTACTGCTATGTCTCCCGCAGTGCTAGAATGTAAAATACCGATGTTACCGCTATATATACTGTAATCCATGCAAGCGTGTTTTCATTGCCAGAAGCCTTAGAAGATGCAGGCCGTTTTGGTGGCATCTTGGGGCTTTAAGAAGAACAAAACGGAAAACGCGAGAACACTTAGCTGGAGATACATAATAGAGCAGCAAGGAGAAATGAATAACACTGTGTGGTCCAGTGCCACTAAGATTCACACCATCGAGAAGACAGTGATTTATTTATTTTTATGGTGGAGATTCCAGGGATGCACCCAGACTTGGCCTGAGTCACATGCACTCACAAACAGAGACAAAAACGAAGCAAACCAGTAATCGACCAGCAAATAAAGAATGTAATGAAAACAAATTAAGTAAATGAAAACAACGATACCACCCGTGTTCCCTTTACGGTGATTATACATTAAATACAACAAAGCAGAAACAAAAACACACACAGTAAAGTCCATGAAAAACAGCAACGGATGAAATGTAATGATGAAAATAGATAGTCCAGAGAATCCGCATGTTGAATGGGAATGTAAAGATAGTCCTACCGGTAGTTCCTGAAATGGTGAAGATGGGTGGACAGGTTCAGGAGTGCTCCTAAATTCGCAGGATGGCCATGAATCCACTTACAGTCCTCATGTACACAGGCAGATGGCAGACATTCCAGACCCCAACCACGAAACGATCCAAGACAAAACAAATAAGTACAGGTAACCCAACAGAAGACACAGACAGGAATTTGAAACACAAATTACAAAAACTTTTTTTTTTCTTTTGGTCACCGGCCCCTTTTTTAACAGCCGCGCTTGCATCCTTTGACCCCAACAGCCCCTGCACCCTCAGCAGAAGACCAATCGGAGCCACTGCTGGGAGTTGCAGTTTCAAATTCTGTTGGCTACTTTCACCATTCCAAGCTGCGTTTTCCTGTACGGTTGCTTCCTGTTCTCTCTACAGTACAGTATTGCCACGAAAAAAGCCATAAAAAATTTTGGGAGGATATTTTGCGGTTTCCGCTAACAATTATTAGTTAGGTTCTAAGGAAAAATCCACAAACTCTGAACCATGACTTCGCGGGGGTCTACTATAATGTCTTTTTTTTTTTTTTTTTTACTGAAATAAGGATTAACCTATCATAAACATGAAGGGCAATTACTCTAGGAAGAAGTAATCACCATGTGAAACCTCACAAATTATTACTGGTATACAGACCAATACTGAGAGAGACCTGTAATATAAAACACAAAGCGTGCTGTCCTATATGTGCCAGTAAAATCCCTCGGGACAAAGCTTCCCTTGAAATGGAAGCAAGTGAAAAAAGATAAAGTATCTTTACAGCTTTGTACTTTTGGTTTAGGGGCTAACACTACTATAACCTTGTAGGTAGGGTAACATACTGAAAAACTCTGGGAGAAGAAAGGTACCAAGAGACTTGTGAACTAGAACAATTTACTCATTTAACCAGCTAATGGTCCTGGAATTCCGTTATAGCCACGACTGACTGCCTAATTTAAGATATAAGAACATGAAAGAGTATTTGGGTTCTTTAGTGAAAAATGGTCTATTGCTTGCCTGGACAACAAAACAAGAGAGTAAGGGATTGAATTATGAACCTTATGTGAAAGTTTGCATTTGTGGTTAATGAACTTTAGGCCATTTTCTTATATGAAATTAATCTAAAATCAGTTTCAGTAGTTCTGAAAAAATAATGAATGTTTTTGTGAGACTGTATCTAGTTGCACCAAATCCCTTGATTTTTATTTGTGGCCATTAAAAAGTGAAAGTGACCTGTTTTCACTTTATTAGTGACACCACATGACATCCATAAGGATATCAATCTTAATAATGATCAAGGTCCTCTTTTATGTCATCCATGCAACAATGTAAGAACAACAAACACCTCACAATCTATAGTTTTGGCTCATTTACTTCAGAAAACCAGCTGCTGCTCTGTAATTTGTATTTACATTAGACTTATTAATTTGAAAAGTTAATTATTTGAGCACAATCTGTCAATTAAGTCTGCCCATTTGCACTTGACTATTAAATATTAGATGTTTTTGTGGAATGCATAATGAACGAAGTAGAACTTTTTGTGCTATTGGTAGAAAGAAGCCAATTGTTTCTAGCAGCTGATGGGCAAATCTTGAAAATACAGTAAAAAAGATATGCAAAATTACTCTTTTATACTAGAATATAAACTATATATAACAAATTTTAAAGGAGTATACTGTCATTTCACTGCACTGTAAAAGTAAATATTATTGTACTTTATTTGTAAGGTAATTTAATGCAGCTTTGTGTTTGCCAAGTTTATTGTTATAAACACTGAACAAAGCAGTCTTGAAAGCAGTTTTGTTTTACATTATTTTAATATAAAAATATGTTGTTTGCCAGTGTTTTATCTTCATTTAGTGGGATATCACCGGATGAACTGGCCTTTCACAAAATTGGATGTTCCAAACATGAGAACAGCCAGAGTACAGGTCTGTGGCTTCAGCACATTTTGCCCTTTTTTTGTCGTAAGCTGCAATATAAAACTCCATAGAGTTTATTAAATAAGCTGAGTAAAAATGCACCCCTGCTACTACTGATTTCTATTGATCTGTATAACACGTCAGGATGACCGGAGACAATAAGCATGTTGCGCACACTTTGAGGGATAAGGACCCGTCTGTCATCAGTCATTGACTAAAGGCCCATTGCTCTACACAATTTTTCATTTGCCATCCTGTGCCTTCCAGTCAAGTTGGTTGACATCTCCCTTGACTAAGTCTTTGACTCACCTCCATAAAATCAGACAGGTTTGATTTTTGTCTTCTACTCCCTTGGGGTGGGCTCATGCATTTGTAAAAGCTGAAGACGAATGAACACACGTGGCAGGACAATGCGTACACTTTTGTTGCAAAGAAAGAATAAGAATGGGTGTTTTGGACCAATCAAATACAAGAGGCTTATCTGTCTAATGTCTTGTATGTGTCATATCACAACAGAATTTAAAAAGGAAAATGAAAGGGCTAAGATTTTAGCTGAACTGGTCATGCCTGGGAAGCCTTCATACAGACATTGGTGCTATAAGGCAGCTTGTTCATTGGCTGTCAAAATGCGGCAAGCTCATAAAACTATTCTGAAAGTCAGTTCATGTAATTTATCATCCTCAAGGTGATGACATTCAGCAACCACAGTCATTAAGTTTGACATCCCTCAGACTAGAAATTGTGTAATATGCTGTCGGATTAATAAGAAGAGACCATTCGGTCCATCAAGCTTGTTTGGTTAGCTAATGTCCTAGTATCTCTTCCAGATACTTTTAAAAAGTTGTCAAGGTTTCCACTTCAACTCCATGGCTCAGTAGTTTGTTCCAGATTCCATTGACACTTTTTATGAAGAAATGATTTCTGGTTTCAGCCTTCAATCTACCTTCCTCTTAATTTGGTTCACTATGTAATCAGAAGTATTCTGCTTGATACCTCTGAGAATCTTGAAGACCTGAATGAGGCCCCTGCACTGTCTTCAATGCTTGAGACTAAAGGGGTTCAACTCCCTGAACAGTTCCGAGTAGGACATGCCCTTTAATCCTGGGATGCACAGCCTCAAGTGTTTTTTCACAAAGTACTCCTGATGTGGTCTCACTAGCACATTTTAGAGATTCTGAGCATGATGTCTGTTTTTACAATTTAATCCTAGTATTTTATTTGGTTACGTTAATTGCTTCTGCACAATATTTAGACTATGAAAATGTTGCATCGAAGTACTGTAACCCTTTAAATTCTTTTCAAATCATTAGAACAATCAGGTTGAACAGGCCCTTCAACACAAAAACGCTCGCCAGTCCTCTCCACGTAATTCTTCCAAAAAAACATTGAGTTTGAAAGTCCCTAAAGTCCTACTGCCTGTCACACTGCTTGGTAGCGTGTTCCAAGTGTCTGTGGTTGTCTGTGTAAAGGAAAACTTTCTAATGTTTGTGTAAAATTTATCCTTAAGTTTCCAACTGTGTCTCTGTGTTCTTGATGAACTCATTTTCAAATAACAATCTTGATCCATGAGACATGTTATCATCATGTCACCTCTTAATCTTATTTTACTTAAACTGAAAAGGCTCAGCTCTTTTAATTTTTCCTCATAATTCATCCCCTGTTGCTCTGGAATCAGCCTAGTTTCTCTTCTCTGGACATTTTCTAGCGCTGCTATGTCCTTTTTTGTAGTCTGGAGACCAAAATGGCACACAGTACTCCAGATGATGCCGCACCAGTGCATTTTAAAGCTTGAGCATAACCTCCTTGAACTTGTACTGCTACACATCTTGCTATATAACCTCCCATTCTGTTAGCCTTCAGATGTTGCTTCTGTATTTATAACAAATGTCCTTTTTGCTCTATGTAGTGATTTGCATTGTTCTACATTAAACTGCATTTCCAAATTTTGCCCTGTTATAAAGGTTGTCCAAGTCTGTAAATTATTTATGGCCTCCTAAGTACCTGCAATTCCACCAATTTTAGAAACGGCTGTGAACATCACAAGTTTGTAAATTATACCTGAATCTGTGTAATAAATGTAAGTTACAAAAAGTAAGGCTTCTTAGACAGATCCCTCCAATGTTGATGCCTCACTTCGATTATTCACCTCTTATGTGTACCCTTTCTCTTAGTGATCAACTCATTTGAATTCTAAAGGAAAAAAACTAAAGACGATCCTCAGGTTGAAAGTGTGCTAGATGGCCATCTCTGATACCTCAAGGAGAACCTGTATACATGAACATAAGTTTTACTTTCAACAGTATTATTACTTGTTTTGTATAGTTTGATGTTTCCATTTTAATATAATGCTTCTCTTTTCATTATCCAATTTCTAATGTATCTTGAATGCAGAGGAGTGTGGTGTTCTGGTCTTCTGCAGCTAATATAATATCCTTAAACCCAGAACACTGCTAGTAATAGACTGAGATGGACTACAGCAAATGAAGACACAGAACAACAATATTGGTACAAATGTGCAAAGTTTGATTTTGTATGGGGAAAAAAAAAAACAAATTGTGAATTTCCCATTGGGATTAATAAAGTATCTATCTATCTATCTATCTATCTATCTATCTATCTATAAAAATGCAGTGCAACTTCAATAAATAAATAAATAAATATCCATGATAAAATTACAGTACAGTCCAATTACAGTAAAACCTTGATTATTTGTCACCCAATTAACTGTCAGGGCAAAAAAAATAAAAAAACCATTGAGCACTCCAGCGTCTACTTATTACTACTGCCGCACGATACACTGTGAGCTATGCACATCGGAACAACTCTCCCTTGTGCTAACACGTAGTGTTTTTTATCCAGCACCACATGTCATGCTGCATTTTGAAATCACAGTGTCAGTTACATACCTTCAGCTTTAATAGCGTTCATAGCTTTTCTCTTTTGTTATAATTAAACTACAATACATTGTTATGGCCAATTAAATGTAAGCGTGTGGTGTTGGAATTGTCACAAAAAATTGAAATTATGAAATGTTTACGAAACGGCAAAGGTGCTTCAAGTATTGCTTCAATTTACAGATTAGGAAGAACAACTGTGGTAAAATAAAGCGTGTCGAAAATGGAAACCACTGGTAATGTTCTTCTGCATTGTAATTTTCTTTTTAAATTCTGTAATATCATGTTTTTTTTAATAAATTGTGACATGCAGGCAGCTTGTGATGCACTGTGAGGGAGCAGAAAGGGTGGAATGAATGCTGTAAGTGATGGGCCTGGGTGAAGGGCTTCTGTTCTGTAAGGGGCGCACGTGCCTCTTGGGAGATGAGTGAGTGACAGGAGAAGTTAGGAGAAAAAGGAAGGTGCGGAAGAAGGAAGTTTTGAGTATGGAGTCAGGAGACAATAAGCAGGAGTATTTGCAGTATAGATAAAGACAGAATATGAGTGGTAGGAGATAATTATTGGTAGAGAAAGTTTTTTTTATTTTATTGTTTTGGAGATGTGCTCTGTAACCCAGATAACGGAGTATAAGACAGGGCACCGTTTGTTATGGAGAGAACACTCCAAGTAAAACGTAGAAAACACCAGTAACTGAGTTGTATTTGCTTATTACGCTGATCATTACAATATTATCTAATCTATCTATTATAAAAAGAAATCCTGTCCTGGAAAGCAAAAAGCAAGTCTACGATACGTGATCTTCTCAGGAGACATTTTAAAGACCCGCGAGACCAAAGACACGCCCTACTTACAATCTATCAAATAGGACAATAGACAGCAAAACATTCAGTCTTGTGAAGGATTTGAGCACACACAGATCCAGGGCTCTCAGCGCATATAAAGGGTATAAGGACAGTACGTTATAAATGAAATGTCGACGTCTAAGCGAAGAAGAAAGCAGCGCCGAGGAAAGAGACTCAAATGCGTTGGACAGAAAAAAGAGCAAAAAAGAATAAATGAGGTGCAAATTCAGAAAATAAGGAAAGTAATTATCAGCCTGGAACAAGTGGAACTGAAAAAAGCACGTCCAATCCAGCTCAGAATTAAATGATAGTGAGTAAAAGACAAAGTAGAACGTCATAAAGACGTTTACAAACGTTGGCGCTAAACACATGCAGAGCAGGTTAGAGACTATGAAACCAGGGAAATTAGAAAGGCTCAAAAAAAAAAACAAAAAGGGCGCTATACACATGTGGAGAAAGTTAAAGGATATGAAAGTAGGAAAATTAGAAAATATAAAAAAGTGAAGATCGCAGTAGCGCAAACAAACAAACTGCATCATTTAACTGTGCACCAGTCTAACTTTGGTTTTGCGCAATAATTACTGCACTATTGCACCTTAACACTTAATTCTACTTTATTCACATAATTTTACTTATTTATTGTGTTCTACTATACTGTTATCTTTCGATCTATGACTTTTTGTTAATCTAACTGATATTCTTCTAACTTTGCACAGTTCTTGATAAGCGGATCAGGATGCATTTCACTGCGTGTTGTCCTGTATAACTATGTATGTGACAAATAAAGAATCTTGAGAATTTCAAAAACGGAGTTTACTGCACATGTATTTATTGGTTACTTTGTTAGTGCATATATATCTATCTGTCTGCTTATTTAAAAACCTAAATTTACCCCAGGAGTCAAAAACCTAGACAAAAGCTGGGGTATCACCTTGGTAACCCCATGTACTTTTGGAACTGTGAGAGGAAAATAGCACAACTTTACAGACAGGAGTCCAATGCAGAACTCTACTTACTTTTTTACTTTGTAAAAAAAAAAAAATTATTAACTGCTGATGATGTCGATCGTTTTGTCTGTGCTAAAATTCCAAACAGAGAAACCTATCCTGACCTCATTAAAAAGATTCAGCATATTGGGACTCGCAAGATTACAAGTATTGTTTTTACAGAAGTTCTGAAATAAAATTGAAACTAATGAAATAGCAACAATTCAAAGAAAAAAAAACTTAAAAGTGTGTATCCGGAAAACCAAACACGGGGTTTGGCGAGCGAAGCGAGCAGGGGGCAAAGCCCCCTAGTTATTATGTAATTAAATTATTTTGTTAATACTATACTTTGTTAATATAGTTTTTTTTGTAAATATGTTTAGTAAATAGTCTATCTACTGTATATCATTTTTAAAGTAGCTCTTCTGTTATCTGTCTTTTCTATTGTCACGGCCTCGGTCCCGACCACTGACGGATGATCGAGGTTTTACTATAGTAGATTAAAATCCTGTTAAAACACAAGTCAGGATCTATCTATAAAAACCATCATGAGCCTCAGTACATCCATCTTAAACAATGTCTCCTCTGCTCACCATCAACAGTCTGCTCAGCAAGGGGAGATGTCCTCTGGCAAGTGCAGTCAGCCATTTCCTGGCTCATGTCTCTGCTGCCATCCATAGAGACCCCATGAGCCCTACTTCTTTATCTCTCAGCTGCCCCCCATTCATCTAAGATCTCCTGGAACAGAGTGTCCAGGGAACAAGAGCAACCCTACCCTGGGAGCGCCAGTGCTCCAGATAGGGTGTTGTCCCCGACCGCTTGCTTCTTGGCTCTGTCACGATCCTGAAACACTTGATTTCCTTTTTATCCTCCAGGCTGTTTCCTTTTGTCTGTTCCTTTCTCCCATCTCTATCTGATTCCGACTCCTTTATACCTTAGTGGGTGTAGGTGCTTTATTTACGATCCCCAGAGTGGTAATGAGGAACAGGCTGAATTCACCATGCATGTGTGATCAGCCAATTTCCTCATCAACATCTTGGAGCCTTTCTGCTACACTACTGTGTGCGCTTCTGCCCCCTGTGCCTGAACACACTGTATTTTAACTAAAGACCTCTAACATGCATCACCACAAGGGTACAAGGCAGGGACCCGACCTGGTGTGGATGCCAGCCTGCTGCACATTTAAGGAGTAGATGGGATGAATCTACTTGCACATTCCAATCTGCTTGAAGTATTTGAACTATCCTGCCCGTAGAAGAGTTGTATTATACTACAGTTTGGGAGAGCACTGAAGCCTAGTGACTACAAGTAACCAGCAATTCAGTGCCCATAATGAACTGTTGTTTAGAATAATGAGACAGCGTCTGTTTTGCAAGAGCAGCAGCAGCTGACAGAATGCCATGCAGATGACAAATCAACAGGTACAAATGAGTGCAGTTCACTGAGCATCTCGGAAATAAATGAGAATACGTGCAGATAAATGGAGAAGTGCAAAATTCCAAAAAGTTGAATCATTGAAACCACAATGTAAACAGATGTGCCCTCATTAGCCGTAAATGGCAAGTCAAGTTCACTAGAAGCAGTTCAATAATGAAACAGGATGTGGTGATGAGACATCAAAACAAAAGCTGCTAAGGCTCGTTTTATTGAAACTGTCTTCAAATGAACTGGCAAAGCCTGCCAGTCTAAACGTCTTAGAGCCTGAAACAGTAAATACACAAAGTGAGACACAACTCACTGTATTTATCATCAAGTGTCAGTGCTGGAAAGAGGAGAACAAAACATCTGGCATGTGAGATTGTGGGGCTGATGTGTGACGTGGTGAGGCCAGCCCCGGGATTACGCGTCAGTGTCGTAAATTCCCCCATAAATTATGAAAGGGTATCCCACACTAGAAAGTGTCGTGTGGCTGAAGTGTTGTGCAAAGGAGAATGCAGAAGTCATGACTGTAGTAGTTATGATGATAACCTAGATATTTACAGATTTTCAAAACTTGTTTATTCCATTTGAGGCATGGAGCCTCTAGCTGACAAGATAGCAGTCCATAGTCACAGGGAAGATGGTGTCTATCTCAGCAGCAAAGCAAGAAGCAGCCCACACTTTAGCACCACTGACACAGACAGCTTGTCCTTTGTGAGATGTTATCTTGGCCTTTCAGCCAGTGGAACTAAAGTAGAAGTGCTTTTGTTACAGAGGCCGATTAGGCTTCTAAATGTGAGGATGCCACTTACACAGAAGCAGGCTTTCTCCTTTAGCCTTGCTACACTTGCCCCACCAATTTTAGAAGAAGAAAGTTCACTCCACAGAGACCACGGCTGGGTATGAGATTTGAACCCAGGAGGCTGGAGCTCAAACTGGTGCAACACCTTCCCATCTGAAATATAAAACAATAAGCAGAAAAATTGAAAACCTAGCAATATCTACATATTTAGTTAAGCACACATCTGTATAAATACACAGAATAAACTAATAAACTGAACAGAATTTGTATTGACTGTTTATAAGGGTAAAATTTAGGAAACATTAATTAGTAAATTTCTTTATAGCTAATGGACTTTATTGGAGAGGACTTTCAGAATGGGCACCTTCAGCAGCGCACGGCTCAGTGGCAACTCTGGTCTGTACCGGGAACTGAGAAGGATGCTTGCAAGGGCTCTGAGGGCAGATAAAGAGACGTTTGTTAGAGGAATCTGTGAGCAAGTGACACACCATCTGTGGTCTAGCGACCCACGTCCTGCTTACAGAGGAATCAAAGCATTACGCACATCTGAATCTGTTCCTCAGAAAATCGCAGTCAGGGCTGCTGATGGAACGATCCTTACGGATAACACTGCAGTTGTGACACACTGGGCTGGCTATTTTGAGCTGTTGTTCAAAGCTGATCCTCCAGCAAGGACGTTGGATATCTCTGGGTCCACAGTTCTTGAGGCTGATCCTCCAATTAGCTGTGAACCACCCAATCTCACTGAGATTGCACAGGTGATGAACCAGCTGAGGTGGGGGGAAAGCTGTAGGGATCTGTGGTATCCAGGGTGAACTTCTCCAGGCTGGTGGTAAGGCTGTCCTCCTGTCATTGCAAGCAATCTTTGCTTCCATTTAGGAGACTGGCATTATCCCAACTGACTGGATAACGGGACTTGTCGTCCCTATCTGGAAAGGGAAGGGTGATCGCCTGGATTGCAGCAACTACAGGGGGATAACACTGCTCTCGGTGCTGGGTAAGGTCCATGCTAGGGTCGTCCTCAATAGGATCCGTGATCACTTGCTCACCTACCAGCGACCGGAACCATCTGATTTTATGTCTTAGAAGTCTACCATCGACCACATCCTGATAATGACGGTTCTCATGGAGCGCAAGCGCGAATATCGACAGAGTTTTTTGCAGGCTTTGTCAAATTTTGTAAAGCGTTCCACTCAGTTGATCGAGCTGCCCTGTGGGACATCCTGAGGGTCTGTGGGATCCCCTTGAGGTTGTTGGATATCTTGGCCGGCCTGTACACTGGTACTGTGAGTGCTGTGCAGAGTGGAGGCAGAACCTCTGTTTTTCCCAGTTGATTCTGGGGTTTGTCAGGGGTGTGTTCTTGCTCCTACTCTGTTCAATGCTTGCATGGACTGGGTGTTAGGCAAGGTCGTGGGGTCCAGCAGCTGTTGGGCATCTGTTGGTGAAGAAAGATTCACAAATCTTGACTTTGCTGACGATGCTGTGACCTTCGCGGAGTCAATGGAGGCTCTGATCGGGGCTCTCGAGAGACTGAGTGAGGAGTCTGAGTGTCTGGGCTTGTGAGTCTCCTGGATAAAAAACTAAGATCCAGGCCTTTAATGACCTCCTAGGCACAGCCATCAGCAGTGTGTCTGTGTGCGGAGAGAGTGTTGACCTTGTCGAGGGGTTTACTTACCTTGGCAGTGACATTCTGTCTCTGGTGACTCTTCCTATGAAGTCAGTAGACGGATTTGGAGAGCATGGGAGGTCATGAGGTCACTGGAAAGGGGTGTGTGGCACTCCCCAAAAGGTCCAAGTCTTTAGAGTCCTGGAGCTTCCTGTCTTGCTGTATGGTTGCGAGACATGGACACTATCCAGTGACCTGAGACGAAGACTGGACACCTTTGGTACTGTGTCTCTGGAAAATCCTTGACTTTGTGTTGAATGAGCGGCTGCTTGTGGAGTCCTGAATGAGGCACATTACCTGCATTGTGAGGGATCGTCAGTTACGGCACTACGGCCATGTGGCGTGTTTCCGCGAGGGTGATCCAGGTTTTAAGATCCTCATTGTTGGGAACCCGAGTGGCTGGACCAGACCAAGGGGTTGCCACGTAACACCTGGCTGCGGCAGATAGAGGGTCATTTCCGGAGGGTGGGACTGGACCGTGTATCTGTCTGGGGGGTTGCTAACCGGGATCCCAAGCTGTTTTGTCGTGTGGTGGGTGCGGCAGCGCACTGTACCAGTGCATGCTCCCCAACTTGATTTGACTTGACTTAACCTTCAGAATTCTAACTGAAAAGACTCCTGGACAAATAAGATCCAGAGTCCTTCCGGATTTTTTGACCTGCAGCAGCTGGCCACCCTCCCCATCCTGAGCATTCAATGTGTCGTATGACAGTCTAGTGCCGTCTCTGTCACTAGAGCTACCCACCCACCTTAGGGGTCTTCATTAATGAGCAAGAGGAGTAATCTGATGGAATGGTGGCAGTAAGGCTACATCCACACTACTGCTGTATGTCTTCATTTAACAATGGTGTTTTTAAACAAAAATGATCTCCATCCACACTAGCATTTTCACACCTTTTATAAAAGTGTCCGTCCACACCTAAACAACTAAAATCTCACATGACATAGATGTTCAACTTAACTGCATGCATTGAAAGAAAATCTTTAAAGGGATGGTATCAATGCCAACCAGGGGATTTATGAAAAAATTATTTGCCTTATGCAGCATTTAAACGGTTCACAGCTCAAATTAGATGCTTACAGGTAAGCAACCCAACAACCGCCATGGAAAACAACTCCTCTGTATTCCTCATGTTGGAATACTGTTTCCTTTTGTGAAAGGTGACCAATCAGGGAGTGAGATATTACCATGAGCAGGATCCAATCAGGGAAGAGCCATATAATAAGCATGAACCAATCACAGTGTGATTAGAGTCTGTTTTCAAAGCTCATTTTCACCCCTCCATTCTATAAAGTTTTCAGAAGTATATGATTCTGGAGAGCGCTTTCAAAAATCTCTGTTTTTTGCGGTGGGGGGGTTGTGGGCGGCAGAACACTGCAGTAGTGTAGCCGAATAGCATAAACAGAGAATAATGTTTGCATTTTTAAACAAAAACTTAATAGTGTGGATGTAGCATAAGCATCACAGCGGGACCCTGACAAGGATAAGCAAATGGGACTGTGGTAGAAGGAGCTGGCCCAATTTTAGTGTAGATCAACAAATTAGTAACAACATCTCTATATATAGAAAATCCAGCGTCTGTCTGTATGTCTGTCCAATTTTCATGAGAGAACTACTTAACGGATTTAGATCGGGTTTATTCTATGATTTGCTTCAACATTTTGGTTAATTTTGCAACTTCTCTCATCGTGCCAAATACCATAGTTCGCTTGCAGTACCGATTTATTTGCGCAAATCCAAGAGTGGACCAAGGGTAGAGGGGCTGGGCCCTCCTCACTCATATGCCAGCCTCGGGCGTATCTTACCTCCACTTAGCTAGCGAATGAGAGAGCTGCTTAACAGATTTAGATCAGGTTTTTTTCTGGAATTTGCTTGAAGATTCCGGTTCATTTTGCAACTTCTCTCATCAGGCTAAGAATCATAGTCCGTTTGCAGGAGTGATATATTCTTGCTAATACAAGACTGAGGCTGTGGGCCGAGGGGAGAGGGAAACGTGATGTCAGGAGTGGGGAGTCTGTCTACTTCTGCGTTTTGGAGTGTAACTTGCCTCAGCTTAGCTAGCAATACCTGATTGTTTGTTAATTATTAAAGTTTGTCGTTTCACTGCTACACGGGGTACAACTAGTTATTTATATAGCACCTTTACATCTTAAAAGTGTCTGTGTGTCTGTCAGTATTTTTACCTGGATGCAGTATCTCTGCAATCCAACAGATGGTGCATCACAAACATTGGCACTGCTTTTGCAAATCTTGCCCTAAATAGTATGTACTGTAACATAGACATAGCAACCCGACAGAGACTGTACAATGCAAACATTAACACTGAGGTCGACGTTGATTACTCAGATTTGAACACATCTTAGATGGGCGGCACAAGCTAGCCATACATAAAACTATAGTTCCAAATGCTCAAATGCCCAGCATTCCCACACCACCAGACTGAAGAACAGTTTTTACCCCAAAGCAATCGGCCAATTAAATGCACAGTAATCACTGCCCCTTCCTATAACAGAGACCACCACTGATTGAGCTGAACTTCTGCATCAACCACATACAGTCACACACTTACTGTATACACGACCCATGTGGAGCTCATGACCATTACATTGACTGTAGTCTTCACTGTGACTTCATTTACTTGTGAATTAATTTATTATTTATCTATTTTTACTTACAGTACCTGTACATGTTTACCTTTACTTGGAATTGTTAATAGTAACTGTGCTTCTCATATTTTAGTGTTTATTATCTACTCTTGTATACTTTTATCTAAGGCTTGCTCCAAATGATATTTCATTGTACTGTACAGTGACAACAAAGGTATCTTGCTCTTGCTTTCCATAGATTGAAATGATGAATAAATATAGTAGTAACAACACTACCATAAAGTCATGATTAAAAACAAAATAAAATCAAACATTATGTAAAGTAATATCATCATCATAAAAAACATCACATCCTAAAAATAGGTTGTGAAATATAAACGTCCAAGGGTAGCATGGCAAGGCACAAGACATCTTGCCCTACATATTATGTTCATTTTCATTCTTCCAAAATGTAACTGGGTGATTCTGAAGGGATCGGAGTGGCGCTCCTGGGACAAAAGGGATATGCGTGTGTCTCATGGCATTCCACAGCTGGAGCCTGACATCGAGTGTCATCAAGTGTCATGGTGGCAGTAGGGTCACTGTTTGTGAGCCTACCTTCACCAAAGGGATCACTTTTGGCTTTGTATTCAATTCCACTTATTTTTTAAAGGCATACAGTCTTGGAGAACTTGGACAAGTTCATGTAGATTACATTATTTATATAAAATAAAAACTAGATTAGGCACACAGTACAACAATCTGAGAAACAAGATGTGAAAGCCAAGTGGCTGGTCCACCTGCTGAGGCCAAAATCATTTGAGATCCATGTCAAGACAAGAATATGGATAGGTTTACTTTAGAGTGGCTGACGATGAAGAAGAAGCACCCTAGAGTCTCCATGTCAAAGTCCACGCCTAAGTGCCAAAGACACGCTGTGGCAAGACCTCAGGCAAGCAGCCATAAAATGTCAGCAAACAGAAGCCTTTTTAAGGCAAACTAGGGTGACATCTTAGATGCAGTAAATGATGTATCAAATTTTGGTTGTCACACAGATTAATTAAAACTATTACAAGGATTTGGATGAAGTCCTGAAAGTCCTAAAGAAGAGCAGTCAGATGCAGTGCAAAGTGCTGGCTTATATGTACTTGTACTAAAGGTGGTGTGGCCATCTGCTGAATCAAAGAGTGGAGTAGAGTGGTGCAGTGGTTAGTACGGCTGGCTCACATCTGCAAGGCCTTGGATTTCGATTGTTTTTTGCGATTTGGTTGTTCTGCTCACTCCATGATGGATTTTTATCACCAACATTGCATGGTCGGTTAATCAGCATTTCAGAGGTGTCCTGTGTGTTTAGTGTGCATTTCTGTGGATAGTCACACAGTTGGTTTCTCCCTGGCCCGTGATGCTGCCTGGAGGGGCTACAACCCCATGACATTCACATTGGTTGCAGACTGCTACATTGAACTAAACTGCTCCCGACTTTAGGGCACCCCAACATTGGACCACGAATCTCTTTGTGCTAACAGATTAAATAATGGATGGAAGGACATTGCTCCTGGAAGTTTTCTGACCCCCTCACTTTTTACACATTTTTCTTGGTTTCATCAGACCCCAGAATCTTGCTTCTCATAATCTGAGAGTCCTTTAGGTGCCTTTATGTAAACTCCAAGCTGTCTTTCCTATGTCGTCTTACCACTCTGCCATGATGCTGAGATTGGTTGTCCTTCTGGGAGTTTCTCTCATCTCCACACAGGTCCTCTGGAAGCTCAGCTGGATTGAACTTTAGATTCTTGGTCACCTGTCTTACCAAGGCCCTTCCATCCCATTGCTCAACTTGGCCAGGCAGCCAACTCTAGGTTGTTCCAAAAATTCTTTCATTTGAGAATTATGGAGCCCACTGTGCTCCTGGGAACTTTCAGTGCGGTACAAATGTTTTTTTTTTGCCTTGACACAATCCCGTCTCTAAGTTCTGCAGGCAGCTCCTTCGATCTCATGGCCTGGTTTGTGCTCTGATACACATTGTGAGGCCTTCTAGAGACCGGTATGCACCTTTCCTCATCATGCCCAATCAAGTGAATTAAACACGAGTGGACTCCAAACATCTCAATGATGATCAATAGAATGGGATGCCCCCGAGACAAATTTTGAGTGTCACAGCAAAGGGTCTGAATGCTTGGGTCAATATGAAGTGTCAGTTTTTTTATTTAAATAAAATCCAGTTTTTGCTTTGCCATTCTGGAGTACTGAGTCTTTTTAATGAGGGAAAATTTACTTTAGATAATCACATAGCTGCAACATAACAAAATGTGAAAAAGTAAAGGCGTCCGAATGCTTTTTAAGGCACTCTAGGATGACTTCTTAGATGCAGCAAATTTTGGTTGTCATACAGATTCCTTAAAACAATTATTAGGATTTATTTGAAGTCCTGATCAAAATGAAAAATATTTAATCCCCAAACCAAGCAGTGGTACAGTAGTTAGTGCTGTTGTCACTCAACTTTAGGGATTCAAATCCTCACCATGTTCAAGCATCACAGGGAATAAGGCAGAAACCGGACATGGAAAGGCCATCAGTCCAGCACACACCTACACTCACTTGGGGCCAATTTAAAGTCAACAAGTAGCCTAACATGTGAAGATGTGGGAATAAGAACACCTACAACAACAGCACAGGGAGAACGTGCGAACTCCCCACTGCCAGCAACCAGGCATGGGAGGGATACGAATCTGTGAAGCAACAACAATAACCACACTGTGCCACCATGCCTCTCACGTGTTAAAATTATTGTTTGAAAAATCCAATAACGTATAATGTTCCACATTTGTAATTTTAATGGTGGTAGTCGGTGTACACTTTTGGAAGTCTGAGCCTCTGAAATACATCTAGGAATAAAACAAGAGATAATAAAAGAGGTCCACTTTCTAAATGAACAAATGCAGTTGTAGTGGAAGTAATTCCAACTAAAGTCTTAACATTTTGACCCTATAAGTATTGGAGCTAATGGAGGATGAGGGCTGATTAGTCGCATTTGCCAATCAGAAACAGGTTAACATGTCCTCAAGAGAAAAAAAATAGCAGGCAACTGAAAATGCTTGTATGTGGACCCCAGCTCAATGCACACATCTACAGATATGCATCCACACAGAAGAAATGTCCAGGAGAGGACACAGAGACATTAGAAACACTGTATAAGGAAAGAGGTTAAGAGCCAACTGCTGTTACCTGATAGGCACGCTTATACCCTTTAGAGAATGCTGCATTGTGGGAAACAGAGGGACTTTTTAATTCACATTTCTCCATTACTGAAAAAGGTAGTCTGAGAGAAAAGACTTTACTTAGGCTGACAGTGTGGACGAGTGATTAAGGCACTGGGCTGGAAACCACAAAACACCACTGCAGCAGATAGATAGATAGATAGATAGATAGATAGATAGATAGATAGATAGATAGATAGATAGATAGATAGATAGATAGATAGATAGATAGATAGATAGATAGATAGATAGATACCTTATTGATTCTATGGTTGATTGGTTTTAAGTTTTTTGTAATATCTACTATAATAGTATTTCAGAGCATTACTAGACCTGTAATTCTAGTAATATAAAAATAACATACCCAGTGCACCAAATTATTATCATACATGCCTCCATCGGAATTAAATGAAGATTAAAGGCAATTAATTCATCAGAGTTTCTGACATCTGACTGACCTTCAGACTAAGTTCCAGTCTGCCTTAGAGACACACTATAAGCTTCTTGGCTTTCCCACATCAGCACGCACCATTTTAAATCGTCGGTCTGCTTTTTATATCCAGCTATCTGAACTGCACAGTTTGATTACTAGGGTAGGGAAAAATATCTCTGAGATTTTCTGTAATTGAAAAAACTTTGTGTCATTCAGGGCCATTTACAGGATGGATTGTCACCAGCAGTGCTAACACAATTACCATGCAGAATCCAGACTGCCCACAGTATAATACATCAACTCAGAGAACACAAAGAAAAACAGCAGCTCTGACAGCTGTCAGAATTACCTTTCAAATACACTCATGAAATCTTTACACTTCAAATCAATCCTAGTTTAGAAAAGTTATAAAAGAAGTGGGGCGGCACGGTGGCGCAGTGGGTAGCGCTGCTGCCTCGCAGTTGGGAGATCTGGGGACCCGGGTTCACTTCCCGGGTCCTCCCTGCGTGGAGTTTGCATGTTCTCCCCGTGTCTGCGTGGGTTTCCTCCGGGCGCTCCGGTTTCCTCCCACAGTCCAAAGACATGCAGGTTAGGTGGATTGGCGATTCTAAATTGGCCCTAGTGTGTGCTTGGTGTGTGGGTGTGTTTGTGTGTGTCCTGTGGTGGGTTGGCACCCTGCCCGGGATTGGTTCCCTGCCTTGTGCCCTGTGTTGGCTGGGATTGGCTCCAGCAGACCCCCGTGACCCTGTGTTCGGATTCAGCGGGTTGGAAAATGGATGGATGGATGGATAAAAGAAGTGTGAAAGTATGAAAGGCATTATATGATAGATAGATAGATAGATAGATAGATAGATAGATAGATAGATAGATAGATAGATAGATAGATAGATAGATAGATAGATAGATAGTGGGGCTGGGATGCCTGGAAGGTCTGGGAGAGGGACTACACCTCCTCCGGACCACAACAGTGCAGCCACCCTGGTTTGTATGGGGGCCATGGGAACGGAGCATGGAAGTTCAACCCTATAGGGGTTCCGTGGTCACTGCCAGGGGGCGTCTGGATGCCCATGAAGCCCTGGACATCAGCACTTCCACCACACCAGGAAGTGCCACAGGAAGCTCGTCAGGAGGCTCCTGGAGCACGTCCAGGTGGACTTAAAAGGGGCCGCCTCCCTCCATTCGTGAGCTGAAGTCGGGAGAAAGAAGACAGAGCTCAGTGGAGAGGGACGGAGGAGGTGAAGGACCTTTGGAAGGACTCGAAAAAGGGTGATTAGTGCAGGGGCACTGTGTGCTGTTAACTGTAATATAAATAAACGTGTGCCTTTTATAGACATCCTGTTGTCTGTCTGTCTGTGTCCGGGGCTGGCTTCCACAATAGATAGATAGATAGATAGATAGATAGATAGATAGATAGATAGATAGATAGATAGATAGATAGATAGATAGATAGATAGATAGATAGATAGATAGATAGACACCAAGCTAGTGGTGCTACGCAAATCAGTTCATCTTTGATCAACACACTGGACCTCCAATGTTGGTAGTACTTTGGAATTCCATTCAAACCCCCACAATACCCCACCCCCAACCCCCAACATTCAATAGCACTTGTGTCTAATAAGTGTGACGTGGCCACCTTCTCACACGGAGTCTGAACCTTGTCATGTGATGGTGTTTGATTTGCCTGGAGTCACTGATGGAATCCATAAGACTGCAAGTTTACTTGACGTTGCTTCCTTCCTGTGCTAGCAAGATATGATTTCCTGTCAAGTGCCCGGTGATTACGCAAAGTGTATTTGTGATGGAGTTTAGCATTAAAGGTGTGAATACCACAATCTTTGTTGATCAAATTTCTTATGCACTCAATAAATTTCTTCACAATCATGTCTGAAAAGGTTGTCCCCATTAATTCCAACTGTATTCATTCTTTTCAAAATTTTGCCCACTCTGGACCCTCCATCTAATTAGCTCAATCTTTAATTTAATGTAGATAGCAACTTCCAAATTGAATCTCAGCAAAAAGCCCCAGACAAGTTTGAACGAGGGAGCTTAAGCAGAGCCATTTTAATATATGGCAATGAACACAATCAAAGATAAGGCTAATATAACAACTTACTGGAAAAGCCCCTAGAGGGCTCTGATAAAGGGGGCATCTGTCAGGCTGACAAGAATGGCTGTTCTGAGAATATAACAGGCAGAGCAAGCATACAGAGATGCCATAAAATCAGGATTTCTGTCACAGTGTATGAGGAGAGGCAGCTTCTTAAGAGACAGACGTTATGCCAAGTATCATGAGGCACTTATTTAGTGTTTCAACTTGGGTGGGCTCAGTGCTCAGATTGTTATTTCCCTCTGTGTAAGAACATAACATTCTCAGGCCCACATAATCCAACTCAGGGTCATGGAAGGCAGGGCAAGGCAGGAACTAACCCAGGACGGAGAGACTGGACATTTAGGATCCGCTCTTACACACTCTCATGCTTTAGAATTGCACAGCAGACTAAACTGTACGCCTTTAGGATATGAAAGTAACCTGAAGAATCTGAAGAAATAACAGAATAAGCAAACTCAACATGAATACTAACTGGGTTCCTCGGGACACAGGATCAGTTGTTGACGTTCTAATGAAGATTTTATGCTGTTCCACTGGCCTGTGAGAGTAACTTGGTTAAAGAAGGAAGGTATCAAGAATAAAACGAGAATGGAAAAGAGATGGAAACAGGTGGCTATGAAGATGCCCTCAGACATGTATGAACAGCTGAAGCACCATATGTGCAATGTCTTAAAGTTGTGAACTTTCAGTCTTGATTTGAATACTGAGGCTGATGGGACATTTCTCACCCTGGAGACCAATCATCTCAGGTAGCTAATGGATCTCCTCTGACAGTAATTTATTTAATCCTTGGAAGGGCAAGAAAGGCAGTATCTTGTAATCACAGTGCATGAACTAAAGAACAGTTCTGTAATGAAACAGACACCATATGTATTTCAGAAAAGAACAACAGGTATACGGTCACACTTCTTAGTTCTGGTCAAGGTTCTTGAAGTAGAGATATTCAAGGTACTGAAGCCAGCTGCTTCCAACAAAGTTTCATCCCGTTTTTATTTTCTTCTTCCCTCCACTGCCAAGAGGTTCATCTTGCCGTCCACTGCATTACTATTCTCATGAAAGAACCATGAATTACACACATAGCCCAAGTGAACTGTTAAAACAGTAGACTATCATGTATCGGCCTTTACAAGCTGCTATGCATATTCACCACAATACCTGTAGTAATCCATCTGAAAGTCCACTGCATCACATATTCATTCACGTTATCTTTTTCTTCTTTTCAGACTGCATTCAGTTTTATAGTAAAACAGCATTGACCAGAAAATTGATGATAAACTATAATAATAAAGTAACTCACACACTTAATGCATTTACTTTTCAAGAAGAAGCTTTCTCAGAGTTTCATCTACACTTTGACCACATGAATAAAGTCTAAGCACCCGTGTCCAGTCACAAAATGCAGTCCCTTGCCACAAATCCTTGAGTCAGGGCCTACTGATTTTCCATGGAAATGCAAACCTCTACGTTGAGGCAGCATTTATAAAACAGAACAATTTGAAAGGCCTGAGACCAGAGCCCTGCAGTAGGCACCTCCACACTAGGGCCGGACAGGTGGCACAGTGGTTAACAACAATACTGTCATTCATTAAGATGTCGTTTTTTTACAGAAGACATTGTCACAAGACAGCTTAACAAATTTTAGAGTCTAAAACCCTGGAGAGTAAGCCCAACATAATAGTGGCAAGGCAATCATTTGTAAATTACTGTGGGAGGAATCTTGAGAGGAACCTTGCTCAGTAGCTCATCCTTCTCCTCAGTGTACAACTATTTAAAAGCACTTCTGTGTTACATGGTAATAACAAAGCAAAAGGCTAATATTTCTAATTTAGTCACATATAACAGGGGTCTGCAAAGTTGTCCATAGAGAGCCGTAGTGGCTGCAGGTTTTTGTTGTGACACAATTGCTGAATTAGTAACTGCTCCTTGCCAATGACTGATCTTAATTCATTTGATGGCTTATCAGTGTCTTTGTTGTGCCATATCATATCGTAAATTTTTTCTTTCCCTTCCAAAGATATCATCCAAATAATTTCTAGCCTGAAGCAGATTTCCTCGTCCTTCAGATTTTTTTTTTTTGCAGTTGCCTTCCAAATTTTTATTAAACAGGACAGTTCACAATGAATATACACAAGTGGAAATGGACACAAGTTAGATGGAGGACTGCTGGTTCCTTTCTCATTTGCATCTTATCTCTATTTATATAAAATCCAAAGTCTGTCTGTCTGTCTGTATGTCTGACCACTTTTCACGAGAGAACTACTTAACAGATTTAGATCGGGTTTTTTACTATAATTTGCTTGAACATTCCGGTTGATTTTGCTAGTCAACTCATTGCAAATCAATTTATTTTTGTTTAGCCCTCAAATCTTGACCCCTTTGCCAAGGTCTCCTTTGGTCTCATGAGTGTCTTAAATTTGATTGATTGGTGTGTTTTTCTTTTCATCACTACACTGACATAGTGGATACCTTTGCTGCCTTGTAGTACCTAGTCTTGTGGGGCCAGACGTGATTCTCGAAAAAAAATACACATCTGGGGACATTTTTGGGGCACAATGGCAAAATCCGCTGCTAAAAGGCTCCGCCCACAGGTTTTCTTCTCATAAACCCACCCCTAATTTCCTCCAATCCGTGCACTTTAAACGTTCTGGGTTGATGTATCCCTTTTCTACTTCTATATATGACAAATACATAAAGTAACAAGAAAGACTGGGACAGTAGAAGCTGATCAAAAGATGCTGAGAGAAACAGAAATTAAAGGAACACTTTTTAATCAGAGTAGAGCATCAAGTCATTGAAAATTCTGGGCTATTGATCTGGTCAGTTAAGTAGCAGAGGGGGTTGTTAATCAGTTTCAGGTGCTTTGGTGTTAATGAAATTAACAACAGGTACACTAGAGGGGCTACAATGAGACGACCCCCAAAACAGGAACACTTTAGCAGGTGGAGGCCACTGATATATTTCCCTCCTCATCTCTTCTGACTGTTTTTTCACTAGTTTTGCATTTGGTTGCGGTCAGTGTCACTACTGGTAGCATGAGGTGATACCTGGACCCTACTGAGGTTGCACAGGTAATCCAACTTCTATAGAATGGCACATCAATATGTATCATTACCAGAAAGTTTGCTGTGCCTCCCAGCTCAGTCTGAAGGGCATGGAGGCAGTTACCCTAGGTGAACTGGGCAGGGCCGTAGAAGGACTTTAACCCATCAGTAGGACCAGTATCTGCTCCTTTGGGCAAGGACGAACAGGATGACCACTGCCAGAGCCTACAAAATGACCTCCAGCAGGTCACTGGTGTGAATGTCTCTGACAAAACAATCAGAAACAGACTTCATGAGGGTGGCCTGAGGACCCAACATCCTCTAGTGGCCCCTGTGCTCACTGCCCAGCACCGTGGAACCCAATTGGCATTTGCCATAGAATACCAGAATTGGCAGATCCATCACTGGCGCCCTGTACATTTCACAGGTGAAACAGGTTCACCCAGAGCAAATGTGACAGACGTGAAAAGGTCTGGAGAAGCCATGGAGAACATTATACTGCCTGTAACATCATTCAGCATGACCGGTTTGGTGGTGGGTCAGTGGTGGTCTGGGGAGGCATATCCATGGAGGGACGCACAGACCTCTACAGTCTGGACAAGTGCACCTTGATTGCCATTAGGTATCGGGTTGAAATCCTTGGACCCATTGTCAGACCCTATGCTGGTGCAGTGGGTCCTGGGTTCTTTCTGGTGCACAACAATGCCCGGCTTCATGTGGCGAGAGTATGCAGGCAGTTCCTGGAGGATGAAGGAATTGATACCATTGACTGACCTCCATGCTCACCTGACCTAAATCCAATTGAACACCTCTGGGACATTATGTTTTGGTTCATCCGACGCCGCCAGGTTGCACCTTAGACTGTCCAGGAGATCAGTGATGCCCTGGTTCAGATCTGGGAAGAGATCCCCCAGGACACCATCCGTCGTCTCATACATACAAACTACCGAATACAATTCTGAGTTGCTGCAATTAAATTTTGGCAAAATGGACTAGCCTGCTGCATCATTTTTTCACTTTGGTTTTCAGGTTGTCTTTGAATTCAGTCCTCTGTAGGTTGATAATTTTCTTTTCCATCAAACGATGTGGCATCCTTTCTTTCCTAACACATTTCCCAGTCCATATTAGTATAGATGTCCAGCATGATTTTTTTTCCCATTGAGATCTGATGTGTTTTCAAAGTGTTCCTAAATTTCTATCTATCTATCTATCTATCTATCTATCTATCTATCTATCTATCTATCTATCTATCTATCTATCTATCTATCTATCTATCTATCTATCTATCTATCTATCTATCTATCTATCTATCTATCTATCTATCTATCTCTGTCAAAAAGAGAAGCAGTAATATGAGTGTGTGGCATCATCAGTGCAAGCAGTTCAGCTTCATCACTAAAGTTTTGGACTGACTGTATGATGAAAGCAATCAGAAGAAGCTGATCACGGCCAACCTTTCTAAATATAGTTACTTTAAAATCTTATCATTTTCTACCTACATCATTGATGAGTTCCAAACGTTAATGAAAAGATCTTACTGGGTTCAGAGCTAATCCTCCAGTATGATCTGCCCTCCAAGGCTGGCTTCTGCCTTGTACCCAAGTGCTGCTGAGATTAGACCTAAATTGGATTAGTCAGAAGAAGTAAACAGATAGAAGGATGGATGGATGGATGGATGGATGGATTGATCGATGTGAGAAAGTATAACTCCTTTTCAGCTAATGCTACTCACCGGTTAGACGATTTTCATTTTGTTCTAATGTTGCTACAGATGGGCACCTACAGTATATAGTGTACAGTCATGGCACATCTCATGGTGATGTACATATATTCATATAAAATGAAAACATAATTACGCCCCAGGAACATAGATGGATAAATACATAATTGTTTCCAAATGAAAAGGAAATTTCTGATTATGGCTTTCTATGCAGAGTTATAGACTGAAAAGCAGTTGCTACAAGAAAACATTCACACCTAATACCCAAACCTGCATGTTTTTGAGAAGCAGGAAGAAAGAAACAAACCTCAGACAGAGACAGTAATCAGGGTAGGAATTACACGCATGTCACCCAGAGCAGTGATGAGGTGGCTCTAAATACTGCAACATACAGCTGTCCCATTTTAAAGATGTAAGAATTTCAGTTAGTGTCACTGTTCATACAAATCTGTGACCTATAATCAGGTTGAAAAGCCCATGGAGGCAAACATGTGATGTATGATGAGTAAAGCTAATGGGATTTGTGGACTTCAGAATACAGACAGGATTAGAACTGGATAGGAGAAAGGCTTTGTGTATCATAATCCTGTGGGAATTAAATGAAAGTAAAACAACTTTCTTATTAGACAGGCAGGTCATGTTCTGCTACATGGACAGTCAATTGTAAATGCCCAGGCTTGAAGAGTAGACTGGCCACTCATTCCTTTTTTATTATTAAACTGATGTCTTTATCCAAGGTGACTTACAACAGTTGAGACAGAATTGGTTCCATTTCTTCTGTGCCTAAATGCATATAAAGGCATAATCATCACCATATTGTGCCGCGTGATCTACATCTTGCGCGGCACTTCAAACATTTAAAATTCTGTGTAGCAGCTGTCCTACTCTTTGTGTTTTATTTCCACCCCCGGACGTGGATAAATCTTTTGGCGCAAAGTCTCATTTCGTGGATCGTGAGTTCTTGATGTTTTTTAGTTTATAATTCAAAAATGGAAGAAGAACCTGAAAATCTAACAACATCACATTAAAGTTTGATAAATTCTAAAAAGAATGATACCAAACATATATATGTAGGTTTGAGAATAAGCCCGATTTAAAGCGTGACATAAAAACGTGACATAAAATCGTTGCACAAAATCGTTTCACTTTTAGGCTTAGGATTTTAGATAGATAGATAGATAGATAGATAGATAGATAGATAGATAGATAGATAGATAGATAGTGTGATCACAAGGGGGTGCTGCAGCTCCCCAAACTTGTGACACAAAGGTCAGACACAAGTTCTCCAAGGAACAAAGGATTTTTATTGTGTGAAACTCTTTTACAATGAAGCGTTTCCAACACCACAATACTTCAGCTCCCAGCAACACTTCCGTCTCTCCACCGCTCCTCCAGCAAGCTTTGTCCTCCTCCTCCTGACTCTGGCAGGTAGCTCCTTTTATGTAAAGCCTGGGAGTATCTTCTGGTGTCCTGTTACCATGGTTTGGTCTTTCTCGGGTGATGAGGAAACCCCACAAAATATCAACACCCACATCAATCCCTTCAGTGCCTCCTGGTGGAACCTAACAAGGCAGGTCCAGAGAACTACAGTTCCCAACCTGCCCTATGGGCATCCGCAAAGATACTGCCATCCAGCATGCTGGGAGAGACAATGCCCAAGGAAAATTTTCTTCCCCTGTCTTTCCATGACACTGGCATCCAGGCTCGGTAAGGATACCACTCCAGCTGGGATGTCAGTCTTTGTGTGGTGTCCCCCATAATAGATAGATAGATAGATAGATAGATAGATAGATAGATAGATAGATAGATAGATAGATAGATAGATAGATAGATAGATAGATAGATAATCAATCATGACTGATTGATTTTAAGTTTTTTGCAATATCTACTATAATATCTACTATAATACTATTTGAGAGCATTACTAGACCTGCAATTTTTGTAATATAAAAAATAATACACCCAATGCACAGAATTATTATCATACATGCCTCCATCTGAATTAAATGAAGTTTAAAGGCAATTAATTCATCAGAGTTTCTGACATCTGACTGACCTTCAGACTAAGTTCCAGTCTGCCTTAGAGACACACTATAAGCTTCTTGGCTTTCCCACATCAGCATGCACTCTTTTAAACTGTCTGTCTGTTTTTAATGTCCAGCTATCCAAGCTGCACAGTTTGATTACTAAGGTAGGAAAAAATATCTTTGAGATTTTCTATAATTGAAAAAACTTTGCTTTTTAATCATTCAGTCAATCAAAGTTTGTGTCATACAGGCCCATTTACAGGATGGATTGTCACCAGCACTGCTAACACGATTACAATGCAGAATACAGACTGCCCACAGTATAATACATCAACTCAGAGAACACAAAGAAAATAAAAATAGCAGCTCTGACAGGTGTCAGAATTACCTTTCAAGTACACCCAACAAATCTTTGCACTTCAAATCAATCCTAGTTTATAAAAGTTATAAAAGAAGTGCTCATAGTAGGAGTAATAGATAAAGTAAGAAAACAGGAGAAAATGATATGTTCTGAGGAAGGCTAGCTGACCCACTAGAAGTCAGTCAGATATGAAGGGACAGAGAAAACAGGCAGGCCTTAGGTCGAGAGATGAAGCCACATGAAATGACCTAGGATGAGACTTCCCAAGAATCTGTGCCAACAGATTAAATGTTTGTTTGCTAAGAGTTGAGTAACATGGTTTTAAAACAGTAATAGGGCCAGCATCAGAAGATCTCAAATGTCTAGCATTTGTTTATGGGGTATGCAGTGTAGACATGTATTCTGGAGTGTTGGGGCAAGTGAAGTTAATACCAAAAGCCTCATGAGCTCCATGAGCTCATGAGCTCTGATTTTAACTGGGCCCAGAAAACAGAGGAGGAGGTTTAGACTGTAAAAATGACATTTGTACTTTGGAATCTTCCATTTACTATTTCAGTTAGGTGCTAAGTTACTGTATGTGTTCACTATCTTCCCTTTTGTGAACAATTGTAATAACAGATCAATAGCACAAAATTGAAGTGGAAATCCAAAAGGTGATTGATTGGCCCGAGCTTAACTTCAAATTTTGACATTCTCCAGTACTGTTCATCTATCCATCCTCAGAGCTGTTTAATCCGTTTCTCTCTGAGTGCAGCTTCAACTGTGGGGCAGAAAGTGCACATTGTACCAGGGCACCAGTCGATCTCAGGGCACACACATATTTATTCATTCTTTGTCAACTTATTTTCATCAATGAACTTTAGGACGTTGGAGAAGTCTGAAGTAAAGCACACGTGGAAATCTCCTCATGTACAGTACTGAGACAGCACTGCCAATGACTGAGCTGCCCATGTATTGTACAATATATACATGTGAATCACATACTCAAGGACATTAAGGGAAAGTGCATTTAAAACTGAAGCTAGGAAGCACTTCTTTACGCAAAGAGTTGTGGGACTCTAGACAAACTACTGAGATGTAATTGAAGCAGAAACCTTGACAACCTTTAAGAAAAATCTGGATGAGATATTGGGACAGTTTGGCTATTAGCTTAACAAACATGCTTGATAGATAGATAGATAGATAGATAGATAGATAGATAGATAGATAGATAGATAGATAGATAGATAGATAGATAGATAGATAGATAGATAGATAGATAGATAGATAGATAGATAGATAGATAGATAGATAGATAGATAGATAGATAGATAGATAGATAGATAGATAGATAGATAGATACTTTATTAATCCCAATGGGATGGACTGAATGGCTGCAACTCATTTGTCAAATTTCTTATTTTCTTATATATTTGAAAGCCCACCAGTGGACTTGAACGCATAACACCTTTCAAAAAAGATCAATGGTGAACATATGGGAACTTGTTTGTTTTATACCTCAGCAAAAACCTAAATGGTTGATTTAGGTTGCAGCTGGACAGTTTGTTCTTAACCACCTTAGTAACTGGGGCTCTGCTTAATGTGCTACTCCAGGTATTAAATGATGAAAATGTGAGTTATTGGACATTCAGCCCAAGTCACCATTAGTTTTCAGGAGAGAACAACCTCAAACTTGTTGACATAAATGCAATAAACAAGGATGGAATGGATCCATAACCCTAGCACCCTACCTTCTGGCTAGCCCAGCACACCTGGAGGACACTATATATTCAGTTCTTCAACCAGTTCAAGATTTTGGGGAACAAGAGCCTATTGGTCATGAAGCAGTTCATGAACTCCCCTTTCAGTTTCAGACCACAGGGAGATGCTCCCTATTAAATGCTGCTTATCACTTATCATGGTTTATCAAGTTGCTTGGACTTTTCTACAGTTGCGACACTGCCCATGTTGCCAAGTTTGTTTAATAATAACCCTATGCAAATTTAACCAGATAAAGTTCATTAATCTCTAACCTTTGGCAAAAGGTTGCAATTGAAGAGTGTGTTTGGCAACAGAGGGTTAACTCCAAATAAGGAATTTAGTTTGGGAACTGATATTCTCATTCGAAGTTCTTAAAATAGGTGATCCTGCATAATTGAGGACTTTGGATGCTACAAACAGAGGAAGTAGTGCACTAAATTCTGCTTTGCAGTTCTTTTGATGGCTTTTTGAAGATCATAGTAAGCCTCCCAATGGCCTAAAGCCTTTTAGCAGTGAAAGCCACAGCCTTCACCAAATAAGGCTACCTTTCTCTGGGGCTCTGGAGATTAACTTTCATGGAGGAATCCACAATTAAACCAATTTATCTACTGCAGGCTAAAGCAGCCCCTGTTATACCGGTTGCTCTTTATCTCTTAGCAGATCTTCTTGATGTAAGAACATAACAAGCTAAGAATTGGTTTTGTTAAAATTTAGATGCAGCTCCTTTAGTGAATCCGACAGACGCAGAACAAGAGAAATACAGCTTGCAAATTTTCCTGAATGGGAAAGCTGGCAGCTTAGGGGAGATGCAGTCAAGGCTGAAAATCACTGAGCATGGAAGAGGAGGAAAGCAATGAATTTTGTTGGATGGAAATTAGGGAATGGAGTGCTAAGATGTTGACAACTCTTAACTCTCAATGTGTGGTCCCATTCTAAACCTTCCATCCTATTAAAGTCATTCATTTTTACAAACACATTAGCAGGCAGCTTGTCTTAGAGCACACAAACCAATATCTACCAGGCTCCAGCTGTTCAGGGTCTCGGAAGCGTTTGATGCCGACCTGAAGATACTTTTGTCATTTATTTGATATTTAGAGGCCAATGTCATCAAGGAAACATTCAGCTGCAAGCCAAAGCTAGTGAAAGGCATGTCAGCGTCAGATCTTTGAGAGTCTCTTGTTGTCCAACAGTTAAAGTGAAATACCATGAACAATCTTCTTTTTGTGAAATGCTCCATTTCTACCATACTTCACAGTGATCAAGTGCGCCAATATTACTTTATCTCAGGCTGTGTCTGTCAACGCCTTGAGATGAATTAATGTCTCAACCCAAGCCAATTGGTGTTTGGAATAAATATAAGTGGATGTGGGAAAGTAACAATGACAAAATATAAATAAATAATCTAAAGATAGAGCCTATGTAGGGCATAACTCAAATCACAGGTTTAAAGGCCTTGGGAAGAAAAAAAGTATCTTGTCCTGCATAATTGTCCCCTTGTTACTGAAAATTTGTATCATTGATTATTTTCAGTTTAACCAAAATCTAATATTATATAAAAGACACAGTTTTTGTAACTTTTTTCATGTATCTATTGAACACAGTTATCCAACAGCAACTGACAATGTGTTAAAAATAATTGCCCCTTAGAGCAGTGGTTCTCAAACTGTGGGGTGGGCCCCCCAAGGGGGAGCGCGAAGTAACAAAAAGGGGGGCATAAAGATGTGAAAAAAAGAAAACAAGAATCGAAAATATGAAAAATACATCTATTGAAACCAAAACAAATTAACTTAAACTACATTCTCATACTAGAAAATAAATATAGAGTTAGATAAATGTCGATAAAAGTTAAGTACGTATAATAAAATATGCATCTATGATATATCATTAATTAAAAAAGAACAAATTGGTATTAGTGGGCTCCTTTCAAAAAAACGTTAGGGGGGGGGGGGCGCAATTAAAACTGTTATGAAAACTCGGGTCGCAAATACTTAAAGGTTGAGAAACGCTGCCTTAGATCAATCACCCCAGTTTAGTGATGAGTGAAATAGACACATGTCAATTTGTAAAAAGTTTTTGAAAAAATAACACTAAAAGCTCACTAAAAAAGACTTTTTGGGTGTTTTAAAGTGTTTTGGGGTTCATTCATGCTGCCCTGTTTACACATTGGTCAAATGAATTCAGTTTATGCCTCTCATTCACATTACCGTAGAGGAGTCCGGTGTGTTCTTAAATACGTAACCTGTTGCATATCTTCTACACAAAAAAAACACCCAAAACACGTCATCATACACATTACTCTGTTTCCTCCACAGAAAAACACACTACAAGGGAAGCCGTTCCCTTTCCCAGTGTTACTTGGCAAACATTCTTTTCAATTCTTTAATTCCTGCAAAAGCTCTTAAAGGTTTGCACTCTCCAAGTGTTGTGAAGTTTCAAGTTTCTTTTCTGTCTCCAGTACATAATTAGGGTGGTGATCACCAAGATTGTCACTATAACTGGCAAAGTGGGTATCATACTACCGGAACATATATATGTTCTGCCAGCAAACTAGCAGATATACTTTTTGAGCAAAATCTGGAGATGCATGTAAAAAAGCAGAAAAAAAGGGTAAAAATTGAAATGAAGCCAAAGCCCAATACAAGAGACAATAATTGTGGGTGAGAGAGCAAAACTGAATGTACACGCAAGAAAAGATAACAGTCATAAAGTTTAAGTTCTTTTGAGTTTTGATATCCACAGATTGGATAAGGATTTGAACTCATACCCATCGTTTAATCCCATTGCGCTGATTACATGTGTCACCAACTCAGAGGCCACACTCCTTAACAATGCTGGAAATGAACCTAACAACTGAATAAAACAATGGTGGCATTTGAGGAGTCCACAGTTTAACAACCAAACAGAATGTCTACTGCATATGACAGGAAATGAGTCAGGTGATTTTTTTTTTTTCATAAGAGATCTTTATCTAAATACTAAATGACAGGAGGACACATGTGGAGATGCAGCATGCAAACACTTCCAGATGAGAACTAATCCACCTTTCCTCCTGTGTCAATGGCAGAAATTTCACTAGAGGCAAAACGCCATTTGTTTCACAAATGTTCACCGCAAAATCAATTGCATGCAAATCAGTTTGCTCATAACTACCCCAAATAAATGGATACTTTGAGTCGGTTGTTTGAACATTACCATGTTTTAATTACAGCCAGGGCACCATCAGTATAAAGCTTGGCTAATTTGACGTTTACATCAAAGTCAAGTTGCCAGCACAAACATAAAATGGCACAATTAAACAATTACTAATGTTTTCTAAGGACACCACCAAACCACACTGAGAGCCTTAAACTCCAAATTGAAAACCTTCAGAACATTAGGACTCTTTTCATGAGCGGCTGACCTGCCAAAATTACTAAAACACCACAGCATTAAATCATCCAGGATGTCACAAATGAAATGTATGCTTCTCTTGCTTTAGCAAAGATTAGTATTCATGAGCCCATAATCAAAACAATCCTGAGTAAAAATGGACTTCATTACGAAGTGGAAAAGTAAAGTGGAAACCATTCCTAACCACAAAGAACGTACATGATCTTCTCTTTTTTGCCAGAAAGTATCTGGGAGAATGTGTGTTTGAGAGAATGTTGTATGGAGAGATGAGACAAAAGTGAAACTATATTGACAACACGGCTTCCATCTTGTCTGGAGTAAAGTATACATAGTAAGAACATCAAATCAACAGTCAAATATGGTACTGGTACCATGGTGGTGGGGATGATTTGTTATTGTCGAAGGAACTGTGAATTCCTCTCCGTATAAGAAAATGTCTAATCATCCATGATCTGAGGCCGTGCAGTAACACAATGATCCAAACACAAAAGTATGTCCACATCAAAATGACTGAAAATCAACACAATTAAAGATCGTGCATGGCCTAATCAAAGTCCAAACCTAAACCCAACAGAGACACTCTGACATGACCTGAACTGAGCAGTTTGTGCTCAAAAAACTAAAAATGAATTAAAATTGTCATGCAAGGTAGAATGGGCTGCAATGCCTCAAAAGTGAAGTGAAAGGCTCATATTGAATTACAGGAAGTGTTGGTTTCCAGTGGTTCAACCAGTTATTAGGTTTAAAGGGATGACTACTTTTTCACACAGTATCAGCTGGTGTTCAATAACTCTGTTAATTTCATTAAATAATAATATAAGTAAAAAAATGTATTTTTTACACTCAGGTGCTGTTTATCTATTTCATTTAGTTAAGGACTTGAAAACATTCAGCACAAGAATTTGTAGTGATACAGAAAATTGGGAAGGAGGCAAATGCTTTTTCATTTCACGTCAGCTGAGCTGTTTGGTTTAGTTGTCCTATATGACCCTTCTTCAATCAATCAGTCAATCAGTCCTTGTTTTATAAGGTATCTTTCAATAAATGTGCTGCCACTGGTATCTGGGAGATTACTGATTCAAGTCCCGTTGCTGCCAGAGAGGATCCTACTCTGCTGGATCTTTAACTTGAAAATTGCTCCAGGGATGCGGTACAATGGCTGACCCTGTGCCCTGATCTACGAATGCCATGCAAAAAGACAATTAATTAATACAAGTAAGCCCGCGATTCGCTAGCGAATCGGAAATCCAAGAATGGCAATCAGTTTGTGTTCCGTCCGATATTTGGATGGATGACATATCATGGAGGGTGGGTGCGCCTGGGGAAATGTCATTTAATTGCATAAGCATATCTGTAGTAGAGCGGTCTCGTTTTGCGGAGACGTGAATCCGTTGCCTTTGCTGACACCGACTGCTGGCGGAGTGGAGAACAGCAGGTTCAGTTTACAGGTTGTGGTGTTCGTGTGCCAGCCACTGAGTCTGGGTTAGAGTCTGTGACCGTTATGTGATCTATATTACTGGCACAGTGGAGGGACGCCGCTGCGTTTGATCACAAGTGGCAGGCTCGTTGCAGTGCAGCAGTGCGCGTGACATCCGGTTTACAACCTTTTCGTTTCTGTGTTGCCTGTGGCTGGTCGTTGCAGTGCGGCAGTGCGCGTACGCCTCGATGCACCCTGTGCCCAGCGCCCAGCGCCCTGCGTCCATATCCGGTTTACAACCTTCAGTTAGTAATATGGATAGTATATCAGATCAAATAAAAAAAATCACAAACTGCTTTACAAACTCATTTTAAGTAACCCTACATTTTTTGTTTTGGTTGAGTAATTGATTCTGTTTTTTGCAGTCCCTCTTTTCTCATTTGGCATTGGCATGTCCCGTCGCTATACACAAAATGCCCACAAATTTTATTAGATGAACATGATTTATTTTTCCATCTTTAGCACAGTCCTAAAACAGATCAACCAGACTACAGTCATGTGTGAACACATGGGGCCACAGAACGCTTCAACAGACATGTCTTCTTCCTGTTTATCCCCAATCATCTATATTCCAAAGCCCTTCTCCATTCTTCCAACTTATGGTTTAGGCACATACTTTGAAAAAAAAAGAATACTTGTAGGAGTGCTGACAAGAAATCTGTTTTTAGAATACTGACTTCCTATTCTTGATGGTTACTATCTGTCATTAACCAGAAAAAGGCAGGGTGATAGAGAGGGCGTTTTTGTCCACTGTAAGGATGGAAATGGAAAAACAGATCAATAACCAAGCAACACCTTCTCCCATCATCCATGCACCCATGAAATTGGTTTCTGTAAGAGAGTCACCATGCTGTTAAATGTGACAGCATATTGGCATCTTCTCTTACAGCTGCATAATATCACACTGCAGAATCTCAGAACCCTGTGGATTGAATGTTAAACTCAAAAATGAACAGATTTTATATATATCCATTATATCAGGTTATGAAGGTATCTAAGCTCCATGCTGTTAGCCCACCCCCAAACAGCACTAATGATAACTAACCAAACTTTCCGAGATTTTGAGCTGCTTTGCTTGTTATGATTTTATTTCATAAGTGCAACGTCGCTTGACTGCAGTTATATAAAGGGGTCTAAATATTGCTTATGCTTTTGTTTCACGTTTATACTGTTTAAAGTTAACTTGACACCTTCCTTATTTTCTTAAGATAGTAATGATAACTTCGATTTGGGATGTCAACGCTGCTTTCTTCGAACGATTCATGCTGTTTGTAGGGGAAGAGAAGCAACATCGCAGATGAAATGAAGCAGGCAGCCTGGCAAGATCTCCACTCACCTTTCCTCTGCTCAGGACTCTTGTGCAACTAAGTGGGCAGTTTACAGCAAATCAGTCCACTGACCTGACCGAATGTTAACCTAAATGTAAATATTGTCTAGAGGGAATTGTAACCCAAAATAGCATCCCTGTTTAATAAAGAGAATTTGCTGAATCTGTTTGAAATGTTGTTTGTTTTCGCCTCTGCCGTAATTAACAAATAACCATTTACAATGTCCTTGAGGCTTTGGAGGCACAGCCAGTAAAACACGTGCATCATCTTGGTTCAATAGCAAGATGAATTAACATTTTGAGGGATCAACATGAACTTCAGAAATCAAAGAAGGACTTCTCCTTTATATTAAAATATTTACAATACATTTTGAGATAACTCAAACTGACATCACAGGCATGTCTGAAATTTATTTTGAAATACTATATCTCAAAAATAATTTCCTGTAAATTGTCCTATTTTTTCAAAAGGAGTTCTTCTTTAGTTTAAGGTATCTCAAAATGCATTTGACATATTTTAAAATAACAAGAAAATCATGTTGAAAACATCTGGAAATAAATCTGATGTATCTTTACTTGACCGTAACCCTTACCAGGAAAAGCAGTTTCAGAAGAGGAAATGAGATCAGATAACTTTACTTGTATTCTAGATATCTCAAAATACTAGTCAGTTATTTTGAAATAACTTCCTGTCTTTGTAATGATATGTACAAGTGTACAAGAGATGGAACAGAATCTAATTTCTTGTTTGGAAGATCTTAAATTGGCCCGGTATGAATCACCATGGGTGGTGTGTGCATGAGTAGGCCTTGTTATGGACTAGCTGCTCATTCATGGCTGGTTCATATAATGCTTCTAAGCAGAGATGCTGCCTCCTGAAATCCTGAACTGGATAAATGGGTTACTGACTGGATGGATGGATGGATGGATGGATGGATGGATGGATGGATGGATGTGTAATCTCTCATTCTTTTAAGAATCTGAAGTGGGAATCACATCTTAAATTAGATAGCCAGTCCATTCATTTCTTGTACCTGTTCATTCCATTTCATGAGGAGTTGAAGCCTATCACAGCACTTTTAGGCACAATGCAGGAGCTAGCCCTAGAATGGATACTTATCAATCGTAGAGCACACTCATATTTATGGCAAGCCAAAATAATATTTACAGATAACTGAAAAATAATTTTTGAAATCTTAAAATGTATCTCACATTTTAAGATATCTGAAACTCATTTGTAGCTATGCCAAAATATGTTCCTTTAAATTTTAAGATATGTGCAACACATTTTGAGATAACGCAAAATAACTGCCTATACATATCAGATATATCTCATATTGACTTGGCATGCATTTTACGATATCCTGAAGTTCATCCTGAGATATCTTGAAATCACTGTAAAATTACTTATTTTTTCAATGGGAGGTCCTGTCACTGTTAAGAAAATGCATTTTGGATATCTGAAAATGGACAGGAAGCTATTTTGAGATAAAATGTATTTGAGATATTTACAATTGCACTGTGGATATCAGAAAATTATATTCTGATATTTTGAAATAATGGCTTTTTAAAGATATTTTGATTATTATTTCAAGATGTTTCAAATACATTTTAAGATATCTGAAAAAAGAGCCATTTTAATATATGATGAAATGAATTTGAGGTATGTATTTTAGATATCTGAAACATGAGTCAGTACAAAAGTCTTTTCAGAACATTAGAACAATCTAGACGAGAACAGGCCATTCAGCCCAAGACAGCTCGTCAGTCCTAGCCACTTAATTCTTCCAAAATAACATCAAGTCGAGTTCTGAAAGTCCCTAAAGTCCTACTGTTCACTACATTATTTGGTAGCTTAATCCAGAGTTTCTTAACCTTTAAGTATTTGCGACCCGAGTTTTCATAACAGTTTTAATCGCGCCCCCCCTAACATTTTTTGAAAGGAGCCCACTAATACCAATTTGTTCTTTTTTAATTAATGATATATCATAGATGCATATTTTATTATACCTACTTAACTTTTATCGACATTTATCTAACTCAATATTTATTTTTCTAGTATCAGAATGTAGTTTAAGTTAATTTGTTTTGGTTTCAATAGATGTATTTTTCATATTTTCGATTCTTGTTTTCTTTTTTTCACATCTTCGCGCCCCCCTAGGTGGGCCCGCCCCACAGTTTGAGAAACACTGGCTTAATCCAAGTGTCTGTGGTTCTCAGTGTAAAGAAAATGTTTGTGTGAAATTTACCCTTAACAAGTTTCCAACTGTGTCCCCATGTTCTTGATGAACTCATTTTAAAATAACAGTCTCAATCCACTGTACTAATTCCCTTCATAATTTTAAACACTTCAGTCATGTCTCCTGTTAATCTTCTTTTGCTTAAACTGAAAAGGCTTAGCTCTTTTAATCTTCTTCATAATTCATCCCCCATAGCCCTGGAATCAGCCCAGTTGCTCTTCTCTGGACTTTTTCTCACACTGCTATGTCCTTTTTGTAGCCTGGAGAACAAACCTGCACACAGTACTCAAGATGAGGCCTCACCAGTGCATTATTAAAGGTTGAGCAGAACCTCCTTGGACTGATACTCCACACATCAGGACGCCATATAACCCAACATTCTGTTAGCCTTCTTAATGGCTTCTGAACACTATCTGGAAGTTGACTGTGTTGAGTCCACTACAACTCCTAAATCCTTCTCATAAGTTGTACTTTTAATTTTCCGACTACCCATTGTGTATTCAAACCTAACATTTTTACTTCCTATGTATAATACATTTGCTGACATTAAATTTCATCTGCCACAAATCTGCCCAAACCTGTATGCTATCCAAGTACCTCTGTAATGATTCAGTGGATTCAATATTATCTGCTAATCCACCTATCTTGGTATCATCTGCAGACTTAACCAGCTTGTAACTTATATTCCAATCCAAATCATTTATATATATTAAAAATAGCAGCGGCCCTAGCACTGACTCTTGTGGAACACCACTCTTAATAACAGTCAATTCTGATAAGATTCCACTCACCTTCACCCTCTTCTTCCTGTGTCTTAGCCAATTCCGTACCCATCTACACGCTACATCCTGAGCTCCCACTTCTTTTAGTTTGATGTCCAGCCTCTCATGTGACACCTTATCAAATGCTTTCTGAAATACATTTTAAGATATCTCAAATTAACGTTTTTATTTCAAGATATCTTAAAGTAGATCACATGAACTAATTTTTAGATATCTTGAATTGCATTTTAGATATCTCAAAATGACAGCAGTTATATTTTAAGATGTATTGAAATGTTTTTAACTTGTTTCAGGACTATAGCTAAGTTACCTGTCAAAGACAAGTAATACAAAAATTTAAGAATATCTGATATTTTTTGCCTTTTCGTGTCCTCTTGACGTTCCTCCTACACCTTTCTTTGGTATCCTGGTGTGTCTCAGTTTCTCTTGCCCAGCACTTCCTCTCTCAGTCATGTTCCCATAAGCCTGCTTCTCAGAATTCAGCCATTTTGGGATGTAATGCTCACCTCCTGTCCACTTTTTGACCACCACCAATGGTAAATGGTCCCCATTAACCACTGTGAAAATATTATTCGTAGTGTTGTGAATACTTTCCGTGTTCAAAGACAACTCTGAGCATTCTTCCTACACCTTTCCTCAGTATTCTTGTGAGTGTCAACCTCTCTTGTCTGATGCTTCACCCCTTAACCATATTTGACAGAGCAACCAAAGTCAAACTAACCAATCAATTTGCCATTGAGCAACCGGATGCAAACACACACACACATAAAGTAGTGTTTTATTACATAGTGGAAAGATATCTGGAATTGCATTTCATCCATCCATCCATCATCCAACCCATTATCAGATATCTTGAAATACAGTTTGGATGATAAATTAGACTGGACTGCCAATACTGATGCTCTGGGTAAGAAAGGACAGAGCTGGTTATACTTCCTTAGAAGACTGGCGTCCTTCAACATCTGCAATAAGATGCTGCAGATGTTCTATCAGACGGTTGTGGCGAGCACCCTCTTCTATGCAGTGGTGTGCTGGGGAGGCAGCATTAAGAAGGACGCCTCACGCCTGGACAAACTGGTGAGGAAGGAAGGCTCTATTGTTGGCATGGAGCTGGACAGCTTGACATCTGTGGCAGAGCGACAGGCACTAAGCAGGTTCCTATCAATTATGGAGAATCCACTGCATCCACTAAACAGTATCATCTCCAGACAGAGGAGCAGCTTCTGGGACAGACTTCAATGTCCTGCTCCACTGACAGATTGAGGAGATCGTTCCTTCCCCAAACTATGCGACTCTTCAATTCTATCTATGGGGGGTAAACATTAACATTATACAAAGTCATTGTCTGTTTTTACCTGCATTGTTATCACTCTTTAATTTAATATTGTTTTTTGTATCAGTATGCTGCTGGAGTATGTGAATTTCCCCTTGGGATTAATAAAGTATCTATCTATCTATCTATCTATCTATCTATCTATCTATCTATCTATCTATCTATCTATCTATCTTGTAATGAACCTATTTTCAGATCAATGTCACTAATTTCATGATATTTTAAATGTTTCCAGATTTCTTAAAATATACTTTGAGATATCTCTAATAGTTCATTCAGTTTGCCATTCATTTGCACACCCGTATTCACTCAAGCTGTGTCAGTTTCAGTTCACCAATTCACCTAACACAGGCAGCACATACAAATCCTGGACATCCAGGAACCGGGACAGAATGAAGGCCATAGCCCTGTAGCTGGGATTCAGTAGTGCCAGTAAATGCGTCACTCTGCTCTATTAAAGCAATCATTCCTTACAGCAGGTTGCATGTGCTTTTCTTGATGAAACTCAGGCTGAATTGTGTAACATGTATAGTAATCTCATTTTTTACAGATGATGCTCATGCGTGGTTGTAGTACAGGAAGGCTCAACAACTTGCTCTGGGGCTTACAGTAAACCAGGGGTCAAAACTGAACTTAATTTCCACAAGCCACACTGTCTCAGCGGAGTTTGGTCCAGCTGTGAAATGTGAAATACAAAGCCTAGAAAATAAAGGTTGTACAAGGTCTAATCTGATTGGTTTCTTTCAGTGCTATGGAATAATAATAATAATAATAATAATAATAATAATAACAAATGAGTCTGTCAGTACCATCGAGCCAGGAGCAGAGAATTTACAGACCTGTAATTGTCCGAACATGTAAAGATGGCCCAAGGGGTATACATAAAGTGTTATGTGAGGACAGAATGTCCCCATGGGCTCTTGACGTATTTTAATTAAAACAGCTTGCTCTGGGCCTCATGAATTATATTGTGCTGTACACCAGACCTTCAAGGGGTCCAGTATTCAACAGTACAGAGTACCAGCGCTTCTCAATTTTTTAGTGATGTGTGCCAGTACTGTTTACCATTGTAACTAATCACATCATGCTTATCCCACCCTCGGCTAGAGCCTCCCCCTTTGTTTCACCCCCCAGCTGTTCAAATGAAACCGTTCGAAACTCCAAGTAGCACACAATCAGCCTTCCGCCCACCCCACCCTGCTCCTCAATCACACTGTTCAAAATTTCAAGGAGAACCCAGATACTTCTTTGATCGACAATGAGAGTGTCTTAAAAATGAGGTACACCAGCACTTGTGTGTATCCATTTCAGGCACAGCTATAAGCTGAAATAACAACATATTGAAGTATGGCTAGTAGGAGTAGGTACTTGGAACAGTTTGTGGCTGTCTTGATATTACACACAGCCCACTTCTATTGACTCAGCACACCCACGACTATATGGTTACATACAGGTCTATCACAACCATAGCAGAAATAACAGTGGTGGTTCCCATCAACAATGGATGATTCAGCTTACAGAATGGAGATACGACAAGTGCCAGACTGGTGCAAGTACAACATTGTCTCTCTTAATATGGACAAGATGAAAGAGACGATTACTAAATTCAAGAAGACCCATACTGCCTACACCCTACTGTATATTGAAGGCTGTGTGGTGCATTTGGTCATGAGCACCAAGTTCCTGGGTGTGCACCTGGCAGCTGACCTTACTTGGTCAATTAACACCACCTCCATAGCCAAGAAGGCGCAGCAGAGTCTCCACTTTCTTTGATAGCTGACTACCCCCTGCCCCCCATATTCTCACCAAATTCTACAGGGGTACCATCGAGAGTGTTCTGACCAGCTGCCTCACCATCTGGTTTGGGACCTGAACGTTCTCTGACAGCAAAGCCCTATAATGGATAATACACACAGCAGAAAAGATCATTGGGCCTTCTCTGACCTCCATTATGGACATTTTTATTAAGTGCTGCATCTGCAAAGCCTACAGCATTGAGGGGGAACACTCCCACCCCTCCCACAATCTATTTGTCCCACTTGCCTCTGGAAGAAGGCTTTGTAGCACCCAAACCAGTTATGCCAGATTCTGATATAGCTTCTACACCCGGGCTGTCTGGACTGTGAACTCTGTGCTGCCCCCTGTCCTCAGATAATAATAATAATAATTCTTTGCACTTATATAGCGCTTTTCTCACTACTCAAAGCGCTCAGCAATTGTAGGTTAAGGGCCTTGCTCAAGGGCCCAACAGAGCAGAGTCCCTTTTGGCATTTATGGGAATCGATTGCCAGTGCAGATCCCTGTCCTCAGATCAGTTCCTTGTAGTTTATTTATATGCAGTATGTTTGCTACACTTGTTACTAGTGTTTTTTTTATTCTTATTTGTTATTATTTATTCATTACTATTTGTTTCAAATTATTACTTCCTACTCATTTGCCATTTATTTTTATAGGCAATAATGTTCATCACTTGTCTTGTACTTGGCCTGTGGTTAAGTACTGTATATGTTTCACCATGGGCCTGTTACTTCATGCCTCTGTATGCAGCAATACTGCGTATGGGTGGTAGGACAATAAAGCCACTTGACTTGACTTGAACTTACAGTATGTGAGATGGGGGTTTCTTGGATAAATTAATCTTGCACATCACCCCTTATCTTTGATTAAATCATTAAGCCATTTTGGACTGTCTCTTCAGCCTGTTCACTCAGTCAGCTATGATAATAATAATGATGTAATGGTTTTCAACTACTCTGGACTGCCAGGCTTCATCACACCTCCACAGCAGTGTATGACTGTGTTGTCTGTTGTCATTACCTTTGTTACTAAATCAATAAATTGATATTTTATATAGTGCCATTGACAGAGTGGTAGACTGGCACCTGATTGAGGAATGGTTTCCACTTTGCCCCCAGTTCTGCCTAGTATAGCTCCAGCTCTCTGCATTCTCTAATTTGGATTAAGTGGGTTTAGAAAACATTCTTTCACAGGTCATACTGTAACAAGGCATTTCACGAAACATCCAAAAACAGACTTTTTGTTTGAACTGCTAATTCGTATGCCTATTTGAATAGAATGTAAGTGTCTGGACCCTCTGGTTGAATTTAACACAAACAAGCATTACAATGCAAAGGACTGCCTTAATCAAGAACCATTTGATCTTTATGTTTGTAGAGTGTGTCTCCTCTACATTCTACACACATCCAAATCAAAGTCCACATAATGGCCAAAGCTGATGAAGTGTTTACCCCAGTCTCTCACTACTAGCGAGTCGGTATCGCTTCACACTGCAATAAAGATCTGGGCGTACAAGTCGGGGGGCGCCATTGATCACAACCCCCCCACGCCGCTTGTCTGGTCACTCGCAGATCACACCGGAGAGGCGTGGCTTGGTGTAACCAGATTGGAGGAGTCGATGTCTTAATCGCATACTGATTGGCTCACACGGCGAGTACACGTGGCTCACAGCTGAATGAACTGCCGGTGGCTTCTTTCATTTACTCTCGCTTGTGTACGCTTACTCATACACCTCTCACTGCTGGGGAGGCGATAAGGAGACCTCGCGGTCTAAGGCACTGTTCCTTTAGACGTGACTGGCAGCATTCTACAGCATGCATCTATAAATATTGGATAACTGTCTCTCTGCAAGCGAGAGTAAGTAGTCAAAAGGCACCGATAGGTACTTACCTTAAAAAGGTAACTTGGAATAGCGAGTGCCTCGGGTGTAGGTAGTATTGAAGACGTTAACTGGTTATAATTTAAAGGGGGGGGGGGGGGGGGAATTAACGTCACGATGTATCTCATTGGATTAAAGAAGTCGTAATTGAGGTGGGGGTGGAGGTGTTCCTACTTCTGCTCCTTGCGCCGGTTTAACCGAGGCGCTGTTGAATTTGCGCAGCAACCCGACTGGTTGTCCTCCGTTGATTTTAGTCCGAGAAGAGATGAACTGTACCAAGTAAGTAGCGTCGGGGAAAACGGATAACTTGCATTTGTCTAACTTGCCAAATACTTCTGTTGTATAAGACTTTTTGAACATAACGTGTAATTGTACTAGAATAAAAACTACTCACGCGATTAAGCGCGCAGCTCTAGAATTAAGTGTTCGGCACGGGAAACCCAAATAATGGGCACTGGGCTAAACATTTGGAAAGATTTCAGAAACCGGCGTAATGCTAGAGGTGACATGAGGATCTGCATATCCGAATAGAATTGCGCTCAAATAATGTTTTACAATAGCGTAATACATCACATGTGAGCTTAAGAAGCGCAGCGATCCTCGTTAATTTACCACACTCTTTGGCAAGAAACTGGAAGTAAGATGAACAGCAGTAGTTCTCTAAGAACACATTAGCACTTTACGAAAGTTAGCGATGCTTGTACGATGAGTTAATAATACAATGTTACCGCTTTGTAAGCGCCGATTAGTATTCTTAAATGGAAACGCTTTATGTTCAAGTTTAAAGCAATTAAACTGCAGTGTTGCTACAGCCAGGCAAAAACGTAGTGGTATAGCCAAGAATTAATCTAAAGCACGCATTGAGTGGAGGAAATCGGTCAGGCATGAAAGACTGTGTCCGTGAGTGTGTCCTTTGGTGGACTCTCACCCCTACGCAGCTTGTTCTTGCATCGTGATCAGTGATGTTTCAGTAGACTTCGTGACTCCTGCGATCAGAAAATTAAAGGAAAAAAAAAGACTTAATGGGGGAAAAACCTGAACATTCTGCGTTCATATCAGCATGTAGTCCAAGTATTAATTTCAACACATTTTAAGTACAAGGTGGTGGGAATTTTGAACGTGTCCCGACAGTATCGGTTGTATTGCACATACGGCCCGTTGATTTCTATGCATACACACACACCGGACCAAGTACCGTTTTTGATTTTTTTTTTTTTTTAATGCAGTAGCAATGTTCATGGCACTATTGGCAGATGTAAAATGACTCCCTTGGGGAATGAACTCTTCTGGAAAAATAGTAAATTGAATCGATGACTACTCATTCGTTTTCAAAAGTAGCCTAATTACACCAAGTCGGGGTCGGCTTGTGTTATATAAAGTGAGGTGATTTTTATGTAGTGTAGTCTGTAGTGTAATATTGGAATTGTAAAACATGCACTTGGAACATTTGATTAAATGCGTATACCGATCTAAAGTCGTGGAGCGTTTATATACAAAAAAAAAAAACAAAAAAAAAACACACCAGGACAGGTGACGCCAAAACGGAGTCCTGTTTGATTGTCTCCCTGACGTCCAGACGCTTTGTCTGCATCAATTAAGCCTTCCAGTTTAGTTTCACCCCCTCCCTCCCCTCATAACGGTCCACAGCGCAATGTAATTAAGTTTGTAACTAAATTATTGAAGTGTCAAGGCAATGGTGTACCGGTATTTTTACCATAACTTAATTTCAAATTTCCCAAAAGTACCTTGGCGTTAAGATGATACAATCTCACGTTTCAATCCATGGCAGAAGGCACACCTTGCCAGTAAGATGAAAGCAGCAACCCTCTATCGGCTAGTTCGCCCCCGAAAACCCCCATATTTGTATTGTTTTTAATTTATGTTTGTTTATAGGTATCGAATGAAGGGATCCCAAAATGCTTCAGTTCGGTTTGACTTCGGAAATTAAAACGCATTTTTAACGCATCAGAAGATTTAGTCCGCTACTATGAAAGTAATTAACCATGAAGTTAATTATTTACCCCCGTAATTATTTGCTTGCATAAGAACTTTTTTCCCTTGAACCAATCATTATTTATGAGTGTGTGTATACAACAAATGATTGTGTATTTGTCCCTGATTTGCAAAGGTTTTACTACTTTATTTCAATGAGCGGCTTTTGATAAATGGCGTTGTCTGTAGATTATGGTTGTCCAGTGAATTAACGCGTTTTAATGTGCACATCTAACACTAACTTCTAATTGTAGATTACGGTTGTCGGGTCGGACTTAGTGGTAAAGTAAAGTTTATATTTTTTGATTGCTAAAAGATGCTTTCATGCTTGAATAGTGTATTTGCAATCGCTGGGACTTTTTCACCTCCGCAGTTGGGCAATTTACACTTAATTGATTTTTACACCATTGGGCATTGATTAATCATCGTGGGTTTGTTAAATGACCTTTTTATTCAAAGTTGAAGTTAAGATCCTGATGAGACATTGAGCAACTATTTAAAGAGGGTGCCTTAAGTAATAAGTGTAAACGTGTTCATTCCTTTAAAACAGATGTGCTCGAGCTCCCATCCCCCGTAATGCTGCAGATGTTGAGTGGTTTTTGGATGATGTTATAGCTTGTAGTCCAATATATTCATCTGGGGCGTTGCTAGCTGTCATTTACAGGCTGGTGTCCTGTCCAGGTCTCGACAATTTCCAACGGTCTAAAGCGTTTTCTGGCCGCCCCGATATCACTATAGGTGTACTTTTAACAGCCGCTGGTCTCCTGCGTCATCTCAGTGTGGTGTGTTCATCGCATGCAGAAAAATAAGATTTATATAATTTCCGAACTACCCTGAAAACAGATTAATTCGTTGGCGATCGATTTGGAAAACATTTACTATTTAAAATGAAAATCGCCCACAGGTATATCTCGCATCAGCCTCCTGATCAGCAAGGCTAAACGGTGTATGAAGACTCCAGGCCAGTGCAGGACACGCCCGTACTTCATTCCCACTGGGCCAGTTACAATGGTGGGGTCGGCTAACCTGCACGTCTGAAAGGAAGCAGGAGGAAAAACAGGAGACAAAAGCCTACAGGGGCAGAACGTGCAAATTCCTCTCCGGTGATTAAATTTAAAATGTAACGTGCCGGAGAGATTCTTAACGGCCGTTCCATAGGGAACCATTTTTAGTTCCCAAAGCCATCAACATTGATCTGTGAAAAGCTCTATAAATAATGGTAAACAGAAAGGGGCTTTGAAATATCACTGTGTGAGGTGTCTTTCTCTCCCCTCTGCATGTATAATCACAGAGGCTATGTTCAGTTTTTCTTGATCTGCCAGTATCCTAATAGGTTGCCTGCTATACTTTATATAAAGATTTCAATTTTATCCTCATTTTGTGAACCTTTCCAGAGAACTGTGAAGCTAATCTCTATCCCACCATGTCGCCCACCGTCACAGATTTCCAGTGTTAAACTGACGCATGGGTCCATCTATTGTATAGTGCCTTTCATGTCTATACCTTAAGCTAATGCATGTTTTATTTTTCTTTGCTGTCAAATAAGGCAGTGGTTTAATGGTAAGAGTTACGGCCTCCTAATTCCAGAGCTGTGGTTTTTGAATTCCAGCCCGGGCACTGCCATTGAGTGAGGAGTTCACACCTTCCTCTGATATCCACGGGGGCTTTCTTCCAACCCTGTGTGGGGATGCCTTCATATGGATTGGTATCTTGTGCTGATATTTTTAAATTTTGTTTCTGCCTTGCACTATGTGCTACAAACCCTACTTAAGATTAAGATGCCTTTTTAATGGATAGGTTGTCAATGACAGAAAAGCGCCAAACTCCTAGTTGCACACGGATTAGCAAATACTTTTGGGTTTACACTTCTCTCCATGTCTCTGGTCTTTCCAAAACTAGTGTCCACAGAAAGAAATGGCAATCTTCTAAGCTTGTAACCTATTTAAACATCTGGATGGTAATTAAAAATATTTCCTGTACTGATTTGTCAGACTTACCAGAAAGCAAATGTGCTTAATTTATTAGCGGAGTGTGTTTTAAGTGAAAACCATCAGTATATACCAGGCCATCCACTCCTCCAGGTTTCCTCAAGAATCACTTATGCCAAGGTGTGTTTTTTGGTCAGGAAACCATCTGCTGCCTCTTTGCCTTTGACATAAAGGCTTGCCAACCTATGTTGGACAAGTGAGTCGTAAGTCATTAAAGGTGAAGGAAATTAAGGCAATACAATGTATCGTGGTATGTTAGGAACTTGGGTTCAATGCCTGGCTCCCTCGCAGACTTTTGCTTGTTGTGTTGCCTTTTATTTTTTTTTTCCCCCAAATTTGAAGTTCCTTCCCTTTTGGTATGATTAACTTTTCAGCATCAAATCACAGATTTTCACATTTGCATCAGTGACTAGTATAGTGCCAGGCTAAAGTTATGTACAGAGGTGCTTGGTCTGTCTCCAGGAGAGCTGTGGCAGACATTAGTGTTTGAAAGCCCTCTCGTTCAGTGCTTTGGGCCGGCTTGTGTAACGGTGTGTGTGTGAGTCTCGTTACTCTGAACGAAGACTGATCAGCATAGTAGTGTAGTGGTGGATACTGGGTTCAAATTCTAGCCTGGTCATGTGTGTGTTGGTATGTATTCTCTTGTTTTGTCTAGGTACTCCAGTTTTCACTCCTAAAGGCATGACGTTCAGGGTAATTTGTGATTCTTGCATGTGTCTTGTAGGCTGTCTGTCCCAACAACCCCCAAACTACATTAGAGGTTTTATAGTAATATGGGTGTTTTTTTGTGAATTTTTAAACAAATTGCAGAGAAGAGTTGAGTTTGTAGTTTGTCACAATAAAAAGCTTTGAGATCTGTGCATTGAGATGGATGGTCTATCCTCATCCAGCCAGAATTTTCTCCCTTTCAGGGTTTTTGACCTTCACCAACTTGTGGTGGGCTGGTATCTCCATTAGTGTGGTTGCTCTGTCCATGTTGCTGGGAATCCAGGTAGATGTAGTGGATTTACTGAAAAGGATGACTGATGAAAGTTGGCTTCACACATAGATACTTAAACATGTGGATTCTAGCTTGTTTGTAGTCTTTACATGTGATCTCAACAGTTGGCATGTTGTTTCTTTGACTTGTCCTCTATTGTGTAACTTAAAAAAATCCCAAGTGTGCCAAGAGAAGAAATGACAGAAGAAAATGATTGTATGGTAATTACTTTAATGTTGGCAATATGACAATGGTTCAGCTAAGTTTTAATCAAGTGTATTTTGATTTGGTGAACACTGCTTTTGGATTGATGCTTAATGTGTGCTGCTTGTGTAAAATTAAACGGTATACGACGTTCCTCCCATTTAGAACTTCTATTTAAGCCAGTCCTCTTAAAATTAAGTACCCCTTTCTCAGTACTGACTTACTGGTAGATGAAGGCAGCTCCAGAAAGAATAACCATTCCCGGACAGCAATGGGAGACTTTGCAGCCATCTAAATCCCCTGGCCACGTGAGTCTTGGCAGTCCAGTGTAATTGAAGTGAGAACGTACCTGAGGTTTGTTGCTTCTGCATGACAATTCCTTTTGCTAAATAAGGATGAATCCTAGGGGGTGTAAATGGCCCACTGGGCTGTGAGAAAACCTTCCAGTTGGTGGATATTTGACATGACCACCACTTAGATGCTTTGCGGTTGACGGGATCAGCAGGCTTCCCATTGTTTCCTAGGGTGTGGATCTGCGGCTTTGGCTTTTATCACCTTTTGTATTGCTGGCAAAGCTGCTGCTAGCTAGATGACTTTGGAGACTTTGTTTATTCGCGGTTTGTTTTTTAGTGTATAGTCACACAATCGCTCATTGAAATGTTTTGGGTCGGACTGAGTAGATTTTTGTAGAGATTTCTGTGTTTTTATAGTTGGGGTGGATAAACCAGAAAGCTTGTTAGGCCAGTTGGGACACATTTGTTAAGTGTCTTACAGTGGGGGATGGTTTTGGAGATTCTCTTTTGCACTCTGCCTGCCACAATAAAGCCCAACATGGATGCCTCTGGAGTGGTTTTCTGTTACCATAGAATCTACACTGTACTAGCACTGCTGCTTTTTGTGTTTTTTCTTCTCTGCTCATTTGCACTGCAGTGATGAAAGGGTTTCACGGGAAAGACCCACCCATTTAGTGAATACCCTTACAGGCGATTTAAGGGGTTTACCATGGGTGTGAGGTAGGAATCTCCCCTCACACTGCCATCTTGGGCCACAATTGCATGTGCACACCCAGCCACGCTAACTCGTATTGGGCCAGTTTGGAGTCCTCGGTTAACTTAACATGCGCATCATGGCATCCAGGGAGGAAGTACAAGCACTTTTTCCTGTTGTATGGTGCCGGGACCCTCTAGCTTCAAAGCAAGCCATTTTAAAGTGGCCAATTAATTGCCTATTAAAATCATCAATTTATTTTTAAGTTTTACTCCATTGGCCATGCTCTCTCAGGAGTGGGGGTTGATTTTTCAATCCCTATTTTTTGTAAAAATTGATCTATTTGTATGGGATGATTACAATAAAATCATTAAAATTAAAAAAATAAATTGGCCAATTAAACAAGTCTGTATGTTTGGGAGATTAGTTTGAGGCTCTTGATGTAAAATTCATGGCCAAATTAGAATGAAGTAGTTGGCCTTCGGGGTAAACCTTTGTTATGGTGTAAACCTTTGTTGCTCTCATGTTTTCATGTTTTTAAAATCTATTTTTATATTGAGGTGGTTAAAATGTTTTGTTCTAGTTTGGTCCGTAAACTCGATTCAGTTTATTAAACACATCTACCCTAATATAACATAGAATGATTAAATACTCAAACAAAATTAAACAATGGAAGCTTATAAAATCTTCTCAGAAGTATAAATGAATACATTTGCCCCCCATTACTATAGGTAATGGGTTTTTAGGCGTTGAACCAAAATATACTGTATTAAGGGAACCTTGGTGAACAAAACTTTTTAAATGTCTCATTCTTATCTTGAAAGTTATTCAAGATCCGTCTCAAGTTATGTAGGATGGGGCTTTTTGTTACCAAACTATTTAAATCCTGAGGGAGGACGTCTGATAAGGGTCCACTATATGTAAGAATGCAAAGAAGCAGACCACTTGCTATCACAGACGCCAACAATGGATTGAAATATCAAACTTTTAAAAGTAGTCGGCAAAGCCTTTGTCAAGTGATGCATTCTAAAATGGTTAACCTTTTTCTCTTCTGTCTGTTATTGAATGCAAATCCTAAGGCAAATGTCTCATTTATGTGACTAAATGAAAACCTTGAAAGACCACTGAATCTCTAGCAGGAGTGTGCTGTGAGATGGTAATGGGCCTTTAGCCTTGAATTTAAATCCTAAAACCAATGGGCCTTCTCTAATATTGCTAGGTCCTATAGCTCAAGGCTGCACCCCTACATTAGTTTTATTTATCCTTGGAATATTAATGAGACCTACATTTTAATGTCCCCCTGGAGTATGGGTGCGTGTTCTGTACGGTCAGAGGAAGCTGCACTATTTGACTTTAGAAAGATGGTATTTTATTTGCTTGTAAGGTGAAGCTGAGCTTTTATTGAAGCTCCAGGAGTAACCACCAATGACCCCCGCACTCAAGCACGTGTAGTAATTACAAAAAGTTGGAGCATATTTAAAATTGATTGTAGGTTTAACTAGAAAACAGTGAAGTGATTTAAGAGCCGGAGTTCGTTCTTCCAGTTGTGATCCTTGCTGCCGTGTTTTGAAAACACTGCACTGATTTGATTTCAGCCGCCTGAACGTAAAGCATTACAATTGTCCTTTGGGCTGTAGGCAAGTAAATGAATCGGCTCTTCAAGTTCCTGAAGCTCCCTGAATTCTAACATATTAAAGTAATTGTATATAATGTTAATACTTGGGGTCTGTCGTGTGGTTACAGTCAAATTCATGAGGCTAGACCAGGGGTGGGCAAAGTCAGTCCAGGATGGCCACAATGGCTGCAGGTTTTTATTCCAACCAAGTTGTTTAAATTGTTAATTTAATTAAACCAAATAGTGCATGATAAATACACACAGGTGTGACTGCTGGTTTCTTTGTCATTTAAATCTTATTGCTAATAAGGAGCAATTAAAAATCGAATACAGCTGTCCAAGCCTAAAATAAGAAATAAAGGTTCAAAATCCTAACGAGTGACACAATCAAAATGAAGCGGAAGCGTCACTTGAATAATAAAGGCTTCTTATTAAGCAATTGGTGAGGAACAAAAACCTTCAGCCTCTGTGGCCCTCCAGGAATGACTTTGCCCACCCCTGGGCTAGACATTTTGATTTTTGGTCTTCGCAGATCATAATCTTCTGGAGATTCAAAATATTTCACTTGGTGGGCATAAAAGCTTAGTGCAATTAAGGCACAGTCCCCACCCACCCTCCGGACACATTTTGCAAGTGTTCAGAATTTATAATCAAGTGTAAATCTTAGCATTTTTGGACTGTAAATCTGTGTGTTAAGCTAGTGCTGCATTAATGGTTTTGAGTTGCGCTACATCCTAAAGTTATGGTGGGAGCAGGAGAGGAAGAGGGCAGAAACCTGAGCTAGGAAGATTGCAGGGGTGTATTTTATTCCTGAAGTGTTAAAATTATTAGTGTACTGTAAACCTACTAGGATTGTGATGGTGATCCATAAACTATGAAGAGTTTGAAAATCAGTTTGGCCAGCATGTCTGTGGACAGTAAGCTGTTCAGATGGCTGGGTGCTTGTTCAAATGCAGTCCATTCTCGGCTCTGGACACCTTTTGGAGTCCATCTAAAGTGCTGCCAGATTGTGACTTCCTGTTGCTTATGACTAGTGGAGGATATCTGAGGTGATGAACCAGTAATGAATTTATATGATGAAGTACTATAGCCATTTATTAAGGATCCCATTTTGAATCTTTCAACTTTATGAACAATGTTGCACATCCTCTCTGACACCCCAACACAGGACTTTCAGCCAATGAATTACTCGGAAGCATGTTAAACACTTCTTGGGCTTCTTCATACCAACAGCATTACACCTGCATAATGCCTCACCGTGACGGCCAAGTCAGAAGCTTTTCTTTTTAGTTATTTGAGTGTGTTCAGACCATGCATGTGATTCATTCTATTTAATGAGCTTCTGTAAAAAGCCAAATTCTATTATGGGTCCGAAGCCATTCCATTTAGTTCTGTTAAAGTTCACAGCATAGGTCTCATTGCTAAAAGTGACTGTTGCATGGTGTCAAACGCTATCGTGCCTGCATTGTTGATTCTGCCCAATGGCTGCCTGGCCTTTGGTTTGATTCTAGGTTGAGATGCCTTTTGGATGGAGTTTCTCTTCTTGGCCTCGTCACCAGTACAGTATCCTCAAGGTCTACTGGCATACCATAGGTTCCTTGGTTAGTCTTTCCTATCCCACTACTTGATCAACTCCGACCTGTCGAATTGCCTTTTCTCTTTAAAAGATGTGCAGCTTGGTTGATGGAGTTCATTTCAGCCTAGTTGAGTGTGTTGAGAGCTCTACTTCTCTGCAGTGTTCCTCACACTAACCACCTACTTCTCTCTTAAAACAGGGTCCTGCAAGTGTTTGGTGGTCATCCCATCTCCTCACCCGTGATGCCAGTGGATTTGGCCATGCGGCTCTGCCTGAGCCAGTCCCCTCCCTTTTGCCGTTTCTTCAGCTCTTATGAAGAGCTGCGAGGCATGGGGGTCCCCTCATTGAAACCTCTGCGACCCTGCCTGAACCCCAAAGTGAACCAGCAGCCACCAGAGTCGATATCATGGGAGGACCATCAGAAAGCACCTGAAAATGAGAACTCTAAGAAGAAGAAGGTGGTCTTTGCAGACTCCAAGGGGTTGTCTCTGACAGCTGTACGCTTCTACTCGAAGGAGGAGGACCGGTTTGACTTGCCACTGTCTCCATCAGACTTTTGGCTAGATGACCACAAGCAGGACCTCGCAGAGAAGCCACCAAAGACCCTTATTCTTGGATTTTCTCCTCCCTCTGCTGATTATGTGGCCTTCCGTAGCCGGTTGCACCAGAATTATGTTGGCTTAGAGAGCTGCTCAATTCATGAGCGCTCCATCAATGGCACAGTGAAAGTACTCAACATGTGCTTTGAGAAGGCCGTCTTCATTCGCATCACCTTTGACTCTTGGGGCAGCTTCCATGACATCCCTTGTGTTTACATGCACCAAGGCTACGGTGGGGCTGACACCGACACCTTCACTTTTGATATTGCTTTGCCAGATCTGAACCCCAAAGAACGCATTGAGTTCTGTATTGCCTTCTCCACAGGCCAGCAAATCTTTTGGGACAATAACGGTGGGCAGAATTTCAAGGTGATGTGGGCAGGCTCTGTTCTAGAGGCTAACTGCACTCGGAATGTCCGGAAAGTGAATCCTGTAGGTCAGGCTCTAGGAAAAGCAGGAAACAAGTTGAAGAAGCTGGAGCCCCTGGTTGGGTCCCGGGCTGCCTCAGAGTTCCTATTACGCCAGCTCCAGCAGTGGAGCAAGATTGGGAACGTCTCCCCCTACTGGTAAAAGGTGTATAAGCTTCTCCTTAAACTGCCTTCTGAGCTGCTGCTGCCTTAACTGACTCATTTCAGTCCTCTGACCTCTGGTGTTGATGGACTTGCACTGGACTGTAGATGTGATTTGAATTTTAAATGCAAAAAAAATTAAGCTGGAGAAAAAATAGCAGAAGATGAGCTTTTTTTTCCCCTCAGTTTCACATGGACTAGAAAAATTTTGACATGATCCAGTTTTCTCAAGGGTTCAAGTCATAGAATGTATATTTTTTAACATTTAGCCCACAATTGACTGCTGCTCTACCTTAAATCACATAGAAATAATATTTTTTTAAGAAAATACAGTATTTATAGTTTTTTATGAATAAATAGTATCAAAATAAAATCTGAGCATCTGAAGTGTCAGGTGATTTTTATTTATTTTTTTTTGCCTGCATATTCTTAGCTGGTGGGGCCCTCACAAGGAGTTGGGGCAGCAGGGATCAATCCTGATCAGAAATCTGTATGCCCACCATCTCCACAAGGTGGTCATCTACTGCACAAATATAAAGATCTGATATCCACCTATGCAAATAAAAGCCATGACAAGCCTGTGTGAAAAGGATGTGTGACATGCAGGCCATCTCTCTGTAGAGGAGATCCTGATTTGTGGATTCTGAGAAGCAGATGTGACTAGGGAGGACACTTCATTTCTATTGGCAGATTGAAAGTGTAGAGAAGGCACCCCATGTAAAATGCAACTCTTGAGAGAGAGCCTGCAGATAGCCATGACCAGTTTTGGATATCTGAAGTACGTCTGGTATTAAATGTGCATTGGGGATGCCTACGTTGTGTAAATCTGTAAGGTGTCGTTTTTGGGGGAGGTTGGCAATCACTTGGATGTATTTTAAGGCCTGAAGTTCAGGTATGCTGACAAAGATTAGAATTTAAAAGTCCTTATGGCTCCTTATGGAGCTTTAATTCATGCTTTTAACTGGGGAGATCTATGGTGGTGATGCTAAGCTGTCCTAAATGGATTGCTTTTCCTCATTTAGACTGTTTATCCTGCCCTCCCATTTTGCTTTGAGATGTAACACTGAATTAGAGTGTTGGTGTATTTTGTATGCATTTCATCAAAATTTGATAATGCTTTGGTTAAAGAGACCAAGTGGAATTGATTTACTGTGATAAAAAACAAACCGGCAACAAGAATGTATGTAGTGAATTATTTTTTAAAAAAGCTGTAGTGAGTGCTTACCACATGTCTGTGCTGCTGAGCTGTTCACCACAGGGCACTGCTGAGATTATAATACCAGCCATTGTTGTTTGGGTTAAGGTGCAATATGAAGCTTCGTGGCTGCTGCTGCTTTGTTTTGTCCTTGTGCTTGTGTACCTGACATCTAGAGTAATCTAAATAAAATGCAATCTAACAAAGCTGTGAAATGTTTCTTTATTTCTCCTGCACCCTATCAAGATTTGTGTGTGTAGCCTGGTCTGTCCTTGCAGAGCTGGTGTTAGGGGATTCCCACCCCCCCACTATATTCAGATGAAAATGTGGAACGATTCTTCATTTGCACTTGAATATGCACAAATCTCGGGCCATGGAGTGAGCAAACAAACAATTCCTTTTTTTTATACTTATCTAATACAACACATCATCAGACTCTTAATATGCAGAATTCTATCTTCGCCAATCCACTAGTCTCCAGTAATTTCGTGTACATGTTGATTCTTACATTATTTTAAACATTGCTTCATTAATTGTGATTGTCCTACTACATTTCCCATTAATCATATCGCCACTCGTGACGGGCTGTTTGGACTTTCTCACTAGTTCTTGCTTTTTAAGGCAGTGTTCATTACACATCTACTTCATTTTAACCTTAACATCTACCTTGGTGGCTCCTCTAGATGACGAAAAAGCCTCACGTGGCCAAGCTTTAAGCTGTGTTTAGTTAACCCTTTAGTTACTTTTAGTCTCCATTGTTGCAAGTTTTAAGTTTATGCTTTTATTAAATTGTAAAAATTATGTATTGGTTAAAAATATTAGAACTGTGTTCTGGTAGCATGTTCATTATAAGACACATCACTACTGTGTCTGTTTAGAAATTCTTTTGTATTATCTTGGGTTTGAGCCCAAAACATGGTGGCAGCAGCGGTGACCATGGTGTCATCTTCAACCCTAACTTAGATTAGTTGTACAGATACCTAAACACAGGATGGTGGGACTAAATGATGTGTAATATGTCTTAATGAACATCCTGGGGGGTGCATGGTGGTTAGTACTATTGTCTCATAGTTCCGGAGACCTGGGTTTGATTGCTGAGAGTTTAGAGGTGTGTGTTTAGATATGTTGGTTGTGTGTGTTAATCTATTTTCCTCCTACATCAAATATAGCCTTTTTCTCCGCTCTAATATAGGCCAAAAATAAGAGTTTTGATGTGACACAATGGCTTCTACTGTGGAACTTTGAGGTTAGCAGGTTGTATGATTTTTCAGAATTTCAAAATGTAGTTGCCCTATCTGCAGCGATGTTGGGCTTCTGGGATGACTTAACTTCAATCTCTGGTTCTCATTGGGCTCATGTGGAGGTTTTATTCCGATTGGCTATCAGTTGTGTTCCTGCTAAGTACAGTAGTATTAAAATATAAACATTGGATGGGCTTATCCTGCAGATTTTATTTTTGCTGAGCCTATGAGAGTTCAGCTGGATTTCTTTATTCTCCCATTCAAGCCCTGCCACTATTTGATTTCCTCATCTTTTGTTATGATTTTTGTCATTTTTATAATACTTGATTCCTCTGAGAAGTTTTTGTATTTCCCTAATGTCCTAGTGTCTGCTACCCTGCCTCGTGTATTATTCCATGTGTGTCTGGTTCTCTGTGTGAAGAAAAACTTATTTATGCAAAGTTGACCATTAAATTTCCAACTATTCTTGTATGAACTAATTTTAAAGTAACTGTCTCAATCCACTGTACTAATTCCTTTCATAATTTTAAAACCTGCAATCATGTCACCTCTTAATCTTCTTTAGCTTAAACTGAAAAGGCTCCACTCTTTTAATCTTTCCTCATCATTCATCCCCTGTAGCCTTGAGATGAGCCTGGTCACTCTTCTCTGGTCTTTTTCTAGTGCTGTTATGTCCTTTCTGTAACTTGCAAACCAAAACTGCACACAGTACTCCATCTGAGGCCTCGCCAGTCCATTCTAAAGCTTGAGGATAACATTCTTGGGCTTGTACTCCACACATCAGGGCGCTATATACCTTAACATTGTTTGCCTTCTGTCGGGAAGTTGATCGTGATGATTCCACTAGGACTCCAAGGTCTTTGTCATAAAGTGTATTTTCAATTTTCAGAGCCCCCCATTGTGTATTCATATCTAACATTTTTACTTGTGTGAAACACTTTACATTTACTTTAAGTTAAGCTTACCTAGCTTGGTATTTGCAAACTGAACCATCTTGCTGTTTTATATTCCTATCTAAATCATTTATATACAGTGAATTAAAAATAGTTGTGGCCATAGCACTGACCCCTGAGGGATGCCACTTTTTATAATCGCCTAATTCTGGTTGGGTTCCCTGCACCATACTGTAGCTCTCTCCTTCCTGTGTCTGAGCCAGTTCTGCACCCATCTAGGGACTTCACCCTGAGCTCCCACTTATTTTAGTTTGATGTCCAACCTTTCATGTGGGACTTTATTTATTTTTTTTTTTTTTACTTTCAGGAAACATTTGATAAATATGCACCACTCCTTTTGTTGCTTCCTCATAGACTTTCAGCATGTTGGTAAAAACATGGCCTCCCTCGTCTGAACCCATGCGGACTGAGCAAGAACAGTTTTACTGAGCAGTCTTATCCTTAATAATTCTTTCCATTGGTCTCTCTAATTGATGAACTTTTTTTGTGGAGGCTTCTTTCTACATTTTGCTCTTTATGAATGTCATTGTCCCAAACTCCAACTCTGCTCCAGGCACTAAAGTGAATAGCCAATAAAGTCTGGACTAGACAGTGATGTGGCATGTAGATTTTTGTGGTACAGTACTCAAAGGATGACCCCACATTACTTGGTGTCTGATTGCATTTTTTTTTAACTGTTTACTGCAGATAAAATCCTTAAGAATAGAAGGCCATCATCTCATGAACAAATTGGCTCACTGCTGCAGCCCAGGGTTGCATAACTGACCGCTCTGGACTAAACTAATTTTGGAAACTGCTGGGCGGCTTAGTGTTTTTTTCCCCGATGAGCTTTTTGAGATCACTGCTTTTAAAAGGGTTACTCTTTTCATCCCATCTAATAAGCTCAAACCATGACCCCTTAGAGGGATGACTTTAAATGGCACCTTAAAGTGTGGCTTGCCAACCACTTAAGATATTCTTGTTTTCCCAATGTTAGCTTACAAGTAGCAGAAAGAAGGCCTGACATGGTGTGTGGTGATTAAAGCCTGCAGTCTGCAGCAGTCAACCATTTCACTTACCATCCACACAAGGCTGTGGGGATCTGATGTAAACTGTCACAGTGAACATGAATCGACATGTGGACCCACATGATAGCCTGGATTACTTGTGTTTGGAACTATTAATAATTTTACTGCAGTTCATTTATTTTCCAGGTCTGTTTAGTGCAATTAAGGAACATGACAAGTATGAAGCCCTAGATAGGGTGCCACTCTATTGCAGAAATGTGCTGACATCAACGCCCACATTCAGGCATGCAGGACAAATTTGCAGGCAACTTTCTACATAAAGTAGCTTTTAGGAAGCACTCATGAGTCCCAAAAGACCCAAGCAGATGAAAAGGATAAAAAATGGCAGCTGTATTACACATAAATAAAGCAAACTGGTGAAGCTTAAAATAAGGAGTAAAAAATAACAAAATATTAAGAATGAAAAAAACAGGTTGTTACCCTGACTAGCTTATGGTGGTCCTAGTGTACTTACCCATAGCCTATCGCACAAAAACTCCTAACTAGACCTGGGAAACTTCTGGGGTCAGCAGCCCTCCTCCAGCTCCACTGGGGCATCTCCACAGAAGCCTGGCCAGAGCATGTGTGCAAAAATGTAGCTCACAGCTGCCATCTACTGGACAGGTTTCTAATGCATTTAAGTGTCTCCACCAAATGAGAGGTAATGTACAGTAATAAAAAATCTCAACTGCCATTGTGTTTAGGGTCATAATTGTCATGTGTGTGGTTTACCGTGAAATACTTACTTGTATGTACTCATCAGCTTTCAACAAGCCACCACCCTCTGGTGGCATAATTAATGAGTAGAACTACCTTACCTTGAAACTTATGTATTCTTTACCTGACAGCAAAACTTCTTATAAAATAATAATGTTGGCCCATTTATTAAAGTCCTCGACAAGCATATTTATATCGTTAACAAGGGTTTTACTGCAACATTGAAAAAATTGTGATTTTTCTGTTAACATCTTGTTACTTTAAATATATTACTAATTAATTTGTTGTTAACATTTTTGTTTATTTCCAAATGTATAATGTACATTAAATTATTTAATTTCTTTAATTTTTTTATTTAATACTGCTGTGTTGCAAATCTAAAATATTGTGATCATTCTCAAACCTGCTTGATCCAACTCATGGTCCTGATGGACTGGAGCCTCTCCCAAAAGAAGTGGGCAGAAAGCAGGAAACAGCCCCAGACAGGGTGCCAGCAGATTGTGGCACCTGAAATTGCAAATCTATATTTATGGTGGCACGAAGGTTAATGTGTCCATTAGCTCCTTGAATAGACCAAGTTCACAGGTGGGAAATGCACTATGATAAGGTCATTCTGCTAATGGTACTGCCTCAGAGCTACAAAGATGTGAAAATAACAACACTCAGGATTGGAGTTTGGGGGTGGCAAGTGGGGTGACCACCCCAAGCCCCGCACCTAAGGGGGTCCACTTTTGAGGTCCACGTGTCCTGTTCGAGCAGATTTGTCAAGTTATATTGTCCAATATATACAGTATATATATATTGTCACACACGTGTGATTAGGAGGCAGTCAAAGAGCCTAAAGGTGAGTAAACTATCACGAGATATGAGTTGGTCACGTGGTACTTACCTGGATCTCTTCTTTCCACAGAAAGCCAGAAGAAAAATAATTGCCTCAACTTCCGGGTATAAAAATGGCCGCAACAATGTCACTTCCGGCCATTTTCAATGACACTTCCGGCTCATCCAGATCACATCACTTCCGGCTCACCTCGATAATGTTACTTCCGGTTCCTGTTCCTAACGCCAACCATTTCCTGTTCCCATAATCCTTTTTGTATAAATCCACCATTTTCACAAAGTTCAGACTGTCAAATGTTCTTGTAATTTAAAAGACTTTGATCTCTTTTTTTCATATATTGTCTTAGGGCAATAAACGAGGATGGTCCCCAAACCTTTTTCTTGGTTCTAGCATTGTTTTTTCAAGGGTTAAAAGCCCACAATATATATATATATATATATATATATATATATTTGAAATGCTTCTAAGAGGAACCCTTTTAAAATCCCACTTCAAGGTCAAATTCCGTACATGTGCGTCTTTGAAATCATTCCATAGTCTGAATATTAATGCACAAAAACATGAATCACTAATGATAACCGGCTGACATGACATCAATGTGAGTTATGACTATGAAATCCTACATATCGAGACTCAGATTATACTTGCAATTTGGGTCCTTTTCTAGAAGAGGCCCTGCTAATTTCCATATGACACTGCATGACATTTCGCACTGTCCTGATATTGTCATGAATCATGAATTGCACTTTTTAAATAGATTTTATCTTTATATTTTGATAAAGTCCGCGTATTTATCTTGCAAAGCTTTAGCTGAATATTGTAATGAGAAAATCCAGTGTATGTTAACATTATTTTTATTAAATTCGCGCGCAAGTTTATACAGTCCACATATACAGTACAGGTAACAGCGTTTGACGTAACCGGCCCTGCGTGGGATTGGTCAGCCCTAGACCCTGCACACCCCTATAACACCAAATCAAAAAATTCACAACACAAATCATTTTACACTAAACTGGTGTTAGATAATCATTCAGTATACAATCCATCAGGGATTTGCTGTCAGGAGAGGCAGCTCTGCCTCACCTGTCAAAGTAAAAAAAAACTAATGATAACATAAAATAAATGTGTCCAATGGTCTGTGCCATAAATTTGTTTTCTGTATGATTCCAGTAGTTTTTATTATTTTTATAGTCAAAATTTGCTGATTTGGCGAATTTCCTGTTCAAATACATAGGAGTATCTCAAGGTGCGGCAGCGACGAGCCTCACCTCAGGACTGTGCTATCCCTGGCACGCTGAGTTGATGCCTGCAATTGGCGCCTGCCAAGTTAAGCGACGTGTTATTCATTTTGCTGCAGATTGCTCTCCTCCTTACTGCACAGATGAAATTGAAGTAATAAACGTTGATTAGAGGCTGTCAACTGAGTTATTTACACTCTGATTTTCTTGGGGCTCTTAATTTTAGCGCCCAGACTCTGGAATGACCTACCGAAATTAATCAGGTCAGCTGATTCCATGAATTCTTTTAAAAAACAACCCAAAACTCATCTGTTCAGGAAGGCTTTTAATTCTACTTGACTTTATTACCCCTCTCTCAGTTTACCTCTATGTCAAGATGCTCATGTAATCTGTGTGTGTGTGCTATGCCATCAGTTTCAGTGGTTCTCAAACTGTGGGGCGGGGGGCACGAAGTAACAAAAAGGGGGGCATGAAGATGTGAAAAAAAGAAAACAAGAATCGAAACTATGAAAAATACATCTATTGAAACCAAAACAAATGAACGTAAACTACATTCTGATACTAGAAAAATAAATATCGACTTAGATAAATGTCGATAAAAGTTAAGTAGGTATAATAAAATATGCATCTATGATATATCATTAATTAAAAAAGAACAAATTGGTATTAGTGGGCTCCTTTCAAAAACACGTTAGGAGGGCGCGATTAAAACTGTTATGAAAACTCGGGTCAGAAAGGCTGAGAAACGCTGAATTATGTTGTCTTTTAGGCTTTTTCTCTGAATTTGCTATCTTAATCTTTTTAATTTATTTATCTGGTTTAGTGCAATGCTACTATATACTGTATACCTTGCCATTCTCTCTTAAACTCTGTGAAGTGCCTTGAGCATGGGAAAGGCGCTATATAAATAAAATGCATTATTATTATTATTATTTTTCTTTTTCACTACAACTGTAATGCCGTCGGCCACACCATTTATTGCACAACCGTGATGTTAAATTAACTAAACCGGTTAGTAATGTGCGTTTTACACATTTATGCAACCTTCAAACTTTACAAAATTTAGATGCATACAAGTAAACAGCTCAACAAGCACCATAGAAAGAACTGTAACTCTTTATGCCTACTATTTTCAATTTTTTTTTTTCTTCCGTGATGGGTGACTAGTCAGGGAATGAGCCATTGTAATGAGCAGGATCCAATCAGGGAAGGGTCACGAAATAAACACAAACCAATCAGAGCGCGATTAGCCTATAATTCTCGGAAAGTCGCGTTTCCACTCACCCACACCAACGTTTTTAGAAGTATTTGGCTCTGGAGAGCGTTTTTGAAAGTCTTTATTTTCAGGGGACGAAAATAACAGGTTAAATTTGACGAAAGGTGAAAACGTAGATAAATGTAAGCGTTTTTAAATGAAAATGAATTAGTGTCGCCGGGGCCTCAGAGTGTACAGATGTTTGATGGTGAAAATAAGGTTACAGAGGACTGCATTTCAAGAGTGCCAAGCTTGAGCTGGTCAGCGGTCACGAAGTTCTTAAATGCCTTAAAAGGCTGTGGTAACTATTTATATAACTTTAAGGCGATGTTGTTTTGGCACAATAAACTGATCAGTGTTTAAACTAGGAGCTTTAACCATCTTTTTTAGAAATCCCTACAAAGCACTTTCTCATTGTTTCTGCTGGCAGAGCACAAAAATACTTTTTTACAGACCGATACAACATAATAGTTAAAACAGAAAGACTTTATGATACAGTATGTAACATCTAAAAAGAAGAAGCAACCAATGTAATATAATATTTGTGGTATTGATAGCACAATGTTGTAACAAAATAAACAGAGCACAGAGAAGGGGTTAGAGACCTGCATGGTAACTCCATTTAATGCAATGAGCATTAAATCAAAATGTACTTTGTAAATAAACATACTGCAAGTCTCATGGACCATCAGTCTGTACCATAACAAAGGCTGTTTAGCCAATACTAAAAGTACTTTGGTGACTGAAGTGTCAACTGTCAAAGCTGGCGTGTCAATAAGTGATATTTTCTAGTGGAGACTTTCCTTAAATACCAGCCAGAATAGGAGGGACAAAGCTTCCAGGAGATGGGTGGAAGTGACACAATGCTTTGGTGACATCTTCCTCCACTGTAGAGGCAAGGAGGTTTAAGAAATCTGTGACCTAGTGGCGAAGCTAGGGGCGGGCGGAGGGAGTGGTCCACCCCGGATGGCACATTTTTGGGGGCGGCATTATTGACCAAAAGGCTCAGTACAATTTGTTTGTAAGCAGTAGGGTTTGGAAAAATATCACACATGAATGAAAAAAGTAAAATTCTCTGATTTGTTTCCACAAATGCTTCAAAAATAATTTTCAGACTGTCCTTCTGTGACGGCATCAGACACAGCAGTTGAAATTTATGAGGCAATAACAAAAATAAACAGAAACCGATAATAATTTCTAGGAAGATAAACAACTAATTTACAATTTATAATTTTGTTTCGTTATCAATCCAAATGCGTTCTTGCTCTGCACAGAAAACCTCCCCACCTGTCAGTTGTACACTACACTGGTTCTGGTTTTCGCAGCGTAATTATATTAAACTAATAATTAGAACACGGCTTATCAGTGTGTCTATACTATATTCTTGTCTAGTTATAATACTTATATGTGATATAATAATATATGTGAAAAATTATTGGTTTCTCTATATATGAATAAATCTATGCACAATTTATCCTAATTTTTCTCTATATGTCATTTTAATTTCTGATTTAAATAGGTTAACATGTTCAGATATGTTGGAGGGCGGCAAATTGAAGCACCACCCCGCCCCAAGCGGCACAAACTCTAGCTATGCCACTGGTGTGACCTTGTCCGTGGGACTTACCTATTCAGAACTTGTAAAACGCTCCCTATGCTCACATGTTGGATAATGTGTAAATAAAATAAACAGTATGCTGTACATGAAAAAATGTTTAAATAAGCATAAAGCTTACTGAATTGACAGACCATAGTCACATATTGAATTTGATAGATTACATGGTCGCTTACTTGGCCTTTGTCTTCTGGCTGGCTTGCTCAGTAAAGTTCAGCCATTTTTTTTTCACATTTACTTGGGTTATCCCTGCATATTCCTGTTTCTTCTGGCATCCCAAGGAGGTTAGTTGAATACCCTGCACACTGCCTCATTATGGTGTGTGGGTGGGTGAGTGTGCCCAGCAACATAGTGCCAAGCTGCTCAGTGTTGATTCCTGGTAGCATTGGCTTCAACTCCTTGAGGCTCCATAGTGGAAAATCGTTTTGTGATGTAGCAGAGCCCCAAGTCACAGATCAAAAGATGATGGTGAATGTGAAGGAGTCATACCAGCCCTACTCTTTAGGAAGAGGGAACTCTTTTCAGTCTTTGTTTGGAAAACAATAAATATTGCTCACTAAAGCCTCCTTCACATTACTGTGTTTAGCTGTGTTCTTCTCTGCAGCTGCGTAATTCATGAAATCTGTCACCAACTATCGAATCCATTAAGTTTATTCCTCTCATTCAAATGACAGTGGAAAACAACGGTGCACTTTTTACATTGCCCCCTTCGCCACCATAACCTATCATCTATGGGGGAAGAGTGAAAGCTTTAGATTCATCAAAAATTTAGATTTCCAGTTTTTGACAGATCTCGACGTTTTAGGGTCCCCTGATACGGAAAACATCAATATCTCGGTGATGGGTGAGTGTCTGTTTGTGTTTGTGTCTGTCTGTCTGGACAGAAAAATACTGATCTCGAAACTTAAGCCTGTTATGAGACGACGATGTGCTGATTAGTTTTTGAGCCAAATCGTGCAAGAGAAAGAGGCACTCTAGAACGATGAATCCTCAAATACCGTAATTCTGCAATTAATTATGAATTCTTCTCAACAATTGCTATTGTAATGACCTATTTTATGATCAGAAAAATCAGCATCAGAGCAGTAAATAACTACTGAAATGTTACAGAGTAGTTCAGGTAACTTGGTCCCTAGGGCGCAAAGCCTACTGACACTCACGTCTGAATTTTTAAAAATGTGACATGCCGCATATTTTCGACATGATGAAACACCAGAATGACCCACTCTGCACATTACTGTGTTTTCCTCACCACACCCCCACACCAAACGTGGCAGGATGCCTTTAGCCTATACTGCCCTTTCCTGTTCCTTGATTCCTGTATAAGTGATTGAAGACATGCAACCTCCAAATGATGTGGAGTTTCGGGTTTCTTTTCTGTCTCCGTAGCATCTTTAGGATTGCGATCGCTATGACTGTCATTGTAATAGACAGAGTTGGGATTGTACTACCAGAGCTCTCTGGTGGCTCAACAAAACGTATACATGTGATATGACAGAAGTCCAGTGATCTTTTTTTTTTTGTTACTGGAGATTTTTATTTAAATACAAAATGACTAGCAGACCCATGCAGAATTAACGCTTCCAGACAAAAACTAAATGCATTTCATCTTGTGTCAGTGACATGAATTTTGCTGGAACTGATACACAAATTAACTTTTTTTTTTTTTTTGCAAAGCAAAACATAGAATTTTGCTGTCATTTCAATTTCGCACAATTTGTTTCGCTACTTGCTAGTCACAGATCTGTACGGATGTTTTTTGTCTCTTTATATACACTGGTATGACATCAGAGTCTACAATATTGCTTGGTGGATGGCAGCGAGGTAAACAGTTTGCTGCTTTGGTGTGTGGTCTAAGGAGATGGAAATGTTTTGGTATCTCATCTTAAATTTCCTTTGCAGATAGTTTCTTGGTTCCAGAGATGAGGTTGGCCATTTTAACCACTAGTGGCAGGGTCTAGTTGTCTACCAAAGGGAAATTGCCACACCAGACAGCGACACAGCTAGTCCACATGTGCTCCAGTGTGCACGTATAGAGGTTAGTGAGGATCAGGTGGGGCGGTGGGAATAGTAGGGCATGAAGCGTATCAAAGGGGTGCATAGGAACCTATTGTTTCTCAGCTTTGACAAATGGAAGCAAATCCACTCTGAGCACATGCCAATCACCACTGTACAAAAAGCCAGGTCTGACAGTCTGTAATACCTTTTCGAATGGTGTAAAAGAGCGCTTCCTATAGGCCAAGGAGCAGACGCCGTCTTACCTCCTCTGCTGGACCCTCTAATGTTTAGACGGCTCCTCTCCAGTCTTGCCCCATATTAATTGCTCCTAACCCACAGATAAATGTCTTTAGCTTCTATAAGTTGAAGTCTAGACTGAAGTCTATTTAGCATTTTCGCTCATTTTCTTGGCTCATTCTGATTCTCTTGAAAGAGGTGGGGTTTGAGGCTCAGTCACACTCCACACTATTGGTTTTTATTATTTTTTAATTATTGCATACCCTGTCACTTTGATGGGTTGTGGAGCTTGCAATTCATTAGATATTTTAATAAAAATAAAATTCAAGTCCAAAGAGCTTTCCTATTCTTTTCTTGAAATTGCCATCACTTTGGATGACCCTCACTATTCCATTCTACACTTTGACAATAATGAAGTCACACCCTGCAAGGCCTGTTTGGTAACTGTCTAGTCAGTCCATGCATTGTCAGGAGACATGATAGTCAGCTGTAGAGCGGGTGTTCCCAGACCCTGGGAAAACAGAAGTTGTTAAAGTTAACATAAAGCTTGAATGTTCCCTTCAGAGAAGTGTGATGTGTCACTCTGTTTCTCAGTCTTAATTCGGTGTATTCACATAGAACGCTGTACACAAGCCCAGAGCACTTACACTGACTCACTAACTACATACACATTTAAGCATACAGTACATACTGTACTGATTTAAATGGATGGTATGAGAAACCACGGAATGGATAACTGGGTTCAGGTGAATGAATGAATGAATGAATGAATGAATGAATGATGGACAGATGCCTTAGGGGGGGCGCAAAGATGTGAAAAAAAGAAAACAAGAATCGAAAATATGAAAAATACATCTATTGAAACAAAACAAATTAACTTAAACTACATTCTGATACTAGAAAAATAAATATAGAGTTAGATAAATGTCGATAAAAGTTAAGTAGGTATAATAAAATATGCATCTATGATATACAGTATCATTAATTAAAAAAGAACAAATTGGTATTAGTGGGCTCCTTTCAAAAAAACGTTAGGGGGGGCGCGATTAAAACTGTTATGAAAACTTGGGTCGCAAATACTTAAAGGTTGAGAAACGCTGGCATAAACCTTGACACTCTACATTTCAAAGAGAAATAAAAATCAAGTAAATGCTGATTAGACTACTGTGCAGGGTAGATCAGAGCTCCCCATGACCTTTAAAAACATCATCACCAGATGAAACCAGACAGGTGACATGGTGAGAAGACTGAATGAAAACGCTGACATCAGAGGTCTGCATGAAACACCAGACAAGCAGCTTAGGAGGTCAAATCCCAGATTTATTGTAAAGGTGAGAAGTACAATAAAGCTCAGTCGTCTACTGGGTGCTCTCTCAATGTCCTCCATGAATTCCGGTTTTTGAAAGAGGGCTATGGCAATAGTTGTGTTTAAGAAAATGTCTGAAACTGAAAATGAATTTTTTAAAAAGTGGTGAAAGTATTAGAATTTTCCATCATCAACATGTTTTCCTGATTGACAAGTGGGGATGTCGCTCATAAGTCGATTGCAATAATGTATTTACAAGGTGATGTCATCTGCTTTGTTGACTTTGGATCAAATTACTCAGTTGGTGGGATCTTCTTCTCCAAAGTGTGGGTATGACAGATGTGGAATGAGACACCAGCACTTGTGTTGGAGAAGCTCATCATTCACTGGCTTCCCATGCTGTACTTTTGGCTCCTGCATCTGTTGAGGTCAAGACAAAAAAATAGGACATGGAAGATACACTTCCAAACACACCTATTTTATTAAATCAAACCAAATGTAATTTTTATAACATTATTATGCCACCATTTCATTTGTTCTTTGCAAGCACAGAAACTGCCATTTTTTGTTAATGACTGTGCTCTACTGCTACCTGTTGTAGGCCATGCCAAAGAATTAGTAAAAACCAGAAAAATGCAAAACTTTAAATTAATCTAAAAATTTTCCTACTTTGTTTAATGATTTAATGGGTTATGAACTTACCTCGACAGAAGAAGTGTGGCATGTGAAAGTAGGTAGTGGGACAGCATGGGTGCTGTTAAAGGAGGCTGCACGGGGAATCACCATGGGTGAAGGTTGCCAACATTTCAGCATTGCTTGGTGACCTGCGGTTGTATAGCATCAGGTTAGGTGTTAGCTAGAAATGATCTGTGCGAGAAAGTGAAAGATCCTGGGGAGAATGTTCAGGAGAGAGTTACCTGAGCAACGTTCAGAAAAAGTGAAAAGGTTTGTTTCATGTGTTGGCATGCGTGTATGGGTTTATTGCACCATAATGTGGGAGGTGATTGTATGCAGCATCACATGCATACCAGTGTGCAAGTCTATAGGTGGGAATGAGAGTGGTATTCAACCTATATTGACTGAAGAAACCCCGCTAGAATATTTAATGGTGCTACAGTAGATAGAATGAGGAGACTTTTCATATGATTACCTGTGGAGTCGATCTGTGTGTTGTACCCAGGCAGTCTATTGCAAGTTCATTATTATGAGGAGAAGGTCTTGTAGTGCCCAAGGTGAAATCCTCCAAACTGCTGTTAAAGTGAAGGTAGAAGCTGTGGTTGAAAGGTGTTGGAGGTGATGGAGGAATTCATCTCATCTGCTAATCCTGAGTGGTAATTTTGTGTAGTGGACTAATCATCATGGTGAGCTAGATGTTGTTGTCATCTGTTATTTTCATTGTACATGACTGATTTGTCTTGCCCTTAGTAGTCTTCAAAGGAGGAGATGAAGGGGAAATGAAGTGGTTATTGTCATCTTTTATCATCGTTATTATTTGCCTCTTATTTTTGATTTACTCAGTGTACAAGATCGTTTTTTGGCAATATTTTGCTTGGCACAAGATTGTGATTTGGCACACTTTTAACAAACATTTGATACTTTTTCCATAATTTTGGTCTGTGTCTTTCAGTTCTGTCACTCTGGCTGCTTGGATCTGACTCCAAATGCCCAGAGTCCAAGTACGTACAAAGGTGCCATTGCAAGGGGAAGCACACTACCATGTGATGGGCACAAGTTCTGACACATGACATCATCAGGTCGTCTCCTTTTAAGATGGTGGCACACTTTCAGTAGCCTCTGTATATTAGGATTGACAGGCATACTTTGTGCCATTATACTATAAATATCTTTTTAGTGAGTTAGACTTTCATGTGAAGTTTTGACTTTGGCTTACGGTTAACATATTGAGCTCTGATTTTTTTCAGTCTTCTACTCTGTTTTCTTTTTTTGGGTTTATCTCCTAGTCCTTGAAGCCTATTTGACTTTTGGTTTCTCCACTTTGGCAGTACCCTATGGGGAGTTGGGGAGGACTAGGAATAAATCAGATAGGGGATACTAAGAAGTGGAGGATGCTGTGGAGAATCATTAGCATTTTGTTTTGAATCTTCTTAATAAATGTTCTGATTTATTAACATTGAATTTTGAGTTTCTACTATTTTTTATCATTATTTTCCAAGTTGATATCATGGCATGATTTTTTCAAATATTTTTCAATGAGAAAAAACATTTTGTGCTTTGTTGTCATGGCCACTGACATGTGACATCATCCCACCACTACTGTAAAATTTGAAGGTGCACTTTAATTATAAATGTGCATTTTGGTTCTTCCAAAAAAAAAAAAAAAAACAGCAATAACTATATAACATAATAAAATAATTTTGACTACTAACCAATAATATTGAATTATATATTGACTTATTTAGGGTTTTGCGTTTGATTCTTGACTATACCTACAACTTCTCTTTCAATCAGCCCTCAAGCAAAACCTTTTCGAGGTCTGCTTAGACTTGCTCTGTCCAACCATTCTTTAAAGAGGAGCAGATACATCAGTTAAGGATGATGTGATTATTAATATTTATCTCTCTTGTTTTCAACACACATATCAATTTGTGTACAGTGTTAGGGAATGTTACTTTTAAAAGTAGCTTAGCGACATTATTCATTATTTACAAAATAAGTAACAGAATATGTTACATAGTTTCACACACGTGCGCTTAGGAGTCAACTTCAGGGCTTATCTAATGGTAATTCTGCCTCACGTACCTCAAGTTGGTACTGTTACCTAATGCATCCCCTCTCCTTTCTTCTGCAGACCTGATAACCGGTGAGTGATATCACTTCTGGTTTCCGGTCACCTGAGTCCACCTCTTCCACCTTGCCCACATCTTAACTGGCTCCAACTCCAACTTGCCTCAGTCTAGTCATAGACTCGTGTCTGAAGAGATGTACAATACACATGTGACAGTCATGTTTATTATTTTGTTTACAATTATATGGAGTTTACCTGAGGGTGCCCCAAACCTTTATGCAGTGCATCAGGAAAGTATTCACAGCACATCACTTTTTCCATATTTTGTTATGTTACAGCCTTATTCCAAAATGGATTAAATTCATTTTTATCCTCAGAATTCTACACACAACACCCCATAATGACAATATGAAAAAAGTTTACTTGAGGTGTTCGCAAATTTATTAAAAATAAAAAAAAACTAAGAAATCACATGTACATAAGTATTCACAGCCTTTGCTCAATACTTTGTCGATGCACCTTTGGCAGCAATTACAGCCTCAAGTCTTTTTGAATATGATGCCACAAACTTGGCACACCTATCCTTAGCCAGTTTCACCCATTCCTCTTTGCAGCACCTCTCAAGCTCCATCAGGTTGGATGGGAAGCGTCGGTGCACAGCCATTTTAAGATCTCTCCAGAGATGTTCAATCGGATTCAAGTCTGGGCTCTGGCTGGGCCACTCAAGGACATTCACAGAGTTGTCCTGAAGCCACTCCTTTGATATCTTGGCTGTGTGCTTAGGGTCGTTGTCCTGCTGAAAGATGAACTGTTGCCCCAGTCTGAGGTCAAGAGCGCTCTGGAGCAGGTTTTCATCCAGGATGTCTCTGTACATTGCTGCAGTCATCTTTCCCTTTATCCTGACTAGTCTCCCAGTCCCTGCTGCTGAAAAACATCCCCGCAGCATGATGCTGCCACCACCATGCTTCACTGTAGGGATGGTATTGGCCTGGTGATGAGCGGTGCCAGGTTTCCTCCAAACGTGACGCCTGGCATTCACACCAAAGACTTCAATCTTTGTCTCATCAGACCAGAGAATTTTCTTTCTCATGGTCTGAGAGTTCTTCGGGTGCCTTTTGGCAAACTCCAGGCGGGCTGCCATGTGCCTTTTACTAAGGAGTGGCTTCCGTCTGGCCACTCTACCATACAGGCCTGATTGGTGGATTGCTGCAGAGATGGTTGTCCTTCTGGAAGGTTCTGCTGTCTCCACAGAGGACCTCTGGAGCTCTGACAGAGTGACTATCGGGTTCTTGGTCACCTTCCTGACTAAGGCCCTTCTCCCCTGTTCACTCAGTTTAGATGTCCGGCCAGCTCTAGGAAGAGTCCTGGTGGTTTCGAACTTCTTCCACTTACGGATGATGGAGGCCTCTGTGCTCATTGGGACCTTCAAAGCAGCAGAAATTTTTCTGTAACCTTCCCCAGATTTGTGCCTCGAGACAATCCTGTCTCGGAGGTCTACAGACAATTCCTTTGACTTCATGCTTGGTTTGTGCTCTGACATGGATTGTCAACTGTGGGACCTTATATAGACAGGTGTGTGCCTTTCCCAATCATGTCCAATCAACTGAATTTACCACAGGTGGACTCCAATTAAGCTGCAGAAACATCTCATGGATGATCAGGGGAAACAGGATGCACCTAAGCTCAATTTTGAGCTTCATGGCAAAGGCTGTGAATACTTATGTACATGTGCTTTCTCAATTTTTTTATTTTTAATAAATTTGCAAAAATCCCAAGTAAACTTTTTTCACGTTGTCATTATGGGGTGTTGTGTGTAGAATTCTGAGGAAAAAAATGAATTGAATCCATTTTGGAATAAGGCTGTAACATAACAAAATGTGGAAAAAGTGATGTGCTGTGAATACTTTCCGGATGCTCTGTATCTTGTCTGTGCTTCATTTTACAATTATCATTATATCATTTGTTATGTGTTGCAAGCATTGCTTTATGTAAGAGCCAATCTCAGAAACTTAATGCTCAAAGTTAAACTCATACTAGTGTTTTCTTAATTTGATCAGAATATAATTTTCTTTCATACTGTAGTCATAGACAATGGTATAGCCTTTTACGCCCTGAAAGTTAATATGTAATAGAACTTTTTTGCTATAACTAACATACAGTGTGTTGAATCAGCTGTTTTTTAGAATAGATCCCAGTGCTTACAGGGACAGAAAGACCCATTTACAGCATGAAAATGGGATAGGCATACAGTTTTCTGAATATTTAGAAATGGTTCAACTGTATAAGCAAACTTAAAGAAATAAAACAAGATTAAAGAGCTTTAAACAGAACTTTCTTTATGGTATAGTGGGTCCGTGGCTTCAAAAAATAAGGGCCAGGTTTTAAATCCGTATAGCTGTATTGCTCTCCCTGGGCGCGATTGCACGACCGTGGGGAGTTAATGAGGTAGTTGGAGCGAGTCACACCTGCACATGTGAGTGCGATCGTTCTCAATTGCTTTATTGGCTTCCTGTAGCGCGTGATTAAGGCGCTGCGCCCACGGAGGCACAGGTGTATGTATATATATATGGGTTGGCACCAGGAAAGGGGGGATGGATCACAAAATCGAGATGGATCAAGGAAAAGAGGAAGATAAAGGAGGTTAAAGGATGGGAAAGAGCAGTCTTAACAGGAGGATCTTGCCACCTGAAAGGAGGAAGCAGAACGAGCTGGGGCCCCGTGAAGAAGCGTTTAGTTGTGACGCTCTAGGGGCTAGTTCGCTGCACTGAACATCCAGGTGGAGTGTGGCGAGCAAGGCAGGTGTCCTCCCGAGGGATCTAAGAAGAGACTACATGAGCGCGAAGGAAGAAGGGAGGAGAGCTGACCTCAGGCGGTCTGGCTGTAATGTCCTTAATGCAGCCAAGATGGAGGTCAGTCGAAAGGAGCTCGTTGCTGTTGGGTCTCCGCCAGCTACGCGAGTTATGGGTGAGCTGGGGAGAATGAGAGAAGGAGGTGTGCTAAGATCGTGAAGAGTGAGACTGCATGTTTAACCTCGGATTTTAAAGGATTTATTTATTGTTTTTATCCCCACTTTGCACTGTTTTTATGGATTATTTATTGAAACTGTGATGCACTGCACTTTTTGTTTGGACCCTTTTGATTTTTGTGTAATAAAAGCACTTTGGCACTTTTGCACTATCCCCTGGCTTCATTGGAGAATTGTCCTCATTTTTCAGCTCATCTCGGTGACAATACCGTCGGTGTTGGGTTCAAGAGCTCCCAGCAGTCGGATGGGTGCATGGAGCGAACCTGCATCGTTACATTCTTTTCTTTGTTACATGAATTTTTTTCTCTATTTTCGTGTGAACTATTTTACGTTGAATTTTTACTAAAGTTTTTAAACAAATATATTTTGTCTGGGAAATCATTTCAACGTGTCAAGCTATTTTGCAAACTAGAGCTGCTGAACTTTGATAATTTCTGGAAAACGCAGCTACATTTTACTTTTGTGTTACTTTTTATTCTTTTGCAGGAAAAACTGCTTATTTCATTGGAAAGCATTTGTTGTTAAATCCTAAGCCCATAAGTGAAATTTGATGATACTGACTAGAAACACAGTCAAATGTGATAATGTTCTTGTGCTTCATAAACACTTTTAGATACCCCTTGGTCCGACCTAAGAAGGACAAGTTCTTCAGTTTGCTGAGACCTATTTGAGGGGGCATGAATACCTGGAGAAGCCTGCTATAAAAAGCAGCACTTCAATCGAGTCTCTTGGCTGTTAAAGAGCTGCTGTGATCATCACTGGCTCCCAGTGACCCTAAACTGTGCAGATTAAATGTACTCCTCACCACATGCAGGATTAAATATATGCCTATAACTTTAGTTCATTTTTTTTTACTTGACTTCATACTACGCACATGCTTAACTTCTTCCTCGGCTGTCATCAGAAATCCATAGTGTGCATGTGCACAACGTTACTCCAACAGCAGCTTACAAAGTCGTTGTGAAAAAGGCAATACTTTTTTTTTGGAGTGGTGGGAATAATCTCCCATAGTAAGGCAGTGGTGCATATCTGTTTGCTTTTTTTAATGCAGGCATTTTTTACTTTAAGAAAGAAAGTATTAAGGTACCTTACTTTAAAAAGTCATCAGACTATGTAATGCATGTTAGTTTTAATGTGCGTGGAAGAAATTAATTTGCAAATATATTAAAGAAAGAAATCTTGTCCTCAAACTAAGACCTCTTTGAGTCAGGATCCAGGCAGGAGGAAACTTGTCCATTACATCCTTTATTTACTCAACAGCAAATACTTAAGAGGGTCATTCATCACAGTAGTCTGTTGCAAAATGGTCAAAGAAATTAGGACAGGAGTCCATTTTATTAACAACTGAATTTTACATAATAGTGCTGAATTAATGCATTCATTTACTCTGACTGGTTTGTTGGCTTAAACCCAAATAACTTATTCAAATAAAGGTGATACTATTACACTCTTGTTCTTCTCATATCTTTTAGGTTCAGCTGTTACTCTTGAAATTTCTGTTTACACGACTGCTGTCCAGTCTTGTTGTTTACAGGACATCTGCATCTACAGTACATTTTGTGTATTATATCAACTTTCTCCTCGTACATTCTTCTCTTTTATTTACTTAAACATTTCAGTTGTTCTCTTCATGACATTCACAAATGCTTATATACTTCAATACAGGTAGTCCCCAGGTTATGGACACCCGACCTACGACATATGAACAGGGCAGCAGCTGCGACGCATGCGCCTCAGTAACTGCCGCTCCATCATCTTCGGCCCAGGGACGCTGCAAGTGGTGGCTGGATGGAGGCTGGAGAGGGTCGATTTTGCTGCCCGTGCAGTGTAGTGTCCGTTGGGAGGCTCCCGGCAGCAAGCGGTTTCACTTCCCACCCACCACACACGGCTGCCCCGTTCGTTCTAGGTGGGTGGCTGGTAATGCTGCAAGTGGTGACCGTGTTGTGGCTGAATGGAGGCCATTGAGGGTGAACGGGGAGGAGGGGGGTAGCATTGTAGTGTGCCTCAGATGGCTGTGTGTTGAATGGGGGCGGTGGTGTGGCGAACACTGCAGGCAGCATACTGTAGTGGAGGTGACTGTGATGTGGGCTGGTGATGAACCGCCCCTCGTTGCCCCCATTCATTCTCAATAGCAAGCCTGCTTGTACTGTTACGCACATAGCAGGAAGTTGTCTCTTGTCAGTACAGGGTGGTCCAGATCTAATTCTGCAGATCCAGATTGTCTGAATGACTTTGACTTATGCGGGGACGATTCCAGTTTGGCGCGAAGACGATTCTTCATGTCGTCAGTTCACACACTTCTCGATGGTCCAGGATTTTTCGTGTGATATTCTATGTAATAAACTGAATAAGTTACAGCGTAATGAAAATTGCATAATTAGATCTGGACCACCCTATACATCAGACGTGTTGACGACTGGTGCCTAATCTCCTGTGATAACGTGTACAGTGCTGTACAGAAGAGTTCATCTTAAACTTTTGTCTTCACCCTTCAAGAATGTCTCTGAAACACAAATCTGATGCAAGTGCTGGTGATACAGTAAAGAAGAGAAAAACCATTACCATTGAAAATAAAGTAGAAATAATAAAAAGGTCAGAAAGAGGTGAAATTCCATCATTCATTGGCAGAGCACTTGGTTACAGTCGGTCAACAATAACATTTATTAAAGTAATGTACCTGTTCCAACTTACATACAAATTCAACTTAAGTACAAACCTACAGTCCCTATCTCGTACCTAACCCGAGGACTGCCTGTATGCAGTGCAAACCAAAATACTTAACTATTGTAACCTCTAAATTATTATCTCACATGTGTTACCCCTAACACTGTTTGTGTAAATATATTCCTTTATCTTCAGACATTTCATTTTGTGATTATTTTGGTCATTTCATCTTGCCACTGTTTTGTTCTCATTTTTGGCGGTTTGCACTACAGTTTTGCAATGATGCCATTCTTTTCAGACAGTCTTCATGAGTACCATAACATGGAGAGCACATTGAATGACATCATTGCGCAGCAAATATTTAAGTCTGCAGTTCATCCTAGCTTTTGGAAACTTTCTGTTAAAATCTCTGCATTTAAATCATGTTTCTTTAGATTGGGTTCTGAAACGTTTACTTTGGTTTTGATTTGTGCTTTGAAATTTAGATTTATGACTGAAATTTCCCAAGGATTTGTTTGCTGATTTGTTTGACTCTGATCAAAAATGATAATCCTCCTTCATTCTGTGATCTTTTCTTTTACAAATTCCCTTATGGTGCTGTCTGTTTTCAGACAGACCATAGCATAATGGAGACTGGGAATAAGAGAATAAGAAACTGTTCTGAGTCACAAGAAAGAAAATTAGGGATGAATGGGAATGAAGCAGTAGGGGATATTTCTCAAGAGTAGAGGAACCCAGGAATAAGGAGTTTTTGGTAAGTCATCTATCAGGTAAAATGGAAATGAGTCTGTGACTATGTGAAAGATCACACAGGTCTAGAAATACTCAGAATAAGGTCATCTAAACACCTCCTGCCAACTGAACAGGCAATAACGCTGTTTAGCAGAAGCATTGAGTGTTATTGTAATAGAAACAGGAGATAACGTGAGTCTAATGTAAAGGAATTAAAGATGTCTTAGGTCTCAAAGGATCGAGAATGTGACCTTGATACACAGTGATGGCCTCTCACCCAAGGAGGGATGGTGAAGAGAAAACTCTCTGTAAACCTTGACACTTGAGCCCTGCAGTCCCATAGACGATGGTGACAGATGCAATTTCCTTAAAGACCTGTAAATTTTACTGGCATCTGTTCAGCGCTGATAGTGTTGTATAAACTCTAAATATTTTTCTGAAATGGCGGCTGACTGCACTCAGTGTATTGAGTCCTACTACAAATGAGGAATAATTCAAGAAGACTGTGCCCTTTGTATGGAGGATTAGGATCAGAAAGAAGTATCAAGCCACCTGTGTCTGACGTCTGACTGGTCTCTTTAAAGACTGCGTCCCGATGCAACGCCTCAGCTGTGAAAAGCGCCTCTAATCTGAAGCGATATAAGGAGATTTACTTCAGTCTGAATTAAAGTGTTAAGATTACTGCTGACCCTGGATGCAGTGGAGGCAGGCGAGGGGGGTGGCAGTTGTATTGAGAAAGGGCTGATCCTCTTGGCATATGTTCATCATGGGTTGACCTCGACAGTTACGACAGCTGAGGAGAAAGTCTGTGAGTAATAAAACCTGCCGAAAGCACTCTGTAAAAGTCAGGCACAAGTGAGTAATGGCTTCTACCAAGCTGCAGCATTGCCCGAGCCACAGCATTGCCGTGTCAGCTCTGCCTCCACATTATATCATCTCTGTCTTCTGCGGCTGCAGCTCTAAAGCAAAACTAATCTGTCTCTTCACACCTCTGGGGTGGACCAGCATGGTCTGCTAGGCTGCATGGGATGAGGATTTCTGGAAGCTCACATAGCAGGCTCTGTCTTCTCATGGTTCTCTCACCATATCCTTCTCACTGATTCTGAAAGCACAATTTAAAAATGAGAGCCTCTGTGCTCCCACTAGCTGCCTCAGTGGTGTAAGCAGCTTGTCTCTTGTCCAGAGCTGTGCTGTACACAGAAGCAAGTAGAATGCCCACCACTGTCTGACTGTGTAATGTGACACTGAATAAGCAATGCCAGCTGTCTTGTTTCAATTACACAGAGATGACTATTCTCATGCTGGTACCGTGGATAGTGGCTAGTGTCAGTAGCTGCCTCAAGTTGATGTATCTGAATTTGATTCATGGTTGGTGTACATCCCATGTTTAAATTTAATTTTCTTCTTACATGTCACTCTGGGTCCATGCTCAATTCATCTAAATTGCCATGGCATAAGAGTATATCAAGATGGGTATTTGCATAGTGCCTGTTGCTGCCAGGCTAAACTCGCAAATTGCTGACTACATAATTTGATCAAGAAAACTTACTGATCAAATGCACACTTGTTAGGGCTGCTGCATCACAGCTCCAGAGCCCTGGAGACACATTATCTCCTTCATGAAGGGTTTCATAGACAGGTTCTGATTAATACTCTGATTTCCAGGTTTGGTTGACTATAGCTGGGAATTCCATGGAGCCCAATCCTGGAGGAACTCTGGTTAAGGACCTAAGCCACCATATAAAATCTGGATTGTCTCTTAACTTGGTAAATTGGAGTTAAGTATCCTCAATGACCAACAATATGGCCTTGTTATCTGATAACATCTAAGTTGGATGAAGATGGGTGCAGGACACTTAGCATTGAGATGTTACTGTTGTACAGTTAAAGGGACGTTCCTCATCGGGACAAAGGGAAAGAGTGGCTGGGCTGAGATGGCAAACGCACACCCACCTTGGATTGCAAAATCTTCTTCTTGACACCAGGCCTTCAATGTGTCTCACAAAGGCTTCCTGAGACTTCCTGGTTACCATTGGTCTACACTGAGCTTTCACTGCTTTTTTCAAGTGAATTCATATTCTTTTTGACTTTTTAATATATTGGTGAAATATGTTTCTTATGATTCTATTTAAAAAATTCCAGTACACTTTTTTCAGCTTCTTTTTTTTCATAGTTGTCCCATTTTGGGTTTCTTAAGTGCAGCATCACATTTTGCACTAATTTATTAATTATTATTATTGTTATTATTAATACTATTATTTCAGTTATTAATAAAAATAATGAAGGTTTTGTCAGCATTTTTGTTGTTGCTGGCATCACTGTTTTGAGCTACCATCATTAAAAAGTGTCGGTTGCTACAGAGTGCAAATAATACATAATTAATGTCATTGACGTGACAATAGTGTTGCATTGGCGGCATGGTGGTGCAGTGGTTCGCTTCCCGACTCCTCCCTGCGCGGACTTTGCATGTTCTCCCTGTGTTTGCATTGGTTTCCTCCCATAGTCCAAAGACATGCAGGTTAGGTGCATTGGTGATCCTTAGTTGTCCCTAGTGTATGCTTAGTGTGTGGGTATGTGTGTGTGCCCTGCGGTGGGCTGGCCAGGGTTTGTTTCCTGCCTTGCGCCCTGTGTTGGCTGGGATTGGCTCCAGCAGACCCCCATGACCCTGTAGTTAGGATATAGCAGGTTGGATAATGGATGGATGGATTGCGTTGCATTGATACTAAAATTTTGTTTCCATATCAATACCAGCTTTTGCACCTCAGTACCAGTAACAAAATGATACTGAAGCAAATAACGGATAACACCTCCCCATCTCAGCTCCCAGCTGCTTCATCCCCCTGGTACACACACCTGCAAGCTGACCTGACTCTGCCACAGTCCACTCACTAGGAAACAGATGCAAACCGACTGCAACACTTTCCCCTGGTTCTGCCAGGTTCTGTACAAGGCCCATAATTTCTTAATTGAGCTTTCCCCCTTGGAGTTTCACTTGCACTAATAAACATGTATTGTTTCAAAGAGTGGAGGACGGGAGGTTTTATGGTCGGGGTTAGTGAAGTGCTGGTACACAACCATTAACTGCCAGTACTGAACATAATGCTAGCATAGTACCATTTCAAAAAAATGAGTAGTTTGTTACTTTTTTAATACTGGTAAACTACACAACACTACATGACAATATCAAAAGTGCCACATCAGAAATGTCATTATCTGAGTTTGCGGATATCTGTAAAAAACAACCTTTGAAAGTGTGTGTATTCCAAGTTCCATAGTATTCCCTGTTCCTGACTCTTTGCTTTTGTCTTCTCACTATGATTCTTGGATTAGAGCTTCGATAGTGACCATTGATAGGACAGAACTCTGCTCTTGACCTTGTCTTTGGTTAACATATCCTCTCCCTGTCATCCCCGTATCTCAGTCAGTCTTTCCTTTTGTAAGGCTTAACAACGTTCCTCTTCTCATATAATAACAACAGCTAATTTTTTTCATAACTACTAGCAGTTTTTATGTTTCTGTTTACCTTAAATGGTGTTTATTTATCACTTTGAACTACAGTTTTGTTAAGTTTATACATTAACAAAGAGTGGCATTTCAAATATATTGTAAAATACGGTGCAAGCAAAATTAAATATATATTTGAATTCAAAGTATGTCAGACTCTGACAGAGGCAGCACTTTACTACCAAGAATGTGAACCTGGGTGCTTCAGATGGATATGTCACCCCAGCTGAGGAGCAAAAAAGCAAGTGTGAAAGCCAAATGAGTTAAAGGAGGACTTGTGTGGTTTGAGAGATTATTAGGCCTTTAGAGAAATTGAACACTTTGAGACAGGCCCACAAACCCAAGGTGTGCTTCACAGACTACAGCCAAGCTAGAAATTGAGGAAGGTAGACTAGAATGTTACATACTATGGTGTTCTACTCTGGACTGTGCTTGATAGATAGATAGATAGATAGATAGATAGATAGATAGATAGATAGATAGATAGATAGATAGATAGATAGATAGATAGATAGATAGATAGATAGATAGATAGATAGATAGATAGATAGATAGATAGATAGATAGATAGATAGATAGATAGATAGATAGATAGATAGATAGATAGATAGATAGATAGATCAGGAAAGCTGTTACTTTAATTTAAACAAAATAATCAATGGATCAGAGTCCATTGACATAAAGGATTTAGCTTTACCAGATACCCATTACATTCTGACCAGACTGGTAATTTCAGGCACACTTGCCATTTATTCCATTTCTAGATGGGTTTAACTAAGCTCTGTGGGGGCACCTCAGGACATGCTTACTGGTTGTTCATCATTCATATATGACAAAAGTGACACCTCTCTCCCATGGCTAGCCTGGACAGCCACAAAGTGCTTCACACTTTGGAGTCCTGAAATGTTCCTCTCATAGAGCATTCAATTGCAACCATTTATTAATGCAAGACAGAAGAAATAGCTTTTCTACATCTAATCACAAATCAAACCTCAATAATGTACATTTTGTTACAAATGCCAGCAAGGTGATATTTGTGCTTCACCATTTCATTTTACTCGTTCTCCATTTGTCCATCTGCCTCTTCAGAGGATTTCTTGAACTTTTTTTTTTTTTTGACCCTGCAGTTTCTTCACAGTATTACGCCACTCTGCTGCCCTCTACTGCCCACTTGTAAACCACTCACTTTCCCATACATGTGCTATGTATTCTTTTGTAGATAACAAAGGAGTAGCCGTGGCTGGAAAAAGTCTGCCATGACTCCAGAGATTTTTTAAGAAGGCAGTTTATCAGTGTGGACATGCATAAAGAAGGGAATTGGGGCCAGTCAGGGCACACCAGTTAATCTGTTTGTTTCTGAGTTTCTGTGCATATAGAAGCATAAACGTTTGTGACGCCACTGTGGAGTCTCATAAAGAGAGCCTACTGAAAAACACAATGACAGTGCAAGTGACACTAATGGGGGCATGACAACACACTCGAGATGCACTTTTGGGTCACCCAACATGTCTTAACGGCCTACACTAATGTTGCAAGTCTTACAGCTAGGGTCCTTTTTGGCATTGGCTGTGGACAGGCTCATCAACTGATGGCCACTTATCTCATTCAGTGTGCCATAACAAAGGGACACTGGTTCAGTGAAGATCACCTCAAGAATGACATCATGCGCGTGTTTGTAAACCGGCTCTGCCTCATCCGTCTCTGGGATGGTGTAAGTCAAGAATGGGTTGTTGGTAGGATCCAGTTCTGGCAGACAGCTTCTGCAGAAGACATCTCCTTCAGAGTTGACAGGAGCCAGCACCAGAACCACGTAATGGTAGGCAGTGTACATGCAGTAAAAATCAGCAAAATACAACCGAGTTTGAGGATTGAAGAGGTATCCAGCAGGGATCTGGAATCTCACAGGTCCATAGGGAGAATCATTAGGGGGCAAGCCAGTGTCAAATTCAGTGTTACAGCTGAAGAAGATGCCTCTCAGGGTCCCACTGATCGGAGAACCATGACTGCCACTGTTGTCCTTGAGGGAGGGCTGCATTACTCCGGCACATTGACTCCTAGGGGAAAAAAGGCAGGAAAGTCAGTAAGGAAAATGAAAGGCAAAGATTCTTAGTGCTGTATGATGGATTGGTGACCTGTCCAGGGCTGATTCCTCCCAGTGGCGTAGCTAGTGTTCGTGCTTCAATTTGCAGCCCTCCAACATATCTGATTATGTTAACCTATTTAAATAGAAAATTAAAATGACGTATAGAGAAAAATTAAGATAAATTTTGCATAGATTAAGTCATATATAGAGAAACAGCAATAATTGTTCATATATAATTATTTATAAGCATCAACTAGACAAGAATATAGTATAGACGTACAGATAAGCCGTGTTCTAATTTATATAATTATGCTGCGAAAACCAGAACCAGTGTAGTGTACAAATGATAGGTGGGGATGTTTTCTGCAAAAAGCAAGAACGCATTTGGATTGATAACAAAACGAAATTGTAAATTGTAAATTACCTGTTTATCTTCCTAGAAATTATTATTGCTGTAATGTTTATGTTTATTTTTGTTATTGCCTCATAAATTTCAACTACTGTGTCTGATGCCGTCACAGAAACACAGTCTGAAAATTATTTTTGAAGCATTTCTGGATAAAAATCAGAGAATTTAACTTTTTTCATTCATGAGTGATATTTTTCTGAACCCTGCTGCTTACACACAAATTGTACTGAGCCTTTTGGCCAATAATGCCGCCCCCGAAAATGTGCCGCCTGGGGCGAACCGTCCCCTCCGCAAAACCTCCCAAGCTACGCCACTGTTACCACCCTGCCACTGGGATAAGCACTGAATGCATGAATGGATCTGCATCTCTTTGTGTTTCCTGACATGAATGATACAATAAACGTTTGAGTCCCCAGAAAGAAGTCAAGCAGCCAGCCGCCCAACAATGGTTCAAATGAGCATTGATGACAATCATTACCTGTCAAGACAAGGTAAATCATATACAGTATATAGAGGGAGACTGTGATATAGCAGGTCCGCGGCTCAGAAGAAAAGTTTTTAAATAATCAGTTTTGCCATGTCAGTCTCCGTGGGCGCCATCATTCAGCCTTCATCGGCATCCTGCGGTGCGTGATTGAGGTGCTGCACCCACAGAGCCGTATAAGAACGGGCCGGCACAGAGGTGAAAAGGGACGTAAAAGAAACGAAGGAAAGGCTGCAAGAGCGGTTAGCGCAGTCATGTGGAGGGAAAGATCAGCACTTTATGGAAGGATCTCTCCCACTGATGATGTAAAAGAGTAGGTTGATCATGGAGGAGTCCACCCTAAGGATCCGAGGGACCACTGCGAGAAAAAAGATGGGAGGACAACCGATCCCGAGCGGTCTGGCACACGGCGGCGGAGGCAGCCAAGACTGGGGTTGGTAGTGTGAGGACCATGGCAGCTGAAGTCTCTCCTGCTGAGCAAGCCTTGGGTGAGTGGGAGAGACTGGGAAGGAACTGTGCTTGGCTGGTGTGACCCCACTGTCTGCTGCAGGATTTTAGTCTCATTTTGTCTTTGTTTTAAACATTTGGGAATTTTCTATTTATTTATTGGAACACTTGTAAGCACTGCACTGTTTTGGACACTTTTTTTTTTGTAATAAAAGCACTTGCATTTTTGCAGCTTCCATTCACATCAGCTTATCTATACTAATAAAAGGCAAAGCCCTCACTGACTGACTGACTGACTGACTCATCACTAATTCTCCAACTTCCCGTGTAGGTGGAAGGCTGAAATTTGGCAGGCTCATTCCTTACAGCTTACTTACAAAAGTTAGGCAGGTTTCATTTAGAAATTCAAAGCACAACGGTCATAACTGGAACCTCTTTTTTGTCCATATACTGTAATGAACTGCAGCTCGCTGGCTGTGGGAGGCGGAGTTGCGTATCGCGTCATCACGCCTCCCACGTAATCAGGTGAATTGAAAACAAGGAACAGCCACAAAGCGCGCTGAAGAAAACATTCATTACACAATTGAGAAGGCAGCGAAACAATAAGAAGCGAGCGAGTGACTGACTGAACACAGCACGAGTGATCACTTCAATGAATCAAACCTGTTCAAAAAACACATTACACAATTGATAAGGTACGAAAAGAATATGAAGCGACTGACGCATACAGGCATAAATTAAGTTCATAGACCTACAAAAGATTGCCATTTTTCTCCTGTACAACTATATGTTGCATTCTCAACAGTAAGCTTAAACGGCTTGATCATATTCCAACCGGAGTGCTCAACTGACAACGTGGTATACAAAGACAACTATAACAATCGTAATAAACAAACAATGAAACAACGGAGAACCCGTGCATTAAATAAAAAGGCTGCTTCCTTGGCAAAGCAAGGAAAAAGGATGGCCTTATATGGCATTGTTTATAAAAACAATCGTAATAGACGAACAATAAACCACTAGAGAACCGCGAAGCAAGCAGAAAGGACGGACTTATATGGCGTTTGTTTATAAAACAGCGGAGAAGCTGTGTAAAGACAGCTTCACAAAAAAAACAGATCCTTAGCAAATTGTTATTGGTATATTTTCCCTCAGTTTAAAAAGGTTTTCTTTTCTTCTTAATAAAAATTTAAAAGCAGAACTTCGCCGCTGCAAAGCGCGCCTGACTTTATTGAAAAGAAACTAAACTTGCAGTGCCGCTATTCAATGACACTTGCCTAACACCTGACTTTATTGAAAAGAAAGTAAACTTGCAGCGTCGCTATTCAATGACGTGCCGCTATTCAATGACACTTACCTAATGCCTGACTTTATTGAAAAGAAACTAAACTTGCAGTGTGTAGCAGTTAAGGCTTTTGTCCACCTCTTGAACCCTCAGGTACCACTCTGATGACCAGGTGAAAGTATAATAACTATTATTTTTATTATTATACTGTGCACAAAGCACTCCACACACCACACTACTCATATAACAATTCTCTCTCTAACCAAACAATCCTCCTCGCCCAGACACGTCGCCACCCTACCTCCCAGCTCAGCTCAGTGTTCTGGGCTTCCCATAGTCCTTTTATAGCCCCTGACCCGGAAGTGGTTCCTGGCACAACCCACAAGTCCGTTTCCTTCCGGGTCAGGGCAAACAGTCCTCTTCTTCATCCCGGGAGCACGTCGCTTCCTCTGGTCACGTGACTGTGACACACTCCCGGGTTATATGGCACGCAAGAGCCCACTAGCCCCCCTACAGCGACTCCTGGTGGCCCCCAAGGTATCCAGCAGGGCTGTGTGTATAAACTACAGAGTCCATGAGGCCCTGTTGGAAGTCGGGGCACCATCCTGCTGTCCGGAAGGCTCCTCCTAGTGGCCTGGGGGTGGCGACCGGAGTCCATAGCCGGTCGTCCATCACAAGTGCCGCTATTCAATGACACTTGCCTAACGCCTGACTTTATTGAAAAGAAACTAAACTTGCAGCGCCGCTATTCAATGACGCGCCGCTATTCAATGACACTTGCCTAACGCCTGACTTTATTGAAAAGAAACTAAACTTGCAGCGCCGCTATTCAATGACACTTGCCTAACGCCTGACTTTATTGAAAAGAAACTAAACTTGCAGCGCCGCTATTCAATGACACTTGCCTAACGCCTGACTTTATTGAAAAGAAACTAAACTTGCAGTGCCGCTATTCAATGACACTTGCCTAACGCCTGACTTTATTGAAAAGAAACTAAAATTGCAGTGCCGCTATTCAATGACACTTGCCTAACGCCTGACTTTATTGAAAAGAAACTAAACTTGCAGCGTCGCTATTCAATTACACTTGCCTAACGCCTCTCCTAAGGGGAGATACTGTGGGATCTAGGCATCAGTCAAAGCACCAATCACAGGCCCGATTAGAAAGTGGGAAGCTGTGATTTGTCGTCTCTCTCCCATGTAACAATCACAGCCCATGTTACAACGCACTTAGTCACTGAACTTGTTTTGTTGTTCTTAGACTAGGAAATACTACTACTATATTTAAAAAATGTAGATATGTATATATATATATATATATATGTAGATATGTAAATATGTATATGTATATATATATGTGTCTGTATGTGTATATATATATATATATATATATATATATATATGTGTGTATGTATGTATGTATGTGTGTATATATATATATGTATGTGTATGTATGTATGTGTATATGTATATATGTATATATGTGTGTGTATGTATGTTGATATGTGTATATATATATATGTATATATATGTGGATGTGTATATATATATATGTGTATATGTATATATATCTATATGTAGATATGTGTATATGTAGATATGTATATATATGTATATATGTATATATGTATATGTATATATATATGTTTACATAACCTCTTTAACACACTACTTCTCCGCTGCGAAGCGCGGGTGTTTTGCTAGTCCGGTTATATTACTGATGGAGTTGGTTTCATAAGGGAAGAGGGAGCGTGGAGCAGGACCCGCATCGTCACAGAGACTTCAAATAAAAAAGGCCTATAGGATTGTTATGAGGGGTAGACTGTAAGAAACATATTGATAAAAAAATTCTAGGCATGAGTGTTATGTGAGAGAAGGCAAGACAGTGACCTCTTGTTGTAGTTAAGTGATCATTTATATTTGATGTAGAAGGGGTAAGAGCCTCTTTAACACATTACCATTTATTACCAGGATGCTGCAGTATAGAATTAAGCATACAAGACAAATAATCAACTCTATTAAAACTCATAAAAATGTAAAGAAACATAGCAGAAACAGTTACTGTTGATAATAAAACTGTCAAAAATGTAAAGAGACTCATAATTACATTATTTTCACCAGCACCTTGACTAAAAGTCTCCATTTGAATAACAGACCTAACAAGCACAGCCCCACGCACAATGTGGGCTTAGAAGCGCATGTGATGCAAATATAACTCACTTTTTTTTTTGTGCTGTCCACGCCTTTTGCACACAACACATTTGGTTCAGTAGCTGATGACTGTTCGTGCTCAGTGTGGTGGGCAGCTGAATATCCATGTTGTGCTATCCTGACAGTCATGACAAGTCGGATGCCTTATGATGATGAAACGCCTTTGGGATGGCTATCCACATCATCCAACTGATAGTGACAGTAACCATCATGAAAATATTCATAATGCTGCAAATCTAGTTGATTCAAAACATCAGCAGCTTCATATCTTTTTGTGATGGCATAACTACAGATTGTCTATAACACTATTTTCTGTAAGTTGTTGACACCAACAAAAAAGTTCTATGGCTAGATCAATTTTTCTTCAACGTGTTTTCCTCAAAACCCAAGCCCTTCTTAGTGTCTTTGAGACCCAGTCCAAGACCTCATCAGTACCTCTTCAATTTGTGCTTGAGGAATATATGTTGATAGGTAATCTCGGGAGGTTGGGTGACCTGTGCCAGTCATAGTGGAGCAATGCTGATTACTGTAACTGGTGACCCATTGTGACACAATTCGTAAATTGTACGCAACCCTTTCCCATTGAATACAACAGTGATTCATGACTTTGTGCGACCCAAATGCCGGAAACCAGTGACCCCTAGTTTAACCCTTTAACCGCCAACTCCCTAAATATTCCCCACGCCAGGCGAAATCTGAACAATTTTCGTTTTTTTACTTTTTTACATTTTTTTTACATTTTTTACATTTATTCAAGCAGTATTGACCACTAAATGTTGTGCAAGTTGCCAGTGTATACACGAAATCTATAAATGTAACCTGAATTCTCAGCTAAGCAAAACATCTTGATACCAAACCGTGCCCTTTTCAATGGTAGATACTGTCGAAACTGTAAGCGGCCCTTCCACGACAATAAACTTTCATCAACTGCAACTGACGGTCCTGGCATGTAGGGCAACTGAAATGCTTCAAATAAATGATCAATCAAAGGACGTAGCTTGAACAAGTGGTCGCGGTTTGGATCTTTCTTATCTGGCTCGTTTCTGTTGTCATTCAAATGAAAGAATTTCAGCAGCAAAGAGAATCGGTTACGTGTCATGACAGCTGCAAAAATAGGTGTTGCATACATAGGATCTGTAGACCAGTACATCTCAATATCTGGTTTTCTGATTATTCCCATCAACATCAAAATCCCAATGAATTTTTTCATTTCGTTTTCATCAGTGTCAAACCAAGCACGAACACGGGAATGTGGAGGTAAATTGGGATTTTTCTCAATAAACTGTGCTGCATACAGATTTGTCTGATGAACAAAATGTTTGATCAAATCAGGTGACACAAACAGCTCATAAAACTGCTCAGCAGTGTAATTGTTTACATCAACAATAAAGCCATATGTTGCCTCAAACGAATGCAGAAAAGGTAGTTCACCACGGGCAGCAGCCCAGCTGAGATGCTGGGGATACACCCACTCAGCGCCGTCATCTGATGCGTCTTCATTCACATTATCATGCAGCGCACGTTGCTGCTCATCACTGTCACTAAAATCTTCTTCAGAACTGCTACAATCATGATCAGAACTGTCCAAAATCGCCTGCAAAGCCTCACTTGAAGTCAGTTTACGTTTCGCCATATTCACAGCTGTTACATGCGAATCACGTCACATGACCGGCCAAAACAACCACAGACTTGTCGAAATACAACGTAGTAATAATACCCACGCCAAACCGTCAGTTATACTACTTGCCAGGCATTCATATAACCACAGGCAAATGTGCTGGATAATTCCGGCAGTATGGCGTTAGCATTAAAACAACGGTGCCGGATATATCCGGCAGAGGGCGGTGAAGGGGTTAAGAAACTATGCACTAGATGGCAGCACCGTAGTGGGTAACTGAGACACAGCAGCAAAAATGTATAGTGGCTGTATAGTGAGATACAAGTTATCTCGTACATCATATCTTGACAGGTTAAGTCACATACAAGTTAACATGTACCAAAGTGTTAATCAACACTAGAGCAGAACTTGGGGACATATTTAATATTCTTTTGCCACTACATTTGTACAGTGCCACTCGTTCATTCTTGGCAGTTCTCTCTGCTTCCCTTTTTCTTGCTAAAAACTTTATGATATTTCAAAAATTAGGTTTTGGTTCTTTTGTTTCTTAATTTTACTCTGTTTTAGGATTTTGTATTTTAGGATTGAGGAACTTAGCTTTATGTAATTTTTAGTGCTGGGCAGCGATTAAAATTTTTACTCTAGATTAATTGCATGATTGTCTGCGATTAATTTCAGACAACCACAACAATCATATTGTTATGTGCAAAATTCAGTAATGAACTCAAAAGTAGTGCATAACAAATAAGGTGCTTTTTAACAGTAGCATTCCCTTTACATAGTAGCAGTTAAAATATTTCTTGTAAATCTCAACTTAAACATTAATGTAATCAAATCAAATATAAGACCAAAGCTTTTTTGCCACTGCCAGGGCATTAAAGTTTTATCTACTTTGTTATAGAAAAACAAGTTATCCTCAGAGTCCAGAGCCACAATCACAATATTATAACAGGCACCTTCCGAGCAACCGCAAGTTAATATTTCTAAATCTGTTTTCTTTTTTATCTGAACAGATACCAGCAGAAACATTTTTTTTAATTAAGGTGCAACATAAACAGTCCCTGTTCAGTAGCAACTTTTTGAGGGCTAATATTTTTATCAAAAAACTCACTTTTCTGAAAAGCACACAAAGCAATGGTTTCACACATAAATCAACATAAAACATTTGTTGCTGCCTGTTGTGCCCGCTGTCGGTGCCTGTTTGCAGCAGCAGCGGATCGATGGCCAGCAGGAATGCATGGTGGGCTGGCTGCCTGGCTGTCTTTGTGAGACAGGTGTGCGCGGGTGGCAGTTGCAGTGAGAGGCAATATGGTTTATACCTCCTGTCATCCTAAGTGTCTGTCCTCCCAGGCGAAAATTGCCATAGGTGCATCAGCACCACGATCATCTGGGGACTCATCAGCTGATGCCAGTACCTCACTTTTGTTTTCGATTTACATCTCCAGGTCACTTGCATCAAAATCGGAGTCCGACAAATCAGAGTCCGATTCAGTGATAATACGAAAAAAGTCATCCATGGATTATTTTGCTTTGAGCATTCACTATGGTATCTCTCCATATGCCATTATAGAAGCTGTTTGCTCTTCGCTACTCATGCACGCACAGGGAATTGAGGTCAAATCAACAAAGCTAACATTCCTTCTAGCAAAAGCGTATCGAAAAGCAATGTAACAAGAAGATCACTGATCTCTATCAATCGGTAGGGAGACAGAGGCTTTCAAAATAATAATAATAAAAATAACAAAAGCTGCATTAACTAGAAATAAAATAATTGTTGCCGTTAATTCGTTAACATGATAATAACGCGTTATCTTGCCCAGCCCTAGTAATTTTTTTTTCTTGAATTTACTATTCTAATTTGGGGTTACATTTTTTGAATTTTGTATTTGATACTTAGATTTTTTTATTTCTTTAATTTAGTTTTTTTTTAATTGTGGAAGAAGATTTTTATTTACTTTCTCTCTCTGAATGTGTGTAACTTGTAACATTATTATAGACAATATAGACAATAATACAACATTTTAGACAATAATGGCAACATTTCAAAAATAAGGTCTCAGTTTGCAAGGTGTGCTGGGAAAGTTCAGATTGCTGAAATCGTAAAATGGAGTGAGTGGATCTGAGTGCATTATGTTATGTTGTGTTATGTTTGTTACATTGTACTATATTATTCTGCAGTGGGCTGGCACCCTGCCCAGGGTTTGTTTCCTGCCTTGCGCCCTGTCTTAGCTGGGATTGGCTCCAGCAGACTCCCGTGACCCTGTAGTTAGGATATAGCGGGTTGGATAATGGATGGATGGATGGATGGATACTATATTATTTTCTATTATTCTCTGTGTGTAGTTATTACAAAATAAACAATATAAAGTAAGCAATGTGTTCCTTGTCATGTTTTCTCAAAGTCTGTAGAGAGTCTGGCCTCGTGTTTACCTTGTTCAACTTACATTTTATTCAGTATGGCAAACAAATGCAGTTGTTTCCATAGTATTGTAATCAATTTGCTGATACTGTACATGTTGCTAGAGACTGTGATGGACTGAGTGACTGAAGCATTTGTGCTGCAGATGACTTGTGTGAAAAGGAGAATATTTAAGGTGGCTGTTGCAGACACCAAGGATGTAGGACTTGTTGTTTGGCTCTGGTCCTGAAAGAAATAATGTACAATAAAAAAGAATCTTATTAAGTTGAGACTTCCAGGTGACTAATTGGAGATTTGCGGACTGAGTCATTTTTAACTCTGACTCTGGGATTGATTGTCTTAAATCAGTTCAGCTGATAGACTTAGCTGATCACTGGTTAAAGGCACCATGGAGAAGGGACGTTTGGTTTTAATTACAGTATGTGGAGATAGTGAGCTGTGTACAATGAGTATTGCTATAGGATGGTTCAATTAATAGGTAGGGGAGGCTTTAAATGAAGTCAATTTCTTTATTAATGATCAAGGGAGTGATGATTTAATTGAAATAGTTGATTTACATTAATGAGCTATAATTGAGTTATTCTGTGATTCATTTAGTAATTAACAATTTGTGTACTTTCTTTGTATTCTTTTTAGAGGGAAACCTGATTATAAATGGTGTCCAGGATCATTTAATAAACCTAAAAAGTGTATTTTAAAAGGGTTTATAGTATTTTGAATTTTAAAGTTCATGAATTTTCATACTAAAACCAGACCCAGCCACTTATAAACCAAGGTGGTGGCAGCGAATGCTATTGTTTGACAACGAGTGGCTGCCCCTGTTGGGTAATTCTGGTTATTGCAGCTTTTTGAACAGCCGGACAAGTGACCTATTCAGGGCTACACAGCGTGTCTGTGATAGGGAATGTAGCAGAAATCTTGAATTTTATAGGAACACTTCATCATAGGTGACACTCACTACGTATTTACGTCTTGTAATAAACCACATAATTGAAATGTTATTTATTGCTTAACACTAGAAGCACTACGGCTAATGCCAACTGGCTTTGTGTTTTTGAATATTTAACTGTTTCATCAGTATGCATGTCATGATTCTGTCCTTCTTTGATTTTTCCTAATTTGTTGTACTACAAATGTCCATGTTATTGTAACTCTGAAATTCTGTTCAGAAAAAGTGATTGACAAGATTTTTCTTTGTCTCTCTATTACTGCTGTGACCCTCTATTACTGCTGTGATCAATGCCATTGACCTTGATACCCAGGTGTGAAATGCAGCTTCTCTCATTCGACTCGCATTTGAAAGCATCTGCATATAATTTTTATCTCAACAAATCTTCTCCTACCACTATTATTGACATTACCGAGCATTGCTCCCCAAATGTCAATTGCATTCTATCTTTTGCTGACAACTAGAAAATAACCTCTAACTAAATGTCACAGTTATAATCACTTGCATTGTTTTGCTACCTGTGATGAAGAAAATAATAGACACATTTGAAAAGTGTGGCCACTCCAGTTATATCCATTAGGTAAAAATATATATATGCAGAAACTTGCCTGAAATGACATTGCAATGTTTTTCACACAATTTGGAATATAAAGTACATAGTCAGCACCAATTTAACTTGGGGAAAGGAGAACACACGAGCTGGCACATTATGGACAGAGGGAGCCACAAGTGAAGAGCACAGTACTGGAAGGCAGCTTATAAACAAAGTTTAAACAGACACAACAGACACTTACAAAAATGCAAATGCCAGAATAAACAGGAGACTTTTCCCTTTTTATACAATATGTGAATTAACTCTATCTGTTTTGGTCTGAATTATTATATGTATTATTGAAATAACTTTTGTATTTTACAATTTTTGTAAATTTACAGCAGGCTTTCTGCTTTTATGCCTTATCATGTTACACCACTGTTCTTATATTAAGAAAAAAAAATGTAAAAAGCATTTGGTATACAGCAAAAAAAATAAAAAGACAAATCTACACAAAAAACTACCTGTAATCCCTTAGGTTAACTGATCAACAGAGGGTTAAAGAAATATCACTTTTAGTTGTGCCTAGTTAGAGCTCAGTATATAAGAGCAAAAAAAAGTTGGCACATCAACAAATTTCATGTCTTGGAGGTTGAAAAAAAAGGTTGTGAACCCCTGGTATAGAGATATCATACAACATTGGATCATTCGTGCATCAATAGTCATCCATTGCTAAGCATTGTTTTAATTAAAAAGTCCACTATTATCCAAAATAATGTGACTATTGTTAGCAGTAAAAGAGATCCAAGATCATGTTCTTCTTTGCCTCATAGGGTTTATATTAGTGGTTTACATTTTTGGGGACCTTTGCTTTAAAAAGGTTTGGGAACCACTGGCTTAAAAGATAGCATCACATGATTGATACAAAAGCTGCCCAATCTGTTTTTAAACAGTTGTTGGAGGAGGGCTGTTTACAAAGAAAACAGGCAGCAGAGTTGCCAAGCAGACCATGGAAGGAGGTGAATTAAAGAGCTGCTCTGTGTTACGAGCAAAGTAGAGAGGGTTCAGTGTAAAGAGTTCTTAACTTGATCTGGATAAAAGCTGAAACAATGTTTCATAATCAAGGTTTATGAAGTCTGTCTACCTAAAAACGTCATATGGTTAGTGCTAGAACAACTCTGATATTTAATATTTAGGCATCACCTAACCCCTGTTTTTGCCATCTGCTGATATTCACAGTTTCTGTCTGATCTATTGGGTTTTACAGAGTATGTTTTTCAAATAAAAGAAATCACAATGACTAAAGCTATTTATCTTTTTGACAATCGGCTTAAAGAAATTAAAGGAGCTCTCTAGTGTTGGTAATTTATATGTGTCATCATCTGAGAAAAGGATGTGGTTTATATCCTCTGTGGCCTCGTGAGTGTAACAGTTTCAACCAATATTTCATTATTCGACACAAGGGCTTTAATCTGTCATCTCAAATGATCGTCTCCCTGCCCTTGCCTTGCCTTTTCTTCTTTACTGAAAGTAGTTTGTCTGTTATTTTATTGTTGCCACAATTGCTGCAATTTTCAGTTCATTCTTATTATGCACATTTTCACTTATAAGCACACTGCACCGCACAGCACAAAAATTACAAATATACTTTGAAAAATGAAATGCAAAACTGAGCACAATGTTGAAACAGAGAAAAGTCATACAAAATACATACATATGTATTATGAAATCGCAAGGCGGGGGACGATGACAGTGTGCTAACCTTTCTTTCTTTATTTCGACAGGAAAGACAAAAAAACGCAGCCATGAATCCACCTGCATACCTTAGCAAGCAGAACAAGTCACTTCTGGGTTCCTTCCTTCCCTCTGGTCCCCCAATGATGACGTCACCACATCCCATCTACCTCAGCAGTTCCTTTCCCAGCATTCCCATTCCATTTCCGTCCCCACAGCATTTAATGTCCGCCATTTTCATCTGAAACTGTCTGTACTGAGTTTTCATGCTTGACTCAAAAGTCTGTGAAAAACAAACTGGTTTACAGTATACGGGGACGGACTCCCCAACTCATTCAACTTGCTGTTTGTGCTTCTTTTACAATACATACTGTATATATACAGTAATCCCTCCTCGATCGCGAGGGTTGCGTTTCAGAACCCCCCACGAAAGGTGAAAATCCGCGAAGTAAAAACCATATGTTCATATGGTTATTTTTATATATTTTAAGCCCTTATAAACTCACCCACACTTTTATAAACATTTCCCGCACAATTATACAGCATAAACCCTTTGTATTCTCTTAGATATTAGGTAAGATTCATTGAAATTATGTATGTAAGCACACTGTTTATATACAGTAAAACCTAAATATTATTTTAAAGATATCGAGCGTCTCCGATATGCCATATGTTACAGTCATTACGACAGGCAGGCCACCAGCAATAAATACGTACAATGCAAGAAAAATTGTATACTGTACAGTAAAATGTGTGTGCAGTGATACTAAACTATGTACATGTAATAAGTACTGTATGTAGAAAATTAATTATGTTACTCACCAACAATGACATGGTGACTTGTCCGATACCGATGAGTTTAACTTTATTGAACAAAGGAGAGCGTTACAGCTCTTCTAAAGGAGCCTCTTCAGGCAACTGTGTAGCACCGCAGTTGTTCTTCTTCTGGCAGTCTTCAATCCAGATCCCTAAAGCAGATTCTATCCGGACTATCGCCTTATTACATCCACTTACAACTCGTTTTGCGCCCTGGTTAAAGGACACTGCGGCCATAGATCTTATATTCTTTTCCTCCTTTTTAAATAAAAGAATTGTGGACTCATTGATTCCGTAATGGCGTCCTGCAGCGGTGTAGCTGTTCCCTTCCTTCAACATATCCAAAACTTTTACCTTTTCGGAAATCGTTGCTGCTTGGGTCACAGCCCCTGAAACAGTAGCAGGAGCACGTTGATGCTGAATGAGCGAGACGAGACTTCCTGGTTAACGCAGCAGAATTGAATTCTGTGCTCCGTCGCTGAGCCAGTCAGCACACAGGAACTTAACTGTGTGCTTTGATTGGGTAGCTTCTCAGCCAATAGTGTCCCTTGTATGAAATCAACTGGGCAAACCAACTGAGGAAGCATGTATCAGAAGTAAAAAGACCCATTGTCCGCAGAATCCCGCAAAGCAGCGAAAAATCCGCGATATATATTTAAATATGCTTACATATAAAATCTGCGATAGAGTGAAGCCACGAAAGTCAAAGCGCGATATAGTGAGGGATTACTGTATATATATAGTCACACATGCACCTTGAGAAAACCTTCAGGGCTTGACTAAGGCACGGGATTCCATCCAAGACCAGGAGGAGGCACTGTCACTAACAATTTTCTCTCTTCCATCCACAGTACCTCTACACCTGACCCCGCCCCTGGAGCTCAAAGGAGGCTCTTCCCCTCCCAGTGTGAACCCAATAAAAAGAGGTGTACCTGTCTCACTCTGACCTTATACCCAAGAGTGGAAGGAGCTCCTGAGCTACCCGAACCAGACAAATTTATTTTTGTTAAAAGTTATACTCATTGCTGTGGCTGATTTTTGTTATTATGAAAGGCTGGATTGGCCAACTTTTCTTTCAGGGACAAATAACAAAAACTTTTCAGTTTTTGTTATTAAACAGGCTTGCCCATCTGGCACTCCAGAATTTACTGTGGGCTCTTTGAGTCTTCATGGCTGTGATTATACATATATATTTGTACACAAATTTGTCATTTGTGTAAACCTGGAGTTTCCTAAGCACAGAAGTCAGTCAGTCAGTCATTACCCAACCTGCTATATCCTAGCACAGGGTCACTTGGGTCTGCTGGAGCCAATCCCAGCGAACATAGGGCACAAGGAAGGAACAAATCCCAGGCAGGATGCCAACCCACCGCAGAAGCATGGAAGTTTCAATACTTATGTGAGCACTAACTTTTGTGTTTTACTTCACCAGTTAAATATCCACACAAAATAGTTTATTTTGTCTTTGGAAATGTATTGTTACAGCATAAGAGTTCACATTAAAAATACTGAATGACTAAATATGTGTACATGTAGTGTATTTTACAAATGCTTGTCTGACTCACCCTGAGAAGACATATGAAGTTATTTATATTATTAAACCAGTTCTTTCTTTCTTTCTTTCTTTCTTTCTTTCTTTCTTTCTTTCTTTCTTTCTTTCTTTCTTTCTTTCTTTCTTTCTTTCTTTCTTTCTTTCTTTCTTTCTTTCTTTCTTATTTACCTCTCCTTTACAGTTTAATCCAAAATATTAATATAATAAAAATAAATGTGAAGGTGATGTTACTTTCTATCTAGTATGAAAAATCCAGAATCAATGTGACACTGATTGGTTGTTTAGTGAGTAAGAAACTAGCATTATATTCATGCTAAACTGATAGAACATGTGCTAGCTTTTCTTGTTTGTTCACTCTTGATGACCCCCTAATAATCAATACATAAGCTAACAAGTTTGTTTAGAATAGTTCACCAAACTGGGCTGTATGATGGAGATGTGGTTGGTGTTGCTTCACAGCTCCAGAGTTCCAGGTTCAGATTAAGCCTTAGCCTAACCATTCTAGGTTATTCCCCATCTACTGTGGTCTTATCCCAGAAACACACAGTTTAGGTTTATTGGCAACTCTAAATTAGCATGGTGCCTGCGAGTGCCCTGTCATGAACTGGCATCTCAAACCGGAATGGTTTCTGTTTTCTACGTAATGCTATGGGGACAGTTTCCAGTCCCACATTACCCTGTACAAGAAGTGTGTTCATATAATCAATGAATGCATTTAGTAGGCTTAGGCTGTTTTTATGAATTTTGTTTTATATGATTTTAGTGGTTTACTTGCACTGGATATACTGCTGAGATGGGCTCTGGTCCCCATGAACCTATACTGCAATAAAGTGGTATGTTAAAAGGTGGATGGTCAACCATATTTTGCCTTTTGGATTTTCCTGTTGTATTATTTGTTTAAACAAATTTGGAAAGATCTACTTTATGCTTGTAACCCTTAAAAAGTATTCAGTGTGACTCCAGTAATCCTGCAAGCCTACAAACCACTGGCTTTAAATAGGAGCCAAATCTTTATTGTCACCAAGAGGTAATCCATGTGGACCATCTTCAGGCGTTTGGTTAATTCTAAGTTCCAAATTGCAGAAACAGGACAATGGACATCACTAATAAGTTAAAGATAAGGATCAACCTTTCTTAAAGACTGGTGAAAATAAAAACCGAAGCTGAGTTGTGTGGGCCCGTGCTGTAGGTCTTCTGGAATAAGAAGCCTGCCAGGACCACCCCTTAGGCACTAGCTGCCCTGACACTCGCTGGGTATTGAGGCACATTGGCCTCAATTCACTTTTATGTGTCTGCCATCCTGGAGTCCCACACAAGTGTGTGTAGTTGTTTTGGTGATTTAGTGGCCATAAATTTTACCGCTTTGAATCCATCTCTAATGAGTTCAAGAGTAGCACTCTCTGGTACTTCTTTCATCTGTTAGATTTACACAATATTTTGTGAGCTCCTGTTGGTCTTGTTGACTTTGCTTTCCATACCTCATGTATTCAAAGTACTCCTGATGCTGGTTTCGGTAGAAGACAGAAAAGTTTAGCATTCGGCCAGCGACAGATTCTGCCTTCTGCTGTAGCTGCAGCAGGTGGATCATGGTGTAGTCTGCAAGAGTGAGAGAAGGACAGAGAGGTAGACATTATTACCTTTCTTAAAAAACACCCTGGCTGAAGCCATTTAGGCACTGGGTTCAAAAAAGATCTAGGTTAGAATCAAGTGAGGATCCCTGTTGTCTGATCGTCCTTAGACTCATTTTGATTAACATTGAAGGAGGAGATCTTTGTGGTGGGCTGACCACTTTCAACTGTCAAAAAGAAGTTGAAAAAACAGCAAAGCAGTTCATCAAGAAAAGTCAGTCAGGTGTACATTGCTGATCATACTGAACATATAAAAAGATACATGGCAGGATCAGTCCTCTAAATAGTCATTTACAGAAGCAACCTGAAGTACAGATCTACTAGATAACTGTAAGCCCATTGATATACCAGTATAGTATTTAGTCAGAGGCTGGTTTGTCTTATTTATTGAATAGAGATTATTGACCACATACCAACATGGCAAATCCACTCCAAAGAAATGCAATTCAGGGGAATAAACATCAGAGAAGATTAGTGTTGAATAAAAGCCACTTACAGAAAGAGTAGGGAAGATGCAGGAGTCCAAGCCAACATCAGTAATTGGGCTCAATTAGTGGGGTTAGGTAGTCAGATGTATGTTATGGACATGGCCAGGCAATCCCAGTTCAATGCCAGGATTAAACTATCAGCAAGTAATTTAAAGACCTTGTCATCAGTAAAGCAATGTATAGATATGGTCATCAATGCAGGTCCACAAGCAAGATTAGATGGGTGAATAAGGCCTGCAATATTTAACTGCTGGCATGGTTGGTATAACAAAATGTAGGCTTTTCCTGATATTCTCAGAACATTTGTATAATTAAACTGATAAAATTGAGTTTATAACTATGTCCATCAGAGATTTAGAGTATTTACAGGTTTAGTTATAGACAGATATATGGAGGAAGACTTTTTCCCCCATGTCAAAATTCCATATATTGAGTAATAAAACAGCAGAGTGGAAGTTATGTATCTAAATATGTCATCTCTTTCAGTTCCTTCAATATGTGGGTTGAGAAACAGTTCTTCAATTCTGCAGCTACAAAGAGATGTCAGACCCTTTTTCAAATGGAACCATTTTGTACTGCACAAAATTAATCTGGGCAATTAGTTCATTTGGGTGTCACAACACTAATAACTCATTAACAATGAATCTGACATGTCAGAGCCGGTGTCTTCTTTTGTTTTTACCTCCAGTGCAGAACTCCACCACTTCACTCCAGTCTGACACCAAATACTCCCCATCAGGCTGCTTGACCGCCGTTTGGACAGACACACTGTATTCTGTACGAGGACTCAAAAACCAGTGGCCACGAACCATCATAGGCAGAGGAACAGCTTTGGCTACTAGTTTTGTGGGGACATCCTACATGATAGAAGGACAGAAGCAGTTAGAAGATCAGCAAACGTGATATACACCAATAATTTCTACTTGTTTAATAATTTGACACATTAAAGACAGGTTGTCTGTTTAATGTTTTCTTTAAAAATAACAAATAAAAACAGGAATATTAGGTAATCTGTAATTTGAATGTACCCCAAAATTCATTCATGCATTCACTCTTTCTTTCTTTGACAGTAAATACAGTACTGCATACATGGTAACCTGTCACTTCATGACAGTGTCTTGATCATTGGTCACTAGTGAAAGGTTTTTCATATCACAGTGTGACTCATGAATTCATGTGGGTGTGAAAAAACAAACTGCATTTTTTTCAATGTTAATGTTAATTTTTAAAATGTTATTCTTATGTGAACAAAAACACTTTGTGAATAAAAAATTTAAGATGAGTCAGTGCTCCATGGGGTCTACGACTTCTGGAATAGTTCACATGTGGGCTGTCAATTCCATTCTGAAGTATGACATTTGTTTAGCTGTTATAGAATTAAAATAAATATCAAATCTGCAGAATAACACATACGACAATAGGCCTCATTGAAAATGCTCTGAATTAAAACATTATGTAATATTGTCTATGTGGGATGTCTTTGAGCATTCAACGAGTAGCATGTAGGCTAGCGTCTAATTAAAACACAGCGGTATGCATGTGTAGGATGGACATCTTCAAACAGGGGATGATCTGAATATTCAGTACACACTCTAATTTAGAACACTTTAGAATAGAATATGTACTAGCTCTTAAAGTATTCTAGAACAATTAATATGTGCTAGCTTTCATGTGTGCGCATACAGGAGATCATATGACTGTTCTTGTGTAAGCTCTCATATGATATTCTAGATTTTCCAGTATCTGTATCTCTTGAGGCCTCTTGGCACAGAAATTACATTTTACTGAGTATTCCAGTTATCAGAATATTCAATGTTCAGTCAAAGATTTGTCTAAAATATTTACAAAAGTTTAGCAGTAGTCTGTCTGACAGAAGTATTTATTGCCAAATAATAAATATTTGTGCTGTCTCTCAGCTTACCCCAGAAACGTAATTTTCTAAAAGACAGCTCATTTATTGGACATCACAGAATACTCCTAAGTCTAGGAAATCATTGATTGTAAAATGTTCTAAGACATAACCATCAAGATAACCCAAATAAGAACATAAGAAAATGTCTGATGGGAATGGGCCATTCAATTCAGCCTAGATTGTTTATCCACTTTCCACCTATTTCTTTCAAAAAAACATGTTGAAATGTGAAAGTCCACAAAGTACTATGATTTACTACATTAGTTGGTCACTTTTGCCTTGTATCTATTGTTCTCTGTGTGAGAATATTCTAGGATATTGTAGAAGTGAACATGCACTAATATTCGGGAATATCCTGACAAGTTACAGTATGTATCAACCACAGGCTACTGCTGTACATAATGCCCAGGAATTTAATTTCCTACAGTTATCTAGCTCATAGGCCTCCAAAACTAAAACATACAAACTTGAGAATAGGTAGATAGAAGGATCCATTAGATAATGGTAGGTATTAAGCTCTAGGTGTATTCTAAGTAGTCAACATAAGATCACTGCTGGAATATTCTAGAATGCGTTACTATAAAACATTCAGTATCTATGCTATTTGAGAGTCTACATTTATCATAGCTAGGTCCTTTTCTCTTTGAAATATTTTGAAATAATTATTTCTTAATTTACTTTATAGAAAACACCATGTTATTTGATAAAAGTTGGTGTACTTATTTGCTTGTTGGTTCACACTGCTTGCCAATTGTAATGTCAGAATTTGCTCTGCTGAACTTTTTGTTTGCTGGAAACTACTAGCAAAATGGTCCATTTTGGCTTGTTGAATGAAAAGGCAAACAAAGCCATATAACTGAAAGCAAATAACAAACACCATGTGAATGTGCAATTTAAGAAATGTCTTCACTGACACAAGTCTACAGCTAGACTGAAGGTAAGATAACGGTGGAGCCAGTTAAGTGGCATGCAAGGACCCTAAAGGCATGCGGAACCTGAAAGAGATGTCATTTACCTTCCCATTGCTGGTAATCAGTGTGTTTGAGAAAGGAGAGGAGAGGCATTATGCCACAGCGCCAACCCTTGACTCACGTTGGAATTACCTCCCAAACGCACGTGTGTTAGCAAAAGTTACAAGAGCTTATAAGTTATGTTGTACTTTATGTATGAGAATAAAGAGCAAAGAAAACATATTAAGTAAACAAAAGTATAACTTCATATAAATGTGTTCGTGACACATTTAGTATAAGTTAAGCATAGCATTACCATGGAGTTTCTGATGTAATTTACAGTATTTCCCATTAATTAGACATTGTTCTCAAGAAAATTATAACTACCAGCTGCAAATTTGTATTTCACACTAATTCATATTAGCCATTTCATGAACTGTGTAATGTTTAACTAATGGATTACTGCACTGAACATTTTAGAATATTCAGTACACACAACAACATAACATTTTCAAAACCATGTAATCCATGTGAGAGTCACGCAGGGCTGAAGTTTATCCCAGCAACAATGAGTGCAAGACAGGAAAAGGCCCTAGAGAGGTTGCCAGTCATGTTTAGGACTGTTAAATTACTTTACAGCAGGCCTCTGCTAAAGAATGTTCCAGAATATTGAACTTATGGAGTGTAGCTAATTTTCATTCTACTTTTCCAGGTGTTCTGGTTATTAAATTGATTCTTTACTAATTAACAAGTCTGATACTTGAAGTCGTTGCTGCTTTCATCATTCTGGGTGTCTGCTCTGTTGGTTTTTAATTGTCACTATCAGGGTTAAATGAAGGGAGAAAACTACAGAGGAAAAGGAGAAAATAACAGGAAAACAACGAAAGAGAGTTAAGCATTTATAGCTTTAGAAAACAATACAAATATTTCTAAATGTCTTATAAATGTAAAAACCATACTGTTGTGTTTTTCTGAATACAGAATGAGAGAAGAGTAAAAAAAGACCACCTAATTAAATGAAATCAGTTATTATCACCGATTGTGAATCTGGATGGAACAAAAACTTGCAGCCACAGTGGGTCCCCAGGATTGAGTTTGAGAACTACTGTTCTAAAATATATAACTAGTGGATTGTATTGTTTAGAATTAATATAGACATATAATTATTTTCTATGACTGTCAGTACTTACTGTACACTATCAATACCATATAATATTTAATTTGTGGACCGTCTCATTTGAACATTCCATGTCAGTCAGTTGGCAGGCAGTCACAATATTCTTACTTCGTTGCTTGTTGTTGGACACACACCTGAGGAAGGCTCAACATTACCTAAATGTTAGTCTTCTTTTGAGAAGTGTGACAATAACCTTTACTCCTATATTAATGTTACAGATCAATAAGGGTCCCTTTCTCCAACTTTATCTGAATGTTCCACAATAGCCTCTCTTTATTGTTATATCCTTGATGAGTGAATATTGCAGTTAGTAACAATTTAAAATATTTTACAGCAGTCAGCGTGATGAGTGCTGTACAATATTCAAAAAGTGTGAATTAGTGTAAGCCATCCTAGGCTAGGAGAATGGGTGAAGAATCAAATATCAAAAATATAACTATATGCAGAATCAGGAACATAGAAATAACATTAAACTATCCTCCATATGTTTGTATTACTGATTCCAAATTTTTAAAATTTTTGTGGAAAGGACTAACTTTGACCCCACATATTTCATTAAGGGGTTGACTCCTGGGGTCAGTTAATGTGGCATGCATCAAGTGTTTCTGATCATTTTTTCTGAAAACACTTATTGGTTTAGTTTTTATCATTAAGATGTTATTTTCTGAAGAAAATATGGTCCAAGAATAAGTTTTTTTGGGTCTAGCAGGTCAACCACTAAAAGCTTGATGTCTTCCATAACTAGAGATCAAGATGAGTCAAATGATATTTCATATATTGGGATTTTCTCATATTAATAAGTCACGAGATGCCAGACAGAAAAAAGTTGAATTGATTTCAAAACATTTATCAGAAATTCTTACAAACACAAAAATATTCCCACATATTCAACTCTATGCTAGGAAACTCTTTAAGAATTGTATGACACCAGGAAATGTCAGAAGTAAATC